>NC_088710.1:72606534-72917146 GCF_963576615.1 Watersipora subatra
CGTCTTTTTTGTCTGAAATTGTCGCCAATTTGTCTGCCGTGTCGCTTTTTTGTTAAAAGTTGTCGCCCTATTAAATGTCGCCAAAAAAGTCCGGTTACCGGTTGTTACCAATCACACGCTGATCCAAAATAGGTGTGGCTTCAGAAATTATACTTCAGAGCCGTATAGTTTCACATGTGAAAATACACGGCTACACTAAACACCACCTACTTCCTGTTCGCCAGTAGACGCTTGTTTTGTTTTGCTCGGCAGGTATCTCACATACTTTTCTAGTTCTATTTTAATACCCTTCCGCAGAACTGAGCCAAAACTTTCTACGACGCTCTGCATTGAAGTGTATGTATACAATTTATCAAAACTGTATCGTTTATGTATCATGATGTCAATACTGCACTAGATCTGTAAAGAAAACATCCCAACTATCTACAAAGGCTTCTTAACGAATTCCCTCGCTACTGTATCGTTTGACTATTGTGATGAGATCAAATCGGATCTGATATCGAATAATCACATGTACAACACATCACAAACGTCAGAATTCGTAATGATTTAATCGTTTAAACACTTGCTTTACCTTGTTAACAATGATGTTACAAACTCGGTCGGTTTATCGAGTTGAACTTTGCTTGAATTCAATTATCATTATGTACAAGACTTATCTATTGCTTACTTTAAATATCATCGTATAGCTCTCCTTTTTGAGCTCCGACCGCGCTTGACCGTGTGTGCAGCAACGTGTGTCTATGCAGGTTCCATCATGTGTGCCACAAGGGTCGTCGCGATCCCTTTCACATAAATATATTGTCTCTGATACTCAAACATTAAGCTCAAACAAGCTTTGTGTGGGTGTTTTCACAAGCTGTAATGTGTCCTTATGACAGTAATGATCTTCAGAAGACTAGAGAGTTCAACTGGCGACTTCAAGAGGCTGAACAGTTTCTAGAAGTCATTGGTTGGCTTCGATGTGATTCAACGCCAACTAGTCCAAATAAAGTTCACCGTGTAGTCTTTAGCTGCTCGTTGTATGCTTCACTAAGCAGATTTATGTAAGTACTTCATGTATGTGCAGAAACTGTTGATAGTTTAGCTTTTTTAAGAACAACAAACCTCTACATACAAATGTTTCGGTATATCATATACATAAGGTTTGGGCATATTTTTGTCTTGGCATAGCCTACAAAGAAATTTTTAGTTTTAGTTTTCCAAAGCATTCCATTTTTGCTACAATGTACGAAACAAATATCACAGTGAATTGGGTAACTTTGTATACATGTGAAGGTTTGATTGAACACGTGTTCTATGGATATACTTACACACTCATCAAAGAGTGCTTGCCCTCATATATACATGTCACATATATACATATGTGACATATATAAGCTGCAACATCTAGTGAGAGAGTTTTTTTATGGACATATGAAATCTTAGCATAGAGCAGAATGGGGCTGAATGCCACGGGGCTGAATGTCACGAGGCTGAATGCCACGGGGCTGAATGCTACGGAGCTGAATGCCGCGGGCTGAATGCCGCGGGGCTGAATGCTACGGGGCTTTGTGCTTTTTATTCACTCTGGGCTGCTTCCTTGATTTTTCTTTATTCTGGATCATGCAGTAGATACAGTGTGAGACAGAAATATTATCAATTTATAGGTCAGCTTAATTTTTTTTAATTTTTGGTTAAAATATTCCCAAACCAGTAAATTAAAAGTGTTGAAGTAGGCATGTGGCGCAGATAATTGAGCTCTTAGTTTTATGTTATTAATATGGACAGCAGCTTTATAAACAATGGTACGATGACTAGCATTTTATGAAATTCAGCTGATTGTTTCTGTCAAGACAATGGGGTGAGTTGTAACAGTTTCAACTCCTACCATTTTCCCTTATATCAAGTTTTACATGTTACATTGGAATTGCAGCATTTGCTGGGATGTGGTCATATTTTTTCTGTTGGAATTCATGGATATAAGATGGATATATTAGAATTTTACTTGAAAAAGTATTTACACAGCTACTTTCACTATTACTCCTGTCTATTAACGTATCATGGTTGGTTTAATATAGTATAGATTTATAAGCAGAAAACAAAGGTACATGTATACAATGTCTGACATTAGGCCTTACGAAGAAAACATATCCTTGCGAATATTGCTATGTTCACTGGAATAATTCATGTTGTATTGTTACATACACTGAATCAGAACTTATCTCAAACTTAGTTATGAGCAGCCAGCTTGGTTTTACCAAAGGGTAGCTCTCTGCAGATTAGGTTGCTTCTTCTAAGTAAATTATATGGGTGTTACTGATGAACTAGATCTATGAAAGCTTTAGTATTAGTCAACTGTAGCTAGCAGAATTCATCAGTATCATAGATGAGTACGTGTAAGCTAGTAAAGACAGGGTGCTGATGTTTTTAAGCATCAGTATGAGAGGTCAGCGAAGAAACTAAAAGTAACTAGTTTAGCCAACGCTGCTCTGCCCAACAGCCATACTGCTGCAGAATTTTTGTACACGCACAATTGTACACGTAACAACTGTACACGCACCTCAAGTTATCCGTAAAAGATAGAAAACTATCATCGCAATTGCTTTAGTCGAGTGTTGGCTTGTTAATGATAAACTGTCAGTGGATGAATGGCATAAAAAGATTTAATTTGGGAATAGACAATTTTAACCGGATACGCAAAAGCCATAATTTGGTTTATATGATAAGTGAATGAAGCAAAACTAACATACCGTAAAACCTCTAATTGAATGCCATGGCACTCTATTTTTCAAAATTTCTTCTATAGTGGCGGTCAATTGAAGGCAGCGTTCAAATAGAGGCTGACGGTCTATTTTTCTAGTGGCTCATCAGAATTTTCGGAAGATAATTTTTGAAATTAATTGATATGATGTTCTTTTCTTCCTTATTCCTTTTAGCTCCTTTCTAGTAGTTAATATTAACCCATACACAGAGTAAACAAATCACAGCATGACTAATTTATTAGCTTGCATATGTGAATCACATACCTACTATTTATCTGCTTTGTTGCACAGCCCAAGCACCTATGAGCACTTCCTAATAAATGCTTCATTAGAACGGATACCATGGTAAGACTTAAATTATATGCAAAGAACTGATAAAGTGATAGTCTTTAGAGGCTTTTGTTACTCTTTTTTATGGAGACTTTTGCTCAATGGAAGTTTAGGCTCTGCATTGCCTAGGTTTAGAAGTAGTGTGGATGAGAAGGTTTAGAAGTAGTAGCGATGAGAAGGTTTAGAAGTAGTGTGGATGAGAAGGTTTAGAAGTAGTAGCGATGAGAAGGTTTAGAAGTAGTGGCGATGAGAAGGTTTAGAAGTAGTGGCGATGAGAAGGTTTAGAAGTAGTGACGATGAGAAGGTTTAGAAGTAGTGGGGATGAGAAGGTTTAGTAGTAGTGTGGATGAGAAGGTTTAGAAGTAGTGGCGATGAGAAGGTTTAGAAGTAGTGGCGATGAGAAGGTTTAGAAGTAGTGGGGATGAGAAGGTTTAGAAGTAGTAGCGATGAGAAGGTTTAGAAGTAGTGGCGATGAGAAAGTTTAGAAGTAGTAGCGATGAGAAGGTTTAGAAGTAGTGGCGATGAGAAGGTTTAGAAGTAGTGGCGATGAGAAGGTTTAGAAGTAGTGACGATGAGAAGGTTTAGAAGTAGTGGGGATGAGAAGGTTTAGTAGTAGTGTGGATGAGAAGGTTTAGAAGTAGTGGCGATGAGAAGGTTTAGAAGTAGTGACGATGAGAAGGTTTAGAAGTAGTGGGGATGAGAAGGTTTAGAAGTAGTGGCGATGAGAAGGTTTAGAAGTAGTAGCGATGAGAAGGTTTAGAAGTAGTGGCGATGAGAAGGTTTAGAAGTAGTGGCGATGAGAAGGTTTAGAAGTAGTGGGGATGAGAAGGTTTAGAAGTAGTGGCGATGAGAAGGTTTAGAAGTAGTAACGATGAGAAGGTTTAGAAGTAGTGGCGATGAGAAGGTTTAGAAGTAGTGGCGATGAGAAGGTTTAGAAGTAGTGGCGATGAGAAGGTTTAGAAGTAGTAGCGATGAGAAGGTTTAGAAGTAGTGGCGATGAGAAGGTTTAGAAGTAGTGGCGATGAGAAGGTTTAGAAATAGTGACGATGAGAAGGTTTAGAAGTAGTGGGGATGAGAAGGTTTAGTAGTAGTGTGGATGAGAAGGTTTAGAAGTAGTGGCGATGAGAAGGTTTAGAAGTAGTGACGATGAGAAGGTTTAGAAGTAGTGGGGATGAGAAGGTTTAGAAGTAGTGTGGATGAGAAGGTTTAGAAGTAGTAGCGATGAGAAGGTTTAGAAGCAGTGGCGATGAGAAGGTTTAGAAGTAGTGGGGATGAGAAGGTTTAGAAGTAGTGTGGATGAGAAGGTTTAGAAGTAGTAGCGATGAGAAGGTTTAGAAGCAGTGACGATGAGAAGGTTTAGAAGTAGTGACGATGAGAAGGTTTAGTAGTAGTGTGGATGAGCAGGTTTAGAAGTAGTGGCGATGAGAAGGTTTAGAAGTAGTGGGGATGAGAAGGTTTAGAAGAAGTGACGATGAGAAGGTTTAGAAGTAGTGGGGATGAGAAGGTTTAGAAGTAGTGTGGATGAGAAGGTTTAGAAGTAGTGGGGATGAGAAGGTTTAGAAGTAGTGGGGATGAGAAGGTTTAGAAGTAGTGGGGATGAGAAGGTTTAGAAGTAGTAGCGATGAGAAGGTTTAGAAGTAGTGGGGATGAGAATGTTTAGAAGTAGTAGCGATGAGAAGGTTTAGAAGTAGTGGCGATGAGAAGGTTTAGAAGTAGTGGCGATGAGAAGGTTTAGAAGTAGTGGGGATGAAAAGGTTTAGAAGTAGTGTGGATGAGAAGGTTTAGAAGTAGTCATGGCTATGAGAAAGATATATACAAAGTGACATACTTTAATTTAGACTCGGAGAAGTTTCAACAAACAGCTGGTATATTTTTATTATCTTAAAACGGAGTTTTTTTTCTAGTCTTCATTTTCGCTTCCACAAAACTCTATTGTGTCGAATAGCTCTGAACGTCTTAGGCAGTAAAGTACTTTAGGCATGCAGTCAATTATCTGATGGAATGTTACATCGTATGTTGGAAACTTAAAATGCTAAGCCAAGGTTTGACTATATTACTATTGGACAGTTGCACAACTTAGCAGAATGTTTCAACTAAATGGGTTACTACTCACTAGCTACCGAGCAATTGCTTGAACATATTCGCTGTGTTTCCATGCTCCTAATGGATTTAGAGTTGCTTCCACTCCAAATGATAGAACCAGTAAAGTTTGACGCCGTTTCGCTAACTTTGTGTGAAGGCATTCAATGTAGGAGTAATATTCAATATCATAGAAACGCTCATAACCGGTGGATCCGAATCTATAATACTCTGGCTAAACTTTCTCTCGTGGAGCTTATAAAAATCTAGCATAGCGACCAGGCATCTTGGCTTAGTTAGCACAACTAGTTGACTCCGCATTAATTGAAAAGTGACTGTGCCCAGAGAGCAAGTCTATTCAACGGATTTTGTTTGGAAGGATACATCACAAATCTTGGAAAGATCTATATAGGGCAACTCTGAATCGTTGAAACAGTAGGGTACAAATTCATCGGCAATAGGCAACTCTGAACCAATTCAAAGCATGGAAATGCAGTAATAGATTAATAATAAAGCTCTAGAAAGCGTCATCCTGCACATGAGTTCAGATTGCCTGATGTAACCCATATTCTCTTATCACCTACATGGCAGTATTCCACTGTCCCAAATATTTGTCCAAGAAACAAAACATTGTAATATTTTACCCTACAGGATGAATTTATTCGCGGAGTTAAATTTCGCGAAAATTGCCATTTCATGCATATTCGCGGATTGATTTATTCGCGACTGAAAACTGTCACTCTCTATGAAAAGTTACCTCTATTACGTCTAGCAATAGAGTTAATCCTATGCATGAGCGCATTGCGTGTTTCGTTTTCTATTTAGCTTACAACTACGGGTTGATCGTGCTAAGCTATAACCTTTTTGCTGCGTTCATAGGTTTTCACGAATATTCATAGATTTGGAGGCCTTTGATGAACCAACAATTTGTGGTAAGTAATGAGTTTTTTCAAAACCATTTACTAAATTAGTTGAATTTTACTTTGGTTCTTCGGTAAAACGCAATATTTATTTTTTCCATTCCTACCGCTTCATTATTTGTTTCAGTGTGAGAGAGAGATTTTTCATCATACACGGCAGCACAATGACTGCAAGGGTGGCATATGTCATTCTTAGAAGATCACCAATCATTCAGGGAGGTCTGGAAATTGAGGTAGAAGTGACCGCAGCTACTTACGAGGAGAATATATGTTTTAAAAATGGAACAAAAACGCCTTTACGAGCACAAGTCTTTGGCCAACCGGCAGAACATTGCAATAGTAAGCCACGAGGAGAGTTCTGATGATAACTTCCTTGCCAGCCATGTAGTAGCGAGAGAATCGCCTTTAACATCTACCCAAGACAGTGACAGCGATATAGAGCTGCTATTACCAAAATAACTAGTCAGAGAGCACCATTACACGCTAGTATTCACTTATCAAGAGTATCAGTTTAATTTTATTGCTCTAGACAACCGCCATATAGACTAAACTGTTTATATTTATACTCCATTCGTCGTTTGTAAAATTTTATTTGTATTTGAAATATTTTATTTGTACACTCAAGTTTGTAATAAATTATAATATATCTATACATGAAATAAAATATATAATTTAATCATGTTTGCTGCAGCAATATCAAGGAGTTGTTGTCAATGAAGGGGTCTAGGTTGACTGGTTGCTTCTCTGCCAATATTCCTGCCTTGATGAATATTACTACTTGTCTCTAGTTTTCGTAATCGGAGTAGGTTGTTTCATTCTCAATCTGCAGTAAACACAAAAAAGAAAAAATATTAATAAGTGTTAAGGAAGTACAAAAACAGTTTTTAAACAAAAGAATTAACTAATGCAGTTATTTATGGTAAAGCGTATCTGCACTGCAAATCAAATACATACCATAATGTCCAGATCAGAATCATGATCGTCCTCAACTTCGGTATTAGAGATTGATGGAGTTGATTTCAATGTAAAAAGACTAGGAGAGATTTTTTGCTATGACGAAGCCATGCCGAATAACTTGTGAAAACCTTGAATAATTTTGTAAAGTTTGATGCAATGGCAATAAAATTCGAAGCCCGGCGATGATTTTAAAGAAGTTTTGGAACTCGGCTACGTTTAGTACTTCTGCCTAGCGGCTATTTTTGTGATGACGCCATTCTGCATATCTTGTGACAACCTTGAATAATTTTGTAAAGAAATATGATGCATTGGCAATGGTGTTAGCTCAAAGCACGGGCAATGATTTTAAAAATGTTTTGGAACTCAACTACGTTTAGTATTTATATTAAAAACTAGCCTAGCAGCTAGTTTTTAATTTGATGCAGTAGTTATTCTCCCTTGTGATTAAAAATAGAACTAATTATTCACGGAATTTAATAGTTCGCGGAATTGACTGTTCGCAAAATCGCGAATTTTTATAACCAACGAATATTTTCATCCTGTACGGTACATTGGTACCAACTGATCTACTAAGTTTTTATAGAATCTGTAGATTGTTTTATATGGTCCAATAGTATTTTGAGGACATATTAATTTATTTAGTGCGTCCTCATAATACTACCCGGGCTCTGCTCGCGGTGTGGGCTGATCTATGACAGGCTTCCAACTTTACACCTTTGCACAAGTCACCCAACTATGTTCCTATTCAGCCTTGCAATAATATTGTCTTGTTTAGAATATAAACTTCTGATTGTGCCCAATGTTGTGATTAGCATTTAAAATGAGTTGTATCTGTAAGGCTGTCAGACTGTCAGACTCAATGCGTACTTGTACTTGTATAGGAAAATTTCTATTTTGAAGCTCAGTAGAGGCAGCGTAAACACCTTAGCTACATGTAATCAGGTCACATCTTATGGTGTAATCAATTAATTGTTTGGTGGTTAGATTTAGGTTCCAAGCGAGCTCATGTGGTCTGCCTGGCCCCTCTGGTTTATTGCCAATCGCCTGACCAGCAATTAATCGTGTTAGCCTTGCTTGGTATCCTATCATTGCGAGGTTCCCATCTGGAGCAATGGGAATAAAGCCACAAGTGTTTTTCAGTTTAACGAAACATCGCTGCTTGCAACATGTTTTATGGTCGTTCTTTGCTTGGCTGTTTTAGTGTTTTTATGAAATACTCATGCTGTCAGATATTCCCCCTCTCCTCTAATCTCCGGCTAACAGTCTGAAGCAGACGAGATTTAACAACTAAGTGAGGATAGTGACAGCATCGGTTGACGATACTCGGTTACTCGAGTCTAGACATTCGATGCAGGTAAGTGTTTATCTTTGTACATGCAATCGTTTTTACATGAATTTTATACTGACGAGCTTATGTGTTAGTTTGGATATTTCCAATAACTCTTTAAAAAAAAGATAAAGTCAGTATAAAAATAGTTCAGCCATAAACTTTCAGGTTTGTTTTTATCTAATTTTAAAGAGAAGCAATAGACTCCAGATGACTTGTCAACAGTAGCTAAAGAAACAATCTGTGTTTATGCTCGGCGCGTATGAAAGATTGCAGTTTCAAGTCAATGATGACAAAAATTGTGTGTCAACAGTGACTGTTGTATGTATCACCAGTTGTACCTGTGATACATACAACAGTGACTGTTGTAAGTATCACCAGTTGTACCTGTGATACATACAACAGCGACTGTTGTATGTATCACCAGTTGTACCTGTGATACATACAACAGCGACTGTTGTATGTATCACCAGTTGTACCTGTGATACATACAACAGCGACTGTTGTATGTATCACCAGTTGTACCTGTGATACATACAACAGCGACTGTTGTATGTATCACCAGTTGTACCTGTGATACATACAACAGCGACTGTTGTATGTATCACCAGTTGTACCTGTGATACATACAACAGCGACTGTTGTATGTATCACCAGTTGTACCTGTGATACATACAACAGCGACTGTTGTATGTATCACCAGTTGTACCTGTGATAATTTTCAGTAATCCATCTTCTCAGTTTTGATATAAATTTTAACTGTGAACGGATATGCTGTTCATTTCTTCCTTATTCCTGTTCGCTGCTCTCTAGTAGTTAGTATTAACCCATGCACTGAGTATGCTCTCTAGTAGTTAGTATTAACCCATGCACTGAGTATGCTCTCTAGTAGTTAGTATTAACCCATGCACTGAGTATGCTCTCTAGTAGTTAGTATTAACCCATGCACTGAGTATGCTCTCTAGTAGTTAGTATTAACCCATGCACTGAGTATGCTCTCTAGTAGTTAGTATTAACCCATGCACTGAGTATGCTCTCTAGTAGTTAGTATTAACCCATGCACTGAGTATGCTCTCTAGTAGTTAGTATTAACCCATGCACTGAGTATGCTCTCTAGTAGTTAGTATTAACCCATGCACTGAGTAAACAAATCACAATTTGTGATTGGTTGAGCAATCAGGCGGATCCAATTGCAATCAGGTTTGCAATTGGCTGAAGTTGTGAAAGGAGATCATTCCTGGTCGACTTGAATTGAGCTTCCTGATCAGCTGTATGGTCTTGTCAGCCCTGTTGTCGTGTTATCGTGTGTTGTCGTGTTAGGCTACAGTACCTATACTATCCCTTCTTCATCAGCTGTGCTGTATTGTCAGCCCTAAGGCTACAGTACCTATACTATCCCTTCTTCATCAGTTGTGCTGTATTGTCAGCCCAAAGGCTACAGTACCTATCCTATCCCTTCCTTATCAGCTGTGCTGTCTTGTCAGCCCTTTTGCTACAGTACCTACACTATCCCTTCCTCATCAGCTGTGCTGTCTTGTCAGCCCTAAGGCTACAGTACCTATACTATTCCTTCCTTATCAGCTGTGCTGTCTTGTCAGCCCTAAAGCTACAGTACCTACACTATCCCTTCCTTATCAGCTGTGCTGTCTTGTCAGCCCTATTGCTACAGTACCTACACTATCCCTTCCTTATCAGCTGTACTGTCTTGTCAGCCCTAAGGCTACAGTACCTACACTATCCCTTCCTTATCAGCTGTACTGCCTTGTCAGCCCTAAAGCTACAGTACCTATACTATCCCTTCCTTATCAGCTGTGTGGTCTTGTCAGCCCTAAGGCTACAGTACCTACACTATCCCTTCCTTATCAGCTGTGCTGTCTTGTCAGCCCTAAGGCTACAGTACCTACACTATCCTTCCTTATCAGCTGTACTGTCTTGTCAGCCCTATTGCTACAGTTTCTACACTATCTCCTTTTTTCGAGGTTTTTCTAGGAATGGCTTATCTGTAAGATATTTGCTTATATGCCAAGGTGTATTGTAATATCGCTTTACGTTAAAGATTTCCCAACATAAGCTGTAAACTTGGAACAAAGATTTGGCCACAGCACTAATAATTTCTAGCATGACATGGCAAGTTTTCTCAATACATTGAAGTTTCCTAAGTGAAAGTAAAAAAGCTGAAGATACAATTTTACAAAATGTGAAAAAAAGATGGTAAAAGTTTAAGTAAGCTTAAGTTAGCCTAGTGAAACTAAGTTAATTCAAGTATTCCAAGTTAATTCAAGTGTGCCAAGTTAATTCAAGTGTGCCAAGTTAATTCAAGTGTGCCAAGTTAATTCAAGTGTGCCAAGTTAATTCAAGTGTGCCAAGTTAATTCAAGTGTGCCAAGTTAATTCAAGTGTGCCAAGTTAATTCAAGTGTGCCAAGTTAATTCAAGTGTGCCAAGTTAATTCAAGTATGCCAAGTTAATTCAAGTGTGCCAAGTTAATTCAAGTATGCCAAGTTAATTCAAGTGTGCCAAGTTAATTCAAATGTGCCAAGTTAATTCAAGTATGCCAAGTTAATTCAAGTGTGCCAAGTTAATTCAAGTTCCATTTAGTGTAAGTTAGAGTAGCTTTTGCTGTGTGTTTACACTACTGCCTCTACCTCCAAACTTAGACATTGCTGTGTGTTTACACTACTGCCTCTACCTCCAAACTTAGACGTTGCTGTGTGTTTACACTACTGCCTCTACCTCCAACTGCCTCTACCTCCAACTGCCTCTACCTCCAACTGCCTCTACCTCCAACTGCCTCTACCTCCAAACTTAGACATTGCTGTGTGTTTACACTACTGCCTCTACCTCCAAACTTAAACGTTTCTGTGTGTTTACACTACTGCCTCTACCTCCAAACTTAGACGTTTCTGTGTGTTTACACTACTGCCTCTACCTCCAAACTTAGACGTTTCTGTGTGTTTACACTACTGCCTCTACCTCCAAACTTAGACGTTTCTGTGTGTTTACACTACTGCCTCTACCTCCAAACTTAGACGTTTCTGTGTGTTTACACTACTGCCTCTACTTCCAAACTTAGACGTTTCTGTGTGTTTACACTACTGCCTCTACCTCCAAACTTAGACGTTTCTGTGTGTTTACACTACTGCCTCTACCTCCAAACTTAGACGTTTCTGTGTGTTTACACTACTGCCTCTACCTCCAAACTTAGACGTTTCTGTGTGTTTACACTACTGCCTCTACTTCCAAACTTAGACGTTTCTGTGTGTTTACACTACTGCCTCTACCTCCAAACTTAGACGTTTCTGTGTGTTTACACTACTGCCTCTACTTCCAAACTTAGACGTTTCTAAGTATGCATATCCATTCACATGTCTTCAAGGTACAGCAACAGTAACACATTTTTATTTACTGAGCGCCTCTCTATCAATCTCTTATCTACATCCTGCTTTAGCTTTCTTCTTGGTGCGTTTGTTTTATCGCTAGTTGTAACTTCTGCAGTATTTTTTAAGGAGTTCTTGTAGGCATTTGGTCTGGAAAACTAATTAAATGAATTACAGTGATTTCGTTATTTAATATGTAATCTATCTTATGATGGTTTTAACACACGAGGCAGTTTTTGGAATCAATTGACTCTATATATAGAGAGTTTACTGTTATATAGTCACTCCAAGGCTGTCATGCGGCAGCAGGCTCAAGTCAGCTTATTCTAGCTAGTAACATCCACATCTCGAATTCTTTGACAAGATTAACTATAGGTCTGACTACACACTCTGACCAAATGCATAGCCAATATCTCTGATATGGCTGGATCATAGAGTTATCTCCCCCTAGAGTGATAACTACACGAGCATTTCCGTTGCCAACAAGGAGCGTTTAGGCCACACCCCTTTTTTGTGCTAGTCAGTCGTAGTGATTGACTAGATCAATAACATCAGCCATGAGAAGGGTTAAACAAGGATCATGAATTTCCAGTTAAGATAGTAATTAATGCTCATATTAAAGAAATGATGATTATAGTTTATTACTCTAATATATGCTTATTATTTAAAGCAATTCAATACCTATTACCTACATGACTTGCAAAGGCACTGAATAGATAGTGTTAAAGAATAGAGAAAGCATAATATTATTATGCTTTCTTAGTTATCTTGAGGTGTTGACTGATGTTCTAAAAAAAGAATCAAGGAGATTGACCCGCTAGAAGCTGAGATATAGCCAGCCAAACACAGGTCTACCTAATAAAGAATCAGAGGAAAACCCTTCGAAAATCCCGAAAACTGTGACGTATGAAATCGACTTAATGTTCATGTGCCAGAGTTGCACACCCTTACCGCGATTACGTATAATGATTGTTTTGGCTACGAGATGTGAAACGCTTCTCGCGATAGTAAATAATTCACAGATTAGCTCTGGTTTCTCAGGAAAATCAAGCAAACATTGTGCGGTAAAGGCATTTGCCCACAACCCCTCGCCGTTATTTTTTAAAACAGAAGAGCAGATTTTGACTATTGTGCTTCAAATTTTAACTCGATCTCCACGGATATGCTCCGAAGATCCTCTGTTCAACGAACGGCGCGTGTATAGTCTATATGCGACATCCGCGATTGCAGTTCGCTTAGAATAAGAATGTGAATTTTTGTTCAATCATCATTTTTCTACTGTGTATCTACTGCAGTATTCAGTTGATTTTCATGATTATCGTCACTATTAACAGACTGGAAGTTCACTACAGCCATAATATTAAAAAGACTAACTTGACCGTGCTGCTCTTGCTGTAAGAAAAGAAAACGATAACTTTTGATTTGATTTTTCTATTGATCTATTCTCTTATCTTTGATTATTTTTTATGATTAATATAATAATCATAATGCATATTATACAAAATAATAATATAACTGCGTATAGAATAAATGATGTAACTAATATAATTTGTAGAAAGTGATAGCAGAATGTTGCGAAATAATAGATGCGTGTAATTATTTTATTCTAAAACTAATCTACACGTCAGAGGGACTGGTTCGGAATTCAGAGCAATGATTGTTAGGCCCAATTTGATTGTTCTAGATTTCCAGGGATTAAACCAATTAAAACGCCGTGATTGCTATTGGAGAGCGCATTAGTTGGCTTATTTGACCAATGGCACACAAGTCGATTTCATGTGTCATATATTGATGATTACCAAAACACTTATGTTTTTTGGTAGACCTGTGTTTGGCTGGCTATATCTCAGCTTCTGGTTGGTCAATCTCCTTGATTCTTTTTTTAGAACATCAGTCAACACCTCAAGATAAATAATAAAGCATAATAATATTATGCTTTCTCTATTCTTTAAGTAAGTGAGTTAATGCAATCAGTTACTCATAGATAAGATAGATAGTCATACTGGGATTGTATTACATTAGTGTGATGGGAAGCTAATCGACTGCCATCAACTATGAGCTGTACTGCCCGAGTAATAAAAAAGTCTTTGGACAGGAAATCTATTTTTGTATAACATTAACCATTCTAACTTTTAAACTTCATATCATGAGAAAATATTTTTAAGCAGTTCAAATGAATTAAGAGGAAAAAGAAAACAACTGTAAAGGTTTTCAAGCTTTTTCAAACAACTACAACTTTTGAATTTCATATCACGAAAGAAGTGTTTTGTTGAAATAAATTAGGAAAAAAATAAAACTGTAAATGTGTTTAAATGTAAAATAATTAGCAAGTAATGGCTAAATATAATCTGTTTAGCTATGATTACAATGAAAAATTATTTAATAAATAAGGTAATAAAAAAGTCTATTTTATTTTTATATAATTATAATTTAGTATAATTAAGTATAATTTATTTTTATTTAACATATAACAACATTTGCCACTTTAATTTTCAAACTACATATTATGAGAAGTGTTTTGTGTAATTGAAATAAATGAAAAGAAGAGAGAAAATAAAAACAACTGTAAATGTGTTTAAGCTTTTTCAAACACCTACAACTTTTAAATTTCATATCATGAAAGAAGTTTTTTGTTAAAATGAATTAGGAAGAAAAATGAAACTGCAAATGTGTTTAAATGTAAATGTGAAATAATTAGCAAGTAATGGCTAAATATAATCTGTTTAACTATGATTACAATAAAAAATTATTTAATAAATAAAGTAATAAAAAAGTCTATTTTATTTTTAAATAATTATAATTCAGTATAATTAAGTATAATTTATTTTTATCTAACATGTAACAACATTTGCCACTCTAACTTTCAAACTTTTTGCTTGCTTACATCAAGCAGATGTCCACTAACTAGTGGACATCTTTGCTTCAAGCTAGTCTATGTATTTGATTGATATGTATTGAAATCTAATATTACATGCAAGGGTTGTTTGTGAACTGGGGTGTCAATGAATCACTCTATCACCATACAATGTCAATACTTTCAGTTGATGGCAGTCGATTAGCTTCCCATCACACCAATGTAATACAACCCCAGTATGACTATCTATCTTATCTATGAGTAACCAATGATATACAGCCCCAATGTGTGGGGGCTGTATAAGTGTTTATCATTGGAGTAACTGATTGCATGAACTCACTTGCTTAACACTATCTATTCAGTGCCTTTGCAAGGCATGTAGATATTGAATTGTTTTAAATAATTAGCATATATTAAAGTAATAAGCTATAATCATCATTTCTTTAATATGAGCAATAATTACTATCTTAACTGTGGAAATTCCTGATCATTCTCATGGCTGATGTTATTGTTCTGTCAATCACTACGATCGACTAGCACAAAAAAGGGGCGTGGCCTAAACGCTCCTTGTTGGCACCGGAAACGCTCGTGATGTTGAGAGCACAGTTATCACTCTAGGGGAGATAACTCTATGGGCTGGATACATACTGATTATACCAAATGATTTGTTACCCTGAAAAGTTCCTTGACCAATGGGAATTGCCATCTATCATTATTGAAGTATCATCAGCAGATCAATTATCTATAATTATGGATCACGAACAGTTTGTGATAATACAGTAGGTGTTCCTACAACGCTAATAATTCAGGAACTTTTATATTATAGAGATTTTATGTTATACAAACAATAAAATTCGTGTAAATTAGCTAATCCGATTTTCTCACAAGTGTGGCAAGATATATCACCATTTGAATCGAATTTGAGAACTCGCCCTGACTCGGCACTTAACGTCATAGGGAACTTTTACGTAGTCCGAAGCAAAAACTACATAAATCTTCTAAGCTATCTGAAGTTCAGGTTATAGGAGGTATACTTTCTAGGAGGTATATGTTATAGGAGGTATACTTTATAGGAGGTATACTTTATAAGAGGTATACTTTATAGGAGGTATCCTTTATAGGAGGTATACTTTATAGGAGGTATACGTTATAGGAGGTATACGTTATAGGAGGTATACGTTATAGCAGGTATACGTTATAGCAGGTATACTTTATAAGAGGTACACTTTATAAGAGGTATACTTTATAAGAGGTATACTTTATAAGAGGTATACTTTATAGGAAGTATACTTTATAGGAGGTATACTTTATAGGAGGTATACTTTATAGGAGGTATACTCATGTATAATTTCATGTGATTTGAAGATTGTTTGACTTGTTGAGAGAAATTCATTCGACACTAGTTATTTTTTTAAGAAAAGTTCCTTTGAAGGATCCTTCAATGACCTCAAATGGTAATCTTTGAGGATTTTAACCACTGTGATTGATATGTGCTTTGTGTCCAAACACACCAAAGACCCTGGGCTATAGTTGGTACCCTGGTCATCCTCTAGGTTTGTATTATAAAACTTGACTTAATGTAATTAAAATTGTAAACTGAAAACGCAAAAAGGGTTTTCTACTGAACTCTGAAATACAACTACTGTCATGCCTCTACATATGAGCCTAATGCTTTTTGAGACCAAGCTCATATGTCAATTATTTTGCATCTCAACTCAATTTATCCATTATTAAAATAGCTGATACAAATTAATAAGCTCCCACTCTTAAAAAATACATAAGATCCGGATATTGTGATGAAAAAAATGTGTTTTTAATAGTTCTAACTCACCACCTACACTCACAAAGTAGCAAATACATATCTAGTGGGTGTGATCTGCAATAAAATGTAGCAATATTCTACACAGTACTGTATGAAGATCTTACCTTCGAGACAGATGGTCGCGGCTAATGTCGGTGTGAGAAAGACTTGCTGGCAATGCATTTGTCGTGCTACACTTATGTGATGCTACATAGCATAACTTAGCATAACATAGCATAACATAGCATAACATAGCATAACTTAGCATAACATAGCATAACATAGCATAACTTAGCATAACATAGCATAACATAACATAGCATAACATAGCATAACATAGCATAACATAAACCTTAAATTTAACTTGAATGAATTTAGCTTTCTAAGTACAAGTTTTAATATTTCACTAAACTTAATTCTAGTTGTGTCTTCGGTTTCATTTTTTATTATCTTCTTCCGGCCTGGCTCATTTTGCCTCGCTTTCATCTTCACTTTTAGCCGGACTTTTAAAAACTTTTTCAAACTGATCGATGAGATAGACCGAGTGATGCTGTTCTCACAACCGGCCTCTCGCTTACTTGGCTGCCTAGCGGCTGCATCAGGAACCGTTTCGTATGATCGTATCTCAAATTTCTGATGTATCTCAAGGAAGTAATTTGCTCAGAATGTTCCTCGTAGTTCAAAGATTACTCGTATCTCAAGGAAAAACTTGCTAGGAATTTTGCTCGTATCTCAAATTTCTCATATGTTAGAACACTCATATGGCGAAGTATGACTGTACTGTCTTGACAATCATTGCGAAGTCAGCAGGAAAGCATCGTGTAGGCTGACAAATTGGATGACAAGGCTAGACAGCAATAATCATTGCGAGAACGACGTTAGCCATTGCTCCTAGTCTCTGAGATCCATAGATCTGGTACATTCATTGGATTCTCTTGAAATAGTCTGAGCGCCTACTGAAATGTGTCTTGAGACTCTTGATGTTCATGTTAGTCGGTACGCCTCTGGAGATGGGTCTGCTTTTCAACCACTCACCCAATGGTGGGATCGTATCCTTGCATGCTCTCCGCTCACCATGTACATGTATGTGCCAAATCATTTTATTGAGCGCTATACTTTCAGTGTACTTCAATCGCTGCAGGTTCTTAGACTGTCCCCACCTACCGCTAGCGGATAGCTCTGCACCAGATAAAAGGTGTCAGAGGAGGTGACAGCATGAGCAACGAAAACCTGCTTCTCGTCGACAGCTGTGAATTGGTGTATATCAAGTCTGCTGCCTTCCCGAGTCAGCGTTTAGTAAGAGTGGAGCTGCTGATGGGAGGAGGCAGGAAGTTGGTGCGAGTTAAAAATGCGACTGAAAGCGACAATTCACCAGAAACCATGTATGAGCTGAATCTAGACCGACTGGCCGCAGCTTCTCTCGTTAAGCTTGGCCAGAAAGGCCTGTAAGTTACTTATCATATTATCATATGGAATATGCCGTGTGCCAGTCTCTGTTTTTCTTCTGACCGACTCCATTTGGAGATTTTATTATATAAACAGATGATCCAAAGAAATTGCTTTCTCATACCTTAACGATTGGTAGAGGCTATTAAGAAGGCCATTCATGAGCAGACAAATCTTTACACCCCGGAGGCTTACATATTGAAGGGAGAGATCTTAAGTGGCAATTTGTGTTTCAGCGATATTTCTTAGCTTTTCTATGTCAACATATCTGCATATAAGTGAAAGAGTGATACTCTGAGACCATCAACAATCATACATAGCATCACAATTACTTCTTGTCTACAAGATCTTTGAGTTTTTAGTCCTGAAGTAGGAAGCGACCGTACCCGTATCCGACCTACAACCTGTTGCTGCTGATAATACCTATGTAAAGACAGGTTGGATTTTGCTGTGCTGCAATTTTCATATCAAGGATCTTTACAGGCTTAGTGGTACAGGAGTATATACACGTGTATATACTCGTGTATATACTCGTGTATATACTTGTGTATATACTCGAGTATATTCTCGTGTATATACTCGTGTATATACACGAGTATATACACGAGTATATACATGTGTATATACACGAGTATGTACACCATTATGTTTAGTCCATCTGTTATGTACAACATTATGTTTAGTCCATTTCTAAGGACTAAAAACAAATTGGTGTCAAGCTGCCTTGAAGAGACCCTCAAATGAGGTGATTAGCAATATGCAGCAGTTCTGAATGAATTTCGTAAAATATATCATCATGGTTTAAATAGGGTACTTATAGTGTTATAGCATGCGTACATTTATAGTAAACAGTGATATGTGATTGTAAAGGCTGGCCCATCCCAAGCAACATTCAAGTTTGGTTCAAATGATGTTCTCTATGCCGTGGTGAAGAGAAGTTATGTTCACATGTAAAGGTTTTTTACATTTGTTCAGTATATGTAAGTTACCATTTATTACTCTTGGCATATACCGTATAAATACATACATATATGAACTACAGGTTAGCGAGGAAGCCAGCTAGACAGTGCTTGCTGCTTATTCATAAGACACCCGATACAGATACTTGGACTCAACTTGTCATAGTTGACAAGGAGAAACCGACTCAGTTCAACTGCGTAGCTCAATTCTATAGTAAAGTCTCTGAGATATGCTTTACTTCCTCATTCACGCTTACAAAGAACACCGGTAAGCTATGACTGGAGAGACTATAGTTCCTTTATTGTCTCCTTGAGGTTTATACCTCTTCTATTTCAAGCATGTCGGATATCAGCTGCCGAGGTGTATGTGCCGTAGCATAGTATATATGTAGTACTTGCAAACGCCTGATGCATGTTTCTTCTAAGTAAATATCCCCCTTTTTAATTAATACAATTTGTGTGGAACCATATGTAAAACATTATTTTAATAATAATATTATGTTTTACAGCAATTTTATGTAGGTAAAACTTATGCCCCTAATTTCAGCAATTTTTGTCGACTTGACGAGCTGTGCAATCGCTAATAACAACTACGAATACGAGTTGGGAGGTGCTAACCGTTCAAACATGTCTTTGTGTACGGCGAATCTCAGAAAATTGTATTGATTTTAGTTTCTAGCTCTCTAAAAGGCTAGTGTGTTTGTTAAACAAAATACCGTGAACACAAAAGGTTACAAATTGCTGTCACATTTTCGTATGATATCAAATTGATCAAAACGCCTGCTATGCCAATGCATTTGGTGGTTTTAACAGTAAAACATTACTTGTGCTGCAGCAGTCTTATGAGTTGCCATGAGATTCAAAGCAAATCGCTTAATCAAATAATTACTGTTGTTGACTGTGCATTAAGTGTACATGGTCGCTGCAGCAAGAACTTCGAGATTTAGTCTCAATAATGTACACCGTCAACCTGATGCCCTGTTGTGAACTTTGACCTCGCCTCGCATGCGCCTAGTAGTGAAGCTACACGAGGAGCTTGCATGCTCCGGCCTCTAATGTGTTAAAAGCTTTTTACAATCTGAGAATTCAGCAGAGAACTTGTATTTCTGTAGTAATGATTTAACATTACTGACTAACATTTTCTGACGGTTGACTAATGGATGGTAGATAATGTCTATTGTATCAGACATCGCTATATCCCTTGAATATATCAGAGACTGAATATACCTTTTATGCGTTTATCTACTCCTTTGTATTTATTAATATTAACTCTTTCCTGTTGGTTCACTGATTCATAACTTTAGTTGTAGTTAGTTCTATATAAAGTTATAAACAACAAAATCGGTTTTAATATACCGTAAAACCTATATTTGAATGCCACCTCTATTTGAATGCCACCTTTATTTGACTGCCACTATGTGAGAAGGGTTGAAAAATAGAGCGCCACCCTCTATTTGAACACCACCTCCATTTGACCGCCACATTGACAATCTTTGATTTTTATGAAACCGTACTATCAAGTGATCAGGAGAAGTGTCCACAAAATCGTATTAATAATGAATCGTTTACATCAATAACAATCAATTATCTTGTTGTCCAACTCCAAAGCTTTTGCTTTTTTTTGGTTAAAACTTTAAAAACATCACCATAGAAATAATGAATAACTGTATCAGGCTAATAGTAGTTTCTTGTTTAACGCGGTCTTGATACTTCGAAGTACATGTACATGTATATAAAAAATGGCTACATTTACGATAGTAGATAACTGCCAGTGTTGGGCCGAAGGTTACGTTTAACGATCAAAACTTTTACGCGTTGCATTTGTGCTAAATGCAACCCTCAAAAGTTTTGCTCTGCCAAAAAGTTGTTTGGACGCTAATATCGACTAGTTCAGCGGTGCAGAAGAAGAGTTGAGGTCAGGAGATATTGCGAGAGGTATTGAACATCCAGAAGATGTTCGGTTTATCGAAAGCAGCAATCAGAATGCAGCTATCTCAGCAAACGATGCAAATATTTTTGTTTTAAAAACGTTAATTTTTGTTTCTGCATGTAATATAAGTATGGTTAGTTTATGTCACATGTTCATGGATATATATTTGTAGCATTTGATAGATTATCATTATATAACTTATAAATTTGCAGATTTATAGCATATTATTTGATAGCATCATTGCGGTAATCTGATCTTAAAATTATGCTCATAACTCCTCTTCTATTGCACATAAAAAGCTAGTTTTAGCTACAAACTATAGCAAACATATCAATGAGGGCAATGAGCCTTTGTGTAACATTGTTAAATATAAACATAAAATAAAAATCTCTTCAAATTTGGAATGAAATAAAAATTAAAAGCTCTAATAAATTGCAAAGCGGTACACGTGCTAGAATATCATCGCAGGTTCATTGCAAGCAATATATAGCAACTGGTAGAAATATTTCTCGGTTTTTTAATTCATATTTATTAAGAGATCTTTGACAAGTTGGAGGTAAGTTAGCAGATTTATTGCATCCAAAAGGTTTAATATCGCTCCACCTGAAAAAGAGGGCAAAATATAGTGGACATTCGCTTTGCCTGTAAAAAGGCTAAATTTATCTTCCGAAAATTCTGACGAGCCATTTGAAAAATACAACGCCAGCCTCTATTTGAATGCCGCCTCCAATTGACTGCCACTATAGAGGAAGGGTTGAAAAATAGAGCGTTGTGGCGTTCAATTTGAGGTTTCACAATACTTGCAATCTTTTAGCCCAAGGCTATACCCTTGTGAGATCCAAACTCTGAAACCACTTAATTTGAAGTTCTATATACTAAGTTCTTAGCAAAAGAATTCCAGCATTTTATGGATTTCATACTTGTTACTGTAAATACCCGCGTATAGGAGGATACCATGTATAGGACGCAGTGGATATTTGACCCCAAAAACGATGGAAAAACTGTGTGACTGTATAGGACGCATCCTAATTTTAGTCCTAAATTTCTATTAATTTTTATAGAAACGGTGGTGTTTCATATAAATTTTTTGTGAAATCATTCGACATTATTCGTCATGTCGAATGATTGGTGACAGCGATTGGTGCTGATGTTAGACGCTTTCCTATGCCGTACAACAAACAATTTAAAATCAAAATTGAAGCGGCACAATACAGACCTCGTCTTCATCCCCAGCAGCATGACCAGTATTCTGCAACCGATGGATGTCATTCTGAACAAGCCATTCAAAGCAGCATTAAAGCAGAAATGGGTCGAATGGATGGTTAATGGTGAGCATACTTTCACCAAAGGCGGCAACATAAGGAAAGTCAAAATGCCTACGATCTGCCAATCGTGGCCATGAGGATAAATATTGTAAGATTGGAATTTTCCCACGACCAAACACGAGCGAAGCGATTGGTTTGGGAGATTTATGATAAATGCACATGTGCACACAACTCCCGAAAAATTATCCGTTAACGGCCGTCACCAAACCCTTGTAACGAAATCTTATCAACAAATTTAACTATTTTTCTGTAAAGTCGTTTAAGTATAATAATGATACAAAACGCATGTAAACCTATTTCAATATGTTACCAAGCCTTTGAAAGGTTGCCGCAAATTCCTAAAACTAACCCATCTGATCGGATTATACATAAATAGACAGATTTATTTGGCCGAAAATCGTTATTAAAACTTGCTAAGCCTCACTTTTATCAAAGTTAAGACTGGAAATTAAAACGCCGAGCGACAGAGAATAGAACGATTAAGTCGTGCGCATTTCACGAAAAAAAATAACGTGCACATTTAACCAGTCTATAGCATTGTCAAATTGCCGAAGGTTTCTGTAATTAACGTAGGAGTACTGAAATCGTTTCATTTTTGCCGATTTCAAAGTAACTGACATTTCAGACACATTTGAGTACTTTGGTATACTAACTGATGTCCAACGCAGTGTAAGTAAGGGAAATGACGATGATATTTTTTCTAACGGTTCTTATGAGATTATTACAATAATTAATTAAAAGTTTGGATGACCACAGAACAATGACTACGTAATACAGATTTTCTAAAAATCTATATAAATATCACAACTTCGTGATATTGTTAGCTATGACGTTTTAAAATGTAAACAAAATTGTGCATTGGTTTTATATTATTACTCTATTAATAATATTGGTTATTCTAATAATATCAGTGCATTTTACTTCTAATATTGGCCAATATTGCATTTCTACTATTGCAGGAGGAGAGATATAAGCATATAATCTTTTCCTTTCATTATTGCCATTTGTTGTATATAATAACACCCACAACCAGTACATTACAGCTACCATTGCAGTTATCCTATTGCACTGCAGTGCCATTTGACTGCTAATATTGCATTTCTCAACCATCAGTACCCTTTATTTGTTCCAATATCACTTTGGTCGTGGGCTGTATGACAGTGGAATTTCTAGTTATAATAAATTTTCGACATTATGATAAATGCATAATTTTTATAATAAAAGTATCCATGGATAAGACGCACCTGGGTTTTTAGGTCAATTTCTAAAAGAAAAAAGTGTGTTTTTCACGCCGGTATTTACGGTAAAATTACAACTTTCCACATTCTTGGCTTAGAAGGAAATGATGTCACTACACAGCTTAGATGCCCTTTAAATGTGTTTGATTTTGTATGAACTTTATCCACATAGCACCCACTCAAATTGCCCAATGTATTTGGATATGAGTAGAACTTGTATACAAGAAAACGCTCGATTCCTATATTGAAATGCATGAACTGTCCTTGTTGCAATAAATTTTCTGCGTAAAAAACATACTCATATATAGTATTTTATAGATTTGACAGTGATGGTGAGTTGTCAGTCCAGGTTGATTTATGTTTGTAGACCAGAGTGTATGCGAGCTGCAGTTCACCAAGACCTATGTAGCGATTGTGCCAACTGATGGCACCCACTTCTGTGAAAACATCCATAGTCTCTTTGAGCTTGGTGCATCACTTTTTACTGGTGAGTCTTTGTAACCCTACCTCTGATTGGTCCTGACCCAGCTGAGAGGTCAGCTCAGTTATATTACCAAGTATTTCGGAGTGCAGCCGGTCTATCTATATGAATCTCAAAGTTTGTGTGTTTCGGTTTGTCCAGCTATAGCTATTATCATTAAGGAATGAAATATCTGTTTCATGCTGGATTTGATGTCGGAGTCTCCCATTCAGTAAGCAAATATCTTACCAACTAAGCTACGCGAGATTGATGGATTCATTGGGCGATATATGTTGCTATTTGGGTGAAAATACACATACCGCTCTGTGCGGTGCGACGTCATTTTATGCCTGCTCTCACGGCTCTTATTAGTAACATTAGCAATAGGTTACTAGCTTACTCAAATTAGCCATTGGCAATGTGTCAGGCTAATGGCAAGTGTCAAGCAACTACATTACCTGTCACTGTTTATAAGCTGATTTTTAACACCTGTGCAACGTCGAGCATTCCGCTAGTCATTGCAAATAGTAGAGTTGTTCCTCTGGCACACTTACAAAGTACAGTGGTACCTCTACTTATGAAAGTAATTTGATGCAGAAGCCGTTTTATAAAGAAAACTGATTTTATCATGTAAATGCCCTAATTTGCTCCAAGTCTCCACAGCCTCCACCCAGATATAACATTTGTATAAATTATAAATACATGTTAAATACAGTCAAACATAGATAACTCGAACTTCAAGGGACCGAGCGAAAGTGTTCGAATTATCAGAGCGTTCAAGTTATCAGAGCACTGTCACAAGTCCATGTATTTACTTATTTATTAGTAGATACATGTACATATACAAACTATAATATAAATCAAAAGCACAAATGGCTTGTTTCAAATTAAATGCTTCTAATGTATTTAGTTTAAAACTTTTTTATCAAAAAGTATAGAGATTTTTCTATCACTTGAGATTGGTTTGTTGTTTGAGGTGATGCTATTGCCAGGACGTTTTTTAGATTGACATTGGCAAAACTTGATCGTTGTTGAAATGCTCAAAAGAAAAGACATCTTTTTCTTTTGAGCGTTTTACCCACGATCAATTTTGCCGATTTTTCTTGAAGTTTATGCAAAGATTACCTCACTTTACCTGGGATTTGTTAAGAGCAACAATCCGAGGCAGTTCAATTAGAAGTTTTACGAGGTTTTACGGTACATTGTATATCACTCACGCTTTTTGAATGGATACTTATTGAACGTACATACACACGCATTCTGTGTTTAGGTCAAACGATGAAGTTTTTTTAGCTAAGACAACGTATACGTTTACTTACAACAATTTTTAAGACGTTTTAAACATTCAACATTCCGACGTTGATTCAACACGGAATCAACGTCGGAAAACTAACTATTCATCGTTTGACGTAAACACAGAATACATGTACGTACGTTCAATAAGTATCCATTCAAAAAGCGTGAGTGATAGAGTGATATACAATGTACCGTAAAACCTCGTGAAACTTCTAATTGAACTGCCTCGGAGTGTTGCTCTTAACGAATACCACTTTCCTTGCTTCCGAAGGACGATCGCTAAGCGGATGTTTGGTATAAATCAAATTTCACCAAACCTTTAGAAAAGCCGTTGACAAAAATATTTTGCCGATGGTGGTAATAACGACGCTTATGAATTACGAAAAGTTGAGGTTTACCTCTATGGCTTGGAATAAAGTGATTTTCTAAAGCGATAACAACCGTTTCGGTAGTCGTTGGGCAAAAACAGTTCGAGTTAACAGTGTTGAGTTTGAGTTATCTATAGCAATTTATGATTACGTGGGAACGGACCAAAGAAACCGTTCGAGTTAACCATGTGTTCAAGCTATCCGTGGGCAAGTTATCCATGTTTGACTGTACATGGTTAAAACCTGTAACAGATACGTGTTAAAATTATGTTACTACATAATAAATAGAAAAATTTTTTATCAAAAAAAAACAACAAAAAATAACAAATAAATACTATGAAGGATATGTTTGTTTGCCGTTGGCATTGGCCATCTAGAGGAGGCTAAGAAAAGACCACAGGAAATAAAGATGGCGGTCAGAAGAGGTGGGCGTTGTCTTGTTTTGCTTAGAATAAATGTTTTTGCAAAGGTATGTTGAAAAATTGCATCAGTCCGAACTGAAAAACCGTCATACAAAAACTTCAATTTCTATAACGCAAAGTTGTCCTGTCCTGTATGTAATATATGATAACTCCAAATTATACAACAAACGAGCGTAATGTCGCACATTCGGGAAACGAACAGGTCCACTGCTGAAATAAACGGGGTAAAATACGGAAGACCTGTGTTTTAGAGGTATCTTTCGTAAGTCGAAGCAAAATTTCTACCATAAGATGTATCGTGACTTGAAAATTTTGCTTGTAGAACTTTTTGTAAGTAAAGTTCTACTGCACTGGAATATAAAATTTTTACTTCTATAAGTTGAGAAAAAATACTAACATTTAACAATGTAGCCAGTTTATCAAAAATAGAGTTATCTCTCTTGCACCTGTGTTCCGTTTCATTATGCATAATTGCAATATATGGTGTAGTTGGATATGGAAGCTGCTATATAGTTTTAAGACAATGCTATACATTTTCTACAATCGTTATATTGTTACAGCCTAGGTTTTTAGATGGTAGTTTGTTACACCAACCGTGTCTATTTCACTTTTTTCATCATATTTTATATGTGACATCGTCACGAATAACACTGATACCCAGTTTGTCGAAGCATGTCTATGGCTATGTGCCTCTTCCTTTTTTTATCTCATCCAATACATCTTTGTAAAAAGCCATGATCTACATGTAATTTAGTTGATGCAAGCATATTTACATATATATATATATATATAAACATAATAAAACGTCGCTAATTATTCCATAATGCATTGTAAGTTATTTTACTAAAATATTAGCTGCTTTTGAAACGGGCAGAAATTATGACAGCTAAACAGATAAATGGATTGAAATTTTTGTTACAGCGTTGTTCTGACAACTCCACAATCATACACTTTCTTATCTACTTTTTGTTGACTTTTTTCACTGGTGCCATTGTTGTATGAAACTCCCCTCCCACCTTCCCCGATGCTAGCCACTCTTAAATTTTTTAATGATTTGCACAGATGATTCACTTAGGCGGTTAATGGGGGCATCAGCATTCATCGCCAAAAATGACCAACTATGAGGCAAAATATCCATCAATTTTTCTGTACATCATATCACCTTTAGTTTGCTTTGTTAGCCATTTTAATTAAGATATTTAATTTATTCTGTTACTTCGCTTGATAAAAGCTGGTAAAAGCTTGTTCATCTCTCTCTCCAAAGGTAACGAATTTGCCACCAGCAGATCTTACCACCAAAACAATTCATGTGATTGACCTTCACCTTTACTTAATAAACGACACGTTTTTTATTTATTCGAGCCATTTTAAAATTTATGTTGGCTTTGCCCTTCCCTCCATGTGTTGCATGATAGAACTGAGGCTGCGAAAGGTTAGGTGCAAAGCCGATACAACTACACTTTTTGCTTTTTTTTACTTGCTTTTAGCCATCTGAAGCCTATTCTTTTGACCAGTATTACAAGGGAAAATTCACATGGATGTCTTGACAAAGTCGTCTTATAAGGGTAAAATTACGCACCACATTTTTAAATGATGGAAGCGACTCGCTGTTCACCCATTCTGGTGTAAGCCAGATAACTGGTGTGTGCCAAAAGTGTTCCAGAACATTTTTCGGTTTCTATTTCCTCTCCTGTATTCCATGTAACAGTGGTAGTTCTTTTATTGTACCCTTCCACCGCTGCTACTCATTTATCTTACCCCACGGGTTTGTGAAAACACCATGCCTTCCGCTTTCTTTATCATAACTAGCAGATAGACAACAGGCTTTTCTATCACCCCTCTTAGGACCCCTCTTATTTTTAGGACCCCTCTTATTTTTAATTTTTATAAATGACTTAGTAAATGCTGCACCTGCTTTGGATTGTATTTTATTCGCAGATGACACCAATATATTTTCAACAGATAATTCTAAACTCCAAGAGGAATTAAATATTATTAATGAATGGTGCCTATCAAACAGACTCATTTTAAACAACAGTAAAACATTTCAAGTAGTCTTCAAAAATCCGTCTAAAAACACTCAAAATTATAATCTAAGCCTTTCTTTAAACAATTCTCAACTACAAATCAAAGATTCGACTCAATTTTTAGGTATCACGTTAGACAACAACTTGACTTTTAAAAAACACATCCAAAGTCTCATCAAAAAACTAAATTACATATTACTAATATTACGTTTCATTCGCCCCTACCTAGACAAATCAACCATGATCAATTTGTACTACAGTTTTTTTTATTCTCTTTTAATTTATGGAATCGAGTTTTGGGGCCACGGCAACAAAACTGATTTAAACAAACTTTTAATCATGCAAAAAAAGGCAATCAGAATAATACTCAATTTTAAACCAAATCAAACAGTTTCCAAAAATTTTAAAATTTTAAAAATAATGCCAATTGAAATTTTATTCCAGTATCGCCTGCTAATGTTTTTAACAAATTCTTTCCCCATGGAAGAGTTGCAAGATTTTATGATAGATCATTGTCAAGATACCCGTTTAAAAAGTAAAAATCAATTAAAGTTGAAAAAGTGTTTGTCTTCTAAGGGACAGAGATCGATATTTTTTAGTGCAATGAAATTATATAATAAATTTTTGAGTGATTGTGCGGGCTCTGCTCCGGGTCAGCTGAAGGCGAAGTTGGTGGAGCGCCTGTGGGCGTCCTGGGACTGTCCTTCCTGACTCTGGTGCTCCGGAGTGTGCGCTTATCGCTGATTCTGTTTCTTTTCCTACTGCTTGCTGGGGCTGCCTTGACTCTAGCCTCTGGCTATCTGGCATGTCCTATTGCTACTCTGTGTATTTTTTTACTCATACTGTCATGTTATTATTACGCAATAAAAATCAAATCAAAATCAAAAAATCACAACTTTGTAACAGACAGTGTCGACCCTTTAACTTCTACCTAATCACAAAATTTTCAACTGTGACACATCCTTACAATTTGACAGACAATTTGACAGACAATTTATACTCTCCAAAATGCGCTTACACCAAATTTTTGTAGATTTTATTAGAAAGTATCGGTATTTTTCTATCATTTGGGATTGTTTTTGATGTTTGAGGTGATCTGATAGCCAGGATGTTTCAAAATTAAAATCGATGAAACTTGATTGCAATTAAAACGCTCAGGTCAATCGGAAGTGCAATTATGATGTCTCTAGTTGCAAAGAGACCAACAGAATAGAGACATGTAACACTGCAACTTGCATGCAATATCCGATATCAACAATAGCAACTGGTGACGTCATTTGGAATAGTTTTCTTCAGAGTGTTTTAACTGCAATCAAGTTTTGTCGATTTTAATCTTGAAACATCCTGGCAGTCAGATCACCTCAAACATAAAAAACAATCGCGAAAATATAAAAATATCGATACTTTCTTATAAAATCTACTGAACTTTTGTGCAAGTTCTTCTTGTTGAGGACTATGAGTATGCGGCATGAGGCAATCAACTATCAGCTAAATCTCTTAGCTTTTTTCAATGTGAACAGCAAACTTATGCCTGGCTTTTTCTCACATATTTGATTTTTTATTGTCTAGTCTGTTAAAGCTAGTTTGCTTTGTAGAATGATGCTTGCTTATAGACTAAAGATAATTTGGGTGAAATTTCTAGCTCAAGACGCCAAAGATATACTATAAAAAATTAATCTCATTTGCAAA
The DNA here is from genome assembly GCF_963576615.1 of Watersipora subatra. NCBI lineage: Eukaryota > Metazoa > Bryozoa > Gymnolaemata > Cheilostomatida > Watersiporidae > Watersipora > Watersipora subatra. The sequence goes on from NC_088710.1 coordinate 72,636,082, forward strand.
TGAGATTAATTGCTAAGCATATGGCTAAACTATCATGGCTATATATTGGTATGTACGTACATGTATGTACATGCACAAGTGCCCAAAATTTATGTTTTTATTACTATTCATCTTTTTCTATAAATTTTGACCAACAGCCCAACTTCAGAGTTCAAAATTGTTCTTTTTAATTTTAACCTCTCAGATTGAATGGCTATGGCTTCAGCCATAGCCATTCAATCTGAAATAAAGTCAGCGTTCTTCCATCTTGATAGTGTCTTTTATGAGTCATTCAGTACCGCAAAATCTTTTAATATACGCCGCAGTCAAATTATAATTTGTTATCCTACTTAAAATATATCCATCGTCAGCTTCATTTTTATCAGATTTACATAGACATCAATGTGTTTACATTGACATGAATGATTTACATAGACATCAATGATTTACGTAGACATCAATTGGTTGTCATTCACATTGGTTACTGTTCATATTGGTTTCTGTTCACATTAGTTTCTGTTCACATTGGTTTCTGTTCACATTGGTTTCTGTTCACATTGGTTTCTATTCACATTGGTTACTGTTCACATTGGTTTTTGTTCATATTGGTTTCTGTTCACATTGGTTACTGTTAATATTGGTTTTTGTTCACATTGGTTTCTGTTCAAGTTGGTTTCTGTTCACATTGGTTTCTGTTCAAGTTGGTTTCTATTCACGTTGGTTTCTGTACACCTTGGTTTCTGTACACCTTGGTCTCTGTTCACGTTGGTTTCTGTTCACATTAGTTTCTGTTCACGTTTCTACTCACATTGGTTTCTGTTCACGTTATCTTCTGCTCACATTATTTTCTGTTCACGTTGGTTTCTGTTTACATTGGTTTCTGTTCACATTAGTTTCTGTTCACATCAGTTTCTGTTCACATTAGTTTCTGTTCAAATCAGTTTCTGTTCACATTAGTTTCTGTTCATACTAGTTAGTAAATAAATTGGTCTTTGCTCACATTAGTTTCTGATTACATTTGTAATACTGCAAATGTTTTAAAGTGAGTTTATAGATAAGATATATCACAATTGCAAAAGAATTTATTTTTATTGCAACAAATGCATTGTTGGTGCTCGTACTCAACTCAAACCATTTCTTGATATTCTAAACTAGCGGAATGCTTGGCGTTGCATGCGTATTAAAAATCAGTTTATAAAGTGTGAGGGGTAATACAATTGCCTGCTACTTGCCAGTAGCCTGGCACAATGCCAATGGCTAAATTGTGTAAGCTTACTAATGAGAGCCATGAGAGCAAGCATAAAATTAGGTTGCGCCTAACGGAGAGCGGTAGTGTATTTTTACCCAGATAGCGACATATATCGCCCAATGAACCCATCAATCGCGCATAGCTTGATTGGTATGGTATTTGCCTGGTGAACAGGAGGCTCCAAGATCAAATCATCTGCTATATGAGTTCTTCATTTCTACATTTCAGTAGCTATAGCTGAACAAACAGAACTACACACACACAGACACACAAATTTTAAGATTTCTATATATAAACTAGAGTACTGCGCGGCTTTGCTCGGGTAATAAAAAATTCTTGAAGCAGAAAATTGATTTGTATTAAACATATAACAACATTGGCCATTCTAACTTTCAAACTACATATCATGAGAAAAATGTTTTGTGTAGTTGAAATAAATTAAGAGAAAATAAAAACAACTGTAAAGGTTTTCAAACTTTGTCAAACAACTGCAACTTTCAAACTTCATAACTTGAAAGAAGCATTTCGTTGAAATGAATTAGGAGAAAAAATAAAAATGTAAAAGTGTTTATTGTAAATGTGAAATCATTAGCAAGTAATGGCTAAATATAGTCTGTTTGGCTACGATTACAATGAAAAATTATTTGGCATAGAATTATATGATTTTAGTTCGTTTCAGTATTGGCATGCAAAAATTATCATGCCAACACTGGCATGGGAAAATATCGTAGACTGTAGATGTACATAGAGTGGTATAGAAACCTGTAGTAATTATCTAATGCAGTCACCTCCTGGTAAAAATCATCATCATTAAAAATAGTAACAAAACAATATGTTAACCTTAGTAACTATAAGTACCTACAATAACTTTAGTGCATTTTGTGGTTATGATCTGCAAAGTAAAATAACATTACAATGTACTGCGTGGAGAGTTTTTACCTTCGAGACAGACGTGTAACATAAACGCTGAATCTAACTTGAATGAATTTAGCTTACTAAACACATACTTTCAGGAAGTTTTAGTATGTATTTTAATAAACTTCAAACTTTGAACTAAAATTTTATTATCCGTTTTATCGATTTTTACCATAACAGATAACGTTGAACTCGCCATGGCGAGCAACGTATATCCCTTAATAATATAATATAATCAGTACACAAATCGCCAAATTTTAAGTTCGAGATAGATTATTGTTGATATCTTGGGGTGGAACAAATTAACCCTAACGAAAGAGCATCGTGTTGCATATAATAGGTCCCAAAATATTTCTTAACAGGGGCATCGTAACGCGTGGGCCCAATGCTAAAATAGTAGCAATAGCTGGACAATCACAACGACACACAAATACACGCACACCCAACAATGAGAAATATATATAATATACATGTAAATGAACTGTCTGACTTTAGAATTCAAAACATAGAATGAGAGTAATTATGTACTCATTAGTGCCAAGCTAGTAAAAACATTACAGTATGTGAATAATGACCTCAGTGTACTAGCGCTGATACTGTGTGTGTGCTTTAGTTTACTAACTGTCTATTTGAACACCTACATAGCTCAGCATGACTAGGCGATAGCAAATACTGTACATGTAGTTATATTTGTTCAAACCTTTTCAATTAAACTACTTTTTAGCCTTCCGCGAAAGCGCAAGTGTCTGGCACAGTCCAACAACAGCTATTTTCAGAAAGTCAAATAAACTGACTGTATTGCTTTTATGAATCTCTTACAATGTTTGCAGAAGAATAACAACTATTCAAGTTATTGTTGGTTAACAGCTCATAAATCTTTGTTGTTTTTAGGCTCTATATCAAGAAAAGGCATTAGTGCACGTAGTTTGCTACGCCAATGCAATACTTGTGAAAACTCAATAGAAGTTAAACGTGTGTATGAGATGGATTGGAGCAACTGTATAAACTACACCCTTACAGACAGCATGGTGCTCATGAAGATTAAACAGGAGTGTTCTAGCCACCTATCTCAAGGTCCATTACCACCTTTACCTCTTCCCGAGACTCCAGAAATTCCTTCAAACGAAGTTCCTAGTATCACATCTTGTGGTGAACCACCAGGAAAACTTGAGAAACCATTTTGGTTGCGCGAGGATAGAGTAAAATGGCGTTCTTCATCTATATATGGAACTATACCTGAATTCCAGGATGAAATAATTTACCATGAAAGTCGGAGGCAAGAAATCTGCCAAAGGGAACCAAAGAAGAGATTCAGAAGATTTGTCACAGCCGTGAGCATAAAGCCAGCCATGTTGAAGGCAGTGCTCGCTTCCAACAGCAAGAAGAACCATCGCCTCTATGAAATTCCAACTGTATCCGAACCAGTTGAAGTTCCCACAGAAGACCACCATTTTCCACAGGATAATGTAGAGAGCACATTCGCAGCATTTTTGCGCAAAATTGTTCGTTACACATTCCATCCTGAGCAAGAGGTATGCCCTATAGGTCTCTCCACACACGAACGAGAGTTGTTCTGTTGGAGGCTTGACTTGATAGAGTACGATGTTTTAAAAGGGCCGGGCTGGAAAGAGTTTGCACAGCATATAGTGAGTTTAGACAATGATGACCTGGAGATGATTGACGAATTCAGTTGTAAATACAAGTGTCAGGTGGTCGAAGTCTTGCTGGATCATTGGCATAAACTTCATAAGATGGGCTCTCTGAAATGCTTACGCCCAGCGTGCAAATCGACTATTATCAGCGTTCTGCACACGATGCAAAAAATTGCTTTATTAGAAGAATTGAAGTGGCAAAATGAGGTATAACATAGACCTTCCTACACGTTGTAACTAGTGACATCCTCACAGATATTTTAGGTAAATTTCACTGCTTATCATATTCAGAAAGAAGTGAATGTAAAAAAACATGAATTCGTGTTTATGTTCACTTTACCAGCGTATGACTGGCCTGCATACAGAGCTTGACGCCTGCTCATGATTGAAAATGAATTTGTGCTATACAATATTTTCTAAACTTTGTTGTGTTTGGAAAAACCTTTCTTATATTTTTGCAGAAGTTTGTCTGACTGATATTATAAACCGTTTGTTATTATAATCCCATTTTGCGTATGATTAATTAAAAACCCTACATCGTCGTGTGTTACGTACATTTGTATGTGTAAAGCTAATGTATTGTTTTTTTCTGTAGTCTTACATCTTTGTATTTAAGCAGTGGAGTGTCCCTGTCCTTCAGAGGTTAAGTGGATTTAACCCACTGGCTAGAGAGCTAAAATATTGAGTATACCATGATGATCATCCCTTACCTTGTTATCACCAGTAATACATCACTATAGAACGTGATAGTAACTTACATCTTAAATGGTAAGATGCAGGTTGTGTCACAGATGGCATATGGCCTACAAACAAACCAAATATTGTTTCTACCTGATCTATCATTATGCCAAGTAGTGCTGCACGATAACACGATATAATTCGATATGACGATATATTTCAGTGGACAATTTTATATTTGGCCAGTTTTCAAATCAATATGAATATCGAAGTCGATATTTTATCGAAACATCGGCCGATTTTATTTTGCAAAAATGGAGTTGTCTATTCTCTTTATTGTAACGAGGTGACAACTCCTATTTTTCGACAGATATTAACCAATATCGTTCATATTAAAGCCTAATCCTATATATCGAAAGAAGACAACTCCAATGTTCGATATATTTTGAGACCAAATAATCGAATGTACATGCATATGGCGCCTTACAGTGCCTCGCGTTGCCTGTTCACAACTCGAGTTGTGAACGCGCAACGCGAGGCACTGTAAGGCGCCATACATGCAACGATATCGTGCAGCACTAATGCCAAAATAGTGCAGGTAATTTCATTGCTTTAGGGTTAGTTATATGTAGTTGCTGGTCACCCATTCATGTATTTACGGTGCTATCAAGTGCACCTGTTGTACAGATTTTCCAATGGTAACAATAGTCACTAGAACATGTAAAAATATTTTAGCATGATCCTAATCGGCTAACAATTTTTTTGGCAGCAGTGCAGGACTGCAGGTCTAGTGAATGCAAGAAACATTGTATAAATGAAACACGAGCAGATTAAGACTTCTGGAGACAAAGATTTGTCTGTCCTATCACTCGTCTAACTCAAGGCAATAGCCAAGCTAATTTGTGGCAGTTGTACCAGCCCCGTACTAATTTGTGTAAGCCCATATATGCTAAAAAACGATTGTTTGACAGCTCCCTGTCTGACAGTAGCATCCTAGGTGTCTCAAGTAGCGAGATCAAGGGAAAAGTGCTTAGTACACACCCTAGTTACCTAGTTAGAGCGTAAAAGTATAACCAATTATTTTCTCGTATTTAGTGTGGTCGCTTACAAAAAGTTTCATGGATGAATATAATGCATGGATGATGGGCTTCATGAAGTCACAGATGTGGTACCACATATCGGATATGACAATGGAGATATGAGGATAGCGATACGACGACAGAATACATAAAATAATTTTTGAGGGATGTTTTAGCACTCTTCACTTTAATTTATTTCAACTAATAAACAATAATATCAATCATTGCTGATTGATATTATTCGTCTAAATAAAAGGCATGGTATGAAAAAAATCTATTAGCGTAAGGAGTCTGTTACAGCGAGAAACCTTAACGAAGCAGTACTAAAATTCATTTATAAAACATCACTAAAAGGCACCGTATTTACTACAATACAAGAATTCTCAAAATGCACAAAATTTTTAGTATCCATTTTTTGGGTAAAATATTGTGGTGCACAAGTTCACAGGATAGTAAAAGTATATCATAGAGCTTGCTTGTTGATTGATGTATCACTTTTTTTATCAGTCTTGCCAGTGCTTCCATTTTCATTGTCTGTATTCCCGTTGCTTGATAGATCCTTCCTGTAGCTATCAAAGTAAGGATGCTGCAAGGCAGCGCTGGCAGTGATTCGCTCGTATTGGTTAAACTTCAGCAGCATCTGAAGAGGAGCGTATTATTCACAAAGTTATTAACCAAAAGACTATAGTGTTGTTACATGGGCCATTCAGGAAACAAACCATAAAATTAGTGTAACCTGACATGGGGTGTCCCACATGAATGTCAGGAGTTATCCATTAAATTAGTGATAAGACACGACAGCATGTTTCATACCAATTTTTATACACGAATAAAAAGGTGTCGCTATTTTCAGTTAGTTAATGATTTATGTTGAGTTTGAACGTGAAGTTTATATCAAGTGTGCATATGGATCCCACAGCAAGAATATGAATGTTTTATATTGTAGCAGCTAGTATTCTTGCTACGTAAAGATTTGCACACTCAGTTCCCAAATGGCCTGTGATTTACATCGTTTTGTATCAGTTTGACAGTAAAAATTATATCTAGTGTTGAACAGAGTTGAACCCTCGGAGAGTTATTTAATGTTATTGTTCCATGTGAACTCTACACGCAGCTCTCAAGTTAACAGACATTTCCAATGTTTTTCACTGAGTTTAATTATGAAATTTCATTTAAGGATCATAAAAGCGAATGCAATTTTTAGAAATACCAGTAGGTTATTTCTGAGTTATTTTTTCTTTCAAACCCAAGTTAATAAAAATATTGCAATTGAAATATCACCGAAGTTACATGTAGGCATATGGCATTGTTAATGACAGGAAGCATGTTGCATTTGAATAAAATAGAAGATTAGCTATAGGGAGATCTTCAGCTGTACAGCAAGTAGGTAGCAAGAAATTACTTGACAAACTAAAGGGCTACACAATGCTTTCGCTCGAGGAAGTTTGATGACAGCTTGATCCGGTAGAATTCCAGCAAAAATTTCTCTCTCTGTATGCTCAGTGCTCTAATGCCAATCTGGCTCTCCACCCCACACACAGCCCTTGTAACAATGGTACAAAGAACATGCTACTGTTGAGGACCACATGCCATTGACAATGTAGGGCAGGTTATTTTATAAAATTATGCATGCTTGGGGTGACACACCGATGTTAGAGTGCTGCTGCCATTCCAACCGAATGTGAGCTGTCTACAAAGATTACCTCCAGCAAATCTGGTCCAGATCGGTCAGTTAGCTCAGGAATTATGTCCTCCATTGGAAGCTGAGGGCTGTAGGGAAATGATGCTCGAGGTAATGAAATTTCTGCTGGCCATTCATTCTCATCTGGAAGCCCAATTATTCTGAAATTACAAGAACATGCGAGTATCAGCAACACTGTTGTTTTCTCCAACGTTATGACTGAAATTGAGAAACACCAGATGCCTGCGGGATTAAACAATAGGAAAACATTGAAGAATAGAAAAAGCTGTACTCTGAGTCAAAGAATGAAGAGTAGTTTGAAAGCTGGAGACCAACAATTTGCTCAGCGATAACCAGAATAATCGGTTTTTTATGGGATACTAAGGCATAGAAAAACCGATTTTAAAAATGAACAAAAAAACTTCCGTTTACTGCAAAATACACATTTTTATCAATGAAATAAAATTTGACCATGCTGGTACCGCATAGTCGGACCAAATAAATTTCACGTCATTGCCTGGTCAATGCATGAAGCAACAGTTAAAAATGAGGATCAAGTCAAGAAGCGATCGACTCACTATGAATGCACAACCTTAAGCTAGAATACCCAGTTTCTGATCCAGGAAGCCCAGCTTTAGCGAAATTCTGATGTTGACATATTTACTCTGTATCTATATAATGATTAATGCTTGTGTGTCTCTCTATGAGTTGACATATTTACTCTGTATCTATATAATGATTAATGCTTGTGTGTCTTTCTATGAGTTGACATATTTACTCTGTATCTATATAATGATTAATGCTTGTGTGTCTCTCTATGAGTTGACATATTTACTCTGTATCTATATAATGATTAATGCTTGTGTGTCTTTCTATGAGTTGACATATTTACTCTGTATCTATATAATGATTAATGCTTGTGTGTCTTTCTATGAGTTGACATATTTACTCTGTATCTATATAATGATTAATGCTTGTGTCTCTTTCTATGAGTTGACATATTTACTCTGTATCTATATAATGATTAATGCTTGTGCCTTTCTATGAGTTGACATATTTACTCTGTATCTATATAATGATTAATGCTTGTGCCTTTCTATGAGTTGACATATTTACTCTGTATCTATATAATGATTAATGCTTGTGTGTCTTTCTATGAGTTGACATATTTACTCTGTATCTATATAATGATTAATGCTTGTGTCTCTCTATGAGTTTTACTGAGTGCTGAGAAATTTGATTACACAGAATGAAGACTGGCCTTCCACTAACCTAAAGTCTACATATCATCAACACTCTAATCTATAATCTATAAAAATGAGCCGCTCATAGTTAGGATTACTATATGCTAGCATTTAAGTCTAAGAAGCTTAAAGATTGACACTTTTATAAAACACACAAATGGCCTCTTATTTTTACTTAACACCATTGGCTGGGGGATTTCTCTAAAGAATGCCAACACACCGCAATAATCTCCTACCTATAAAATGTGAGATATCTGTGAAAGAGACACATTTTGGGTCCTAATTAGAAATGTAGAACAATGTTCATGTTGACATGTGGTAGACAAGAGTAAGCATACCTAAATATCATGAGATCACTAGGGTATGTGGTCACCTGAATATCATGGGATTACTAGGGCATATATAGGGTCACCTGGATGCCATGAGATCACTAGGGTATATATAGGGTCACCCGAATATCATGAGATTACTAAGGTATATATAGGGTCACCTGAATATCATGAGATCACTAAGGTATATATAGGGTCCCTGAATATCATGAGATCACTAGGGTATATATAGGGTCACCTGAATATCATGAGATTACTAGGGTATATTATAGGGTTACCTAAATATCATGAGATCACTAGGGTATATATAGGGTCACCTGAATATCATGAGATCACTAGGGTATATATAGGGTCCCTGAATATCATGAGATCACTAGGGTATATATAGGGTCACCTGAATATCATGAGATCACTAGGGTATATATAGGGTCCCTGAATATCATGAGATCACTAGGGTATATATAGGGTCCCTGAATATCATGAGATCACTAGGGTATATATAGGGTCACCTGAATATCATGAGATCACTAGGGTATATGGTCACCTGGATTTCATGATATCACTAGGGTTCTAAAGTTGGCAAAGAAGTCAAAAATAACTAACGCGAATATCTTCTGGAGCTGAGTGATCTCTGACTGTCCGCAAAAGAGAGGACGTTTCGATATCATTTCAACAAACATACACCCGATGCTCCATAGATCAATGGCAGAACCATAGGCATCTTGCATGAGGACCTCCGGAGCTCTGTACCAGAGTGTGACAACAGTGGCAGTAAGTAGCATGGAGAATGTGTATATCTACAAATGCACAAACATAGCTAGCTGAAACGGCAGTTATATGGGTTATGTAATTTGGAATTTATTCCTGAAACTACCTATTAGATACAGTATAATTAGATGGAACAGAATAAGCATATTTTACGTGTTGAATATCTTCAGATAGAACAATATAACTCTATATTACACATTGTATAGCATTAGATAGAAATGTATAATTATATACTACGCTAGCAAAAGTATCAAATCAAGAGCTGTTTTGGCCGCTAAAGAATCATATTTATTTCTGTAAAATAGAGTGTCGATTTCAATAATGCTATACATTCTAATAATGAGAATTCCTAATAAGAATTCAAAGAAAACACATAAAACATGGTATTTTCTGATATTAAAAATTATTGAGGTGTATCCAAACTAATAATAATTATTATTTGCATTTCTTGCAACGGAGCATGTTCCAAAGCAAGTTTGGAACTTTTAATGTAGCTGTCCCTTGAATGAAGCATATGTTGCATCTCTTGCCGAATAATTGCACTGAAATCAGATTTTTTTTTCCGCCTGTTGCTTCATATCACTACTGAAATAAGGTTTAAAAAATTGAGGCCGTTCTCTTTGGAGAGGCAGCAATGACCCTAGTCTGTGATACACTTGTCCTTGTGGCTTTCATGTTGGCTTAAATCCAGATTTAGATGCATCATTGGATCCAAAGGCCATCATTTAAACAGCATTATTATATTTTTGAACGCATTGAAGAAAATGCTTGGGTTCTAAATTGTTGCCAAAATGACTTTTCAAAAGATCAGAAAATACCTCAAGAATAACTTTCTTCCAGAGCAGCAGAGAACGGATGTTTCATTCCTCCACATTTTTGCTTCACAATTCGCATATGTAACATTCATTCCATGAACTTGTACTGTTAGTTCAGAACTGAACTTTGACTAAGATCCTATAAAAAGCGCATAAATGTCTTGCACTAATGTCACCATATCCTCCAAGTGTTCTTCTTTCCCTTTGTGATTCAAGCCTTTCTAACTTTTGATCAGTGGATTGTGCTTGGATTCTTTGACTTTCCTGCTCAGTCTTATCTTGAAATCTCTTTCATCTTCTTTCAACTGATTTTTTGCCTCAATTGGGCTGTCCTTAAATGTTTGTTGTTCAAGCCTCTCAATGGATTAATTTTTGACTAGTCTGAGCAGCTTTAATGCATGGTGTTTCATTTCATTGAGCAGTTTTCTGAACTGTTCGACTTTGATGCTTTTGTGCAATAAAAATTCTTTTAGCTTTGTTCCTTTTTCCAATTTCTTCAGCAGTTTTATTTTGACAAATTTGTGAACTTCTGATGCTTTGGTCCGTAATTCTTGTCACCGCCTGTTCTGGGGCTTCCTTCTATCCAAGTATGTATGTATTTTCATTATTTTAATATACAACATATAAAGGTAATAAATTTGTAGAAAAATAAGGGTCCATATGCACAATAGCAGAGCTAATCATGGCGCCGAACCCAAGTCAGCAGACAAAGCAGCTAAAAGTCAATAGACCTAAGCTATCCCAGTAATCCAAGCAGATGTTTCAAAGTCACTTTAAATTTGTGAGCATTGGCAATCAAGCATAGACTGCCAGGTAATAGGTTCCAAGCCCGTGCCATCTGACAGGAGACCTGTCTATGTCCACACGTAGTAGAAGAAGACGGGAATGGAAGAGATAGTAATGAATTTCTAGTAGGGTAAGCTGGATGTGATGAAGGATGGTTGTAGAATTTATTATGTGCTAAAATACAAATGCGTAAAGTATAAAGTTGATGAAAAGGTAAAATGTTACTATAAAGTTGATGAATAGGTAAAATGTTACTAAATTTAAACAGTGAAGCAGAAGAATATGTGGAAGGTTTATGATAAATGATTCTAAGTAATCTTTTCTGTATGGTAAGTATTTTATTCAGGTAAGTCCTAGATATCTTTCTTTTTGCTCTTCAATTCTCTCAAGTTTGTGTTACAGTGACTCACATTATCTCTGCTGTTTCTTTTTGTGTGCGAATTTGAATTTTGTAAATGTTGTTCTTTATTTGGAGACATTGTGGTTGTAGTGTTTTGCTATATACTAGCATGATAAGTTTGGAGTTATAGCTCACTAGTCTATTTTAAGATATGTAGATCGTGAAACCTATACAATGGATAAAGGCACTCTAATTAGTGGAATATTACTACACAAAGTAAAAAAACGTAAAATGTATAAAGCATTATGTAGAAACATATAACATGCAGGAAAACTGACAAATAATACAGAATAGCAAGCAAAATGACATATTATGGATAACATCTGTTTCACTGCCCTTGTGCCTCCGTAATCATATTACTAGCATACTAGCGTCACATTCTTTAGTCTATTTGTTATTTGTAAAACAGCTGTATATATGTCAAAGGTAAGTCTTATTTGCTAAGAAAAAAAAGCGGCAACAAACAAAATTTGGTGACCCACAAGCAATGCTATCATTGGTCATCATCAACAGACTACCCAAAAAATCAGTGAAGAGGACAGGCCATGAGTCACCCCTCAGGGTAACCAGAGTGCGCAAAAACTAATGGCCAAAGCAGTCACAGAAATGTGAGACAATGCTTACTAGGCTCTTCACAGTGGTTCTGGATTTATAAACGAGGCAAATTTATTTTCAAAAAAGCTCTTGGCTTTCTTTGATTTAAACTTTTTTAGTTTTAATGAAAGTAAATGAACATCGAATAAAAACTTTCCCTTTTTAGTAAAAGTAAATTTGACCTTGCATATGGTTTCGCTTTGGCAATAACAATGATTGTGAAAACTGACAACTTGTGTACTTTCTGAAGATTCATTTAGAACTACGATCAAAACAGGTACTTGGGCTTTTATAATCCTTTTATATTGCAAGATCTTCATGCATGATCAGCAATGAACTTGCTTCATTGCTGATCATTATATGCTGATTATATGCTGACATACACTGATCATGTATGAAGTATTGCACAATATTTTTAATTGTCGCATCACTTTTCTCAATCATTGCAGCATGCTTGTAAGAATTGAGGAGAAAATCTGTTCAAGTCTAAATTTACAGCAAAAGCAAAAACTTATGTAATCTTCAAGGAAGATCATTAATTTAGCCACGGCAGTGGCCTCCCAAGGCAGCCATCGACATTAGTGCACCATCTTTTAAGTTCCTCTTGCCCCAAGGATCTTACATGCCAGGCTTCAGCTCTCCAAGTGTCTTGATTTTATAAGGAACAAACAAACCGACACACAATCTCATGAACTCCAAAAAATTAAATATATATGTTGTATATTTTATACATTGTTGTTTAGATGGAATGCTCTAAATAATGAATTTATCCCTCTTGATACTCACATAAATACAATTCACTCATGAAAATCAAATGTGTGTAGTGTTATATAAAACATAGTGCACATATACGAGTAGGTATATCGATGTATCGTTCGACATAAAACACTTGTGTAAGCAAAGCAATATGCGTAGGTGGACAACACGTATGGCATGCGAAAGAAAAGACTCACCCTTGCAAGTCCCATGTCAGCGAGCTTAAGGCAGCCATTTGAGAGCAAAATATTCTGAGGTTTTAAATCTCTGTGAACGATTTTATTCGAATGCAGAAAGTCGACACCTTGAAGCATCTGATACATGAAGTCCTAAAATACAGTAGTTCACAAAATGTAAATCATAAGAACACATTTGAATGAATACATGCATTTCTTTAGAATGGCCTAAATAAAACAGGACACTTTCCAAAAGACATTAGATAATGGCTGCCTGCTGACACAATGCTAAGCAAGGTAGCCATTACAGCTATGAGCCAGCGTTCTCATTTTCAAAGCTACTTCAGACTAAAAATATGTTGAGAGACCGTCATAGACAGAGACCTTAACTGTGCAGAGAGGTAGACCTGGCGGTGGACACCTCCTAATATACTGTGACAGATCCATACTCATAAATTCAAAGACAAAGGTAAGCGTCGTTTCTCTGTCTCCTTGAGTATAGTCGCCTACACAAATGTCGAGCAGCCTGCAAGAGGAAATGGCAATTAAAGCAAACTGAGCAGGGCAGATCATTTGATTAAGTCCCACTTATCCACACAAGAACTCTAACTTACTAACAGAGACACAGTCTAATCTCTACATGCGAAACCATCAAAACTATCACATTTTGGAGTAGATGTGTGCGCAGCCAAAGCAAAATATATACCATTGTAAAAATCACCTCCGTTAACCGCCATCATGAATGTTGAAAAATCGGCTTGGTAGTGGGCTCGTTTGACAAATTTTGTTATTTAGAACACCTTAATTGGTTTTTAAATGTGCTTAAAGTTGTGAAACTCAAGATATTTGTAAAGTTTAACTACTAAAATGCTGTTAATTTTCCTATTCCTTTTAGTATACGAATAAGTATTTTAGTTAGTGCCCTGTAAGAATACACTGTATTTTGTTATATGAATAAGTATTTTAATTAGGGCCCTGTAAGAATACACTGTATTTTAGTATATGAATAACAATTTTAGTATACACTGTAAAGTATACACAAGTATACTCTACAGTGTACGCAAGTATACACTGTTAGTATATACTGTTAGTATATACTGTTAGTATACACTGTAGAGTATACACGTTGTTAACTTGTCAGTATACACGACGTTAGTAAAAACCCATTAGCAATCCTTAATAAACATTTCAGACAATTAAACAATTGCATTTAAAGCTGAATAAAAAAATAGCTAAATTTCATATCATATATGAAACTAAATTAATATATGTAATAATCAATAACCAGAGATTTTATAGCCATTTTGTCTGTGAAGTAAAGAGTGGTTAACGAAGATATAGCCTAAGATGCGCGAGAAATGATAAAAACAGAAGTACAATCATTGATAAAGATCTGAACATAGGTAACAAGAACTGTAAATTTGAAATTAATTTAGCTTATGTTATTTTATATTTGATTTTTTCGACATGTTAGTTTTAATGATCCACTCATTCCATATCTATTAGTTTCGGGCTTTCTTTTCTTTGCATCACTTGCATGCTCTTCTTCACTCCAATTACTAAACAGCTTTAAAAATATTAGATTAATTAATAATAGATTTAATCCAATTGGCTCATTTTTATTATAATATGTGGTTTCAATCCAAAGAAAAACATTACACCATTGCCACTACTTGCACTAGACCTCTTGCAATTCACACTTTTAAAACTGAGAAAGGATGGTTTGAAACGCTGGTTAACATTATTCAAATGCCATGGAACCCAACTATGCGAAGGACAACTGCGGACATAAGTGCTGATTTACTGAACTGCAATGTTTTGAATAATATTAAATGCTCTATGATGAAAATTCCTCTGGGTGTAAAGCCGGATATTTGCTTGAATTTTGCATCACATGTTGGAAAATTCATATGGTTGAATTGATTTTACGAGATATTCAACCATGTGATAGCAGATTTATTATAAATACTACAGGGAATGTTAAATCCATCATACGCTTATCCATATCAAGATTGATGAACGGCTAAAGGTTGACTTGCAACAAAATTCACAATACAATTATTTGGTATCAAAAGATTCACTATGTCTTACTCTGTTGTCTTGTAGGTGCCAAATATGTGGGAATGTGATTACAAGCTCTTAAAAGCTCAAAAACGAACAGTTAATTGCAGCCACACGAGACTGCCGTAGTTTGGATTCTCTTTCCAAAGCGGCTCAAACGTGACATAGTTGTGGTAGATGGTTTCTGTTTACACTTTCATGCAACCTTATTCGTCGAAATATTTTCACAAATATACTTCGCGCATTCAATAAAACCATATCTATTGTTCTTACGCGTCTGTTTTATCTTCATTGTAATGCTGTCACTTTTAGCAGTGATATCTTATAACTTACCGTAAAAATTCATTTAATTTTTTAACCTTACCTCGAAGGAGTACATATCATTGTCTGATAATCATGACGAGCCTGTTGGTCACCTGTGATAATCGAAAAGTGCTACAAAAATTATTTTCGAAGTATTGGGTCACATGATCAGATTACGACTTGACGATTAGTTCAAGCCGAAACAAAACTGTAAAGTAGCGAGAATCTATATTTGATACGGGATCTTCGGTAAAACCCGAAGTGTTTGTCATAAACTAGTGCTACGATAGGTTTATATTGAGCTTTTTATTGGCCTTTCAATTCACGTGAGAACATCACGTGACAAGACAATAACCAAACTGTCATGGCTACGTCAGAGAAATAAACGGATTCCAATCTACCACTGCTTTTCGTTTTTGAGCTTTTAAGAGCTTGTAATCACATTTCCACATGTTTGGCACCTACAAGACAACAGAGTAAGACATAGTGAATCTTTTGATACCAAATAACTGTAATGTGAATATTGTTGCAAGTCAACCTTTAAGATAGACTGATGACCTGATTGACTAGAGGAGGTTGGTGAAAGGTCAGTATAAACCCGACCTAATTAACCAAAGGAAGTTGAGGAAAGGTAAGTGTGAGCATGACCTGATTAACTAGAGGAGGTTGATAAAAGGTAAGTATAAACGTGATCTGATTCACTAGAATAAGTAAAATAGCAAAAAGTAAAATATATAAATCACCAGGCAATAAAGTTGCGCAAGAACTACAACTTCCAACAACTACAAAAACAAATGCCTTTCTAACCTGACAATGTTGGGATGTTCACATTTGTCCATCCTCCTCAAGACAGCAATCTCTCTAAGTGCATTGAGAGGTACACCTTCCTCCGTCAGTTTCATCCGAATTTTCTTTAAAGCTACAAACTTACTGCCATCTCTCAGATCTCTTGCCCTGAAATGCTTGTCAATTAGTTTTGAGCTGTGACAGAACTCCGCCAAATATCCATATCT
Organism: Watersipora subatra; assembly: GCF_963576615.1. Taxonomy (NCBI): domain Eukaryota; kingdom Metazoa; phylum Bryozoa; class Gymnolaemata; order Cheilostomatida; family Watersiporidae; genus Watersipora; species Watersipora subatra. The sequence continues at coordinate 72,652,560 of NC_088710.1, forward strand.
GCTAGCAGGTAAAGCGCGGCTAAAGTTACATGGTAGAAGTGTATGCTCACCTGTATACCGATCCATACGCACCACTTCCAATAAGGTTGAGAGATTCATAGTTTTCTGTTTTGCCACTGTCATCCTCAGCATCACCAGAGTGTTGGAGAGGAGACTGTCGAACAATCGGTTCGGTGGGTTGAGTAGTAGGTGATACCATAGTTAGCTTTCAATGCTTTCACTAGTAACTGTTATTTTTGCACTCATCACATCTTACCTAGTCAACTACAACAATTGAACATATTGCTGATAGCATCTGTAATGATAGCCATCCGCTTAGTTTCACTACAAATGTCTGAGCTCCATTATGAAGAGAGTTTTCACTATGATTTCTTTGTTTACAACTATGGTTTTATGACAGGATCCACAGGTGGTAGAGTCATTGATTTGACATCATGTTCGAGTGTTTTACTGCCATCCTGCATACAATAGCAAATTTTCCCTGTACGTTTCTGATATTTACAGGCTAGTAGCGGCCAATTCTACTATTTGAAAAACAATTTTGGGCATTCTACTGCCAATATTTAGAGGAAAGTATACAGATTGGCATTGCTGGTAGCTCATATTTGAGTAAAGAAATACAAAACTGCTTGAAGGTCTCTGTTATTATATGTTGATGGCATATTTAGCATGTTTACTAAAATGTGAAGGTATAATTTTACGGCTATACGTGTGAACAAGATGGATTGAAATTGCGAACCCGTGCAAATAAAGATACACCAAAATGAAAGGCATCCAACACGTTCTGTCAAGTCGTTTGCCGAGTTCCTACATGACTTCAGCAAGACAACATCACTTGTGTTTACTTAATGGGTCAGTCATAGCTAAACTTTAATAATCTGCATTCAAATAGCTAACACCATCATAGATGAATCATCTAAATTCTAAACGATGGTAAAAGCAATCAGAAATGCAGAGGGTCGTACGTGTAAAAATTACCGTGGTTTTATAATCTTATTCAACTATAAGAACGGTTACCATCATTATAATCATACCATAAGTGAGCGTCAATATAGTTACTAAAGAATACTTCTTGAACTGATGATAATCAGAACATGAACTCAAATAGGCAGCGTCTAAAAATTCTCGCCACAACTGCTCGGATTTCCCAAACAAAGAAATGCGCTTTTATTATCTCAGCATTCATTCATAAAAATTTATCAATGTGGTTTTAGCTCGGGGAGAAAAGGCGCTGCCAAAATGTGCTCGACCACATTGAAGTCTCTAACATTATAGTTTGAGTGAAGCACACAAAATACCAACACAGATATTTCGGACTATAATCCTGGATTCGCTGTTAGAATGGCGTACAATATTAATAATCGCAAATAATAAACTTCCGTCCGCGAAAAATCGCAAAAGCTGAGAATAATCTCTAAATTTCACAAAGTAAGCAGCAACCCAGTTTAAAGCTATCAAACTTTTGCAATGCAAAATCGATTTAAGAGATCATTTTTGTTCTTCATATTATAACTACATGTATTTCATCATTGGACTGTTTGCACTACTTAGTAGTATGACATTTGTCGGAAGCAGAGTTGTTTACAAACTATGTTTGCGTTATTGGCAACTTTCACGCCCTCCTTCCGAAGCAATTTCGATCTGAGCTATGAAGCAAGTTATTTCAAATGTTTACAAACAGATGTCGATACGCAAACACTTTGCCTACTCAACGTTAGGTCTGAAGCTTCAAATTTTTTAGAACAGCGATTGAAACACAACCATTTGTTGCTAACTTTCCCTTGGAGCAAATGCGATTATATCAATAACCGTTCGTTAGTTACTTGTACCCTACATGTTTTATCATAGCTACCGTAGCATCTTACTTTTTAAAGGTTAAAGATGTTTGTTTGTTTATTTTCATCTATAATATAACCACAAAAAATAATATGAAGAGTGTTTCTAACAGTATAAAAATACAAGAGAAATAGAAAAAAAATGTCACTCCAGGGAAGGTGATGATGAGATCCCTGTGCGCAATAGCAAGGCTAATCAAGGCGCGGAACCTGAAAGTAGAGTCAGCAGAAGTATGTCTAGTTGGTTTATTCGTCTGGTTGTCTGAGGTAGCGCTTCAGTTCATTTTTGAAAGAATTAGCATTTACAATTTTACGCAGTGTAACCGGTAGTAGATTCCATAGCAATGACTCCTGACTCTATGTAATGTTAATATTAGTTTGTTCAGTATTTTTTATTAAGATTTATTTTAGCTTTACAAATAATCTGTATACACAAATCCGTATACATGTATATGAGTAGCCTCTTCATAAACAGTTATGCAAAAAGGGTGTTGCATACATGTTAGAATTGATAAAAGTAAAAAGTTATTTAGTACATCATGTTTTGTAATAATAGTATTCAAAATTTTTTATTTGTTTAACGTCATTAAGCAAAGATTATAATTCTTATGTACGTGCTACGTTTGTTGAACGTAGCACGTACATAAGAACGTGCTACGTACAATTTGCTGCTGTACGTTTTGTTGAAATGCAAGGTGGCAAAATTGGTTTTTTATTTTTCAGTTGTTTATAGACCACCTAATAATAAAGATGTATTGCTTATTCCAAGCTTACTCGAAGAAATAGGGAAAGCAATGAGTAGCAAGAAAGATCCACTTTGTATTTGCGGAGACTTTAACCTTCCCCAAATTGATTGGGATCATTACAAGAGTAATAGCAATTTCTCACTCTGTAACCCATTCTTATATAAATTAGCAGAGTTAAATTTGCAACAACATGTTCACCAGTCTACCCACATTAAAGGAAACATTTTAGATTTGGTCCTTACAAACACTTTTTTGTATCTAGGGTTGAGGTATCAGATCCACTGTATGGTGACCATAGTATTATCTCTATGGAACTTGATTTTACTCCAGATATTTATAAATCAGAAACAGATATTATTTGGTTGCATTTAAAAACAAATATGGAAGAAGCGGAATCAATTTTTCCCAAGTATCAAGAACAAATTTCTTCTATGATAAAAAACAAACAAAGCACAAGTAATATCTACGACCTGTTTATTAACGGTATCAACGAGCTGAGAAACGAATGTATACCTACCAAAAAATTGAAAACACAGCAAAATGATCCAAAATGGATGACTGCAAATATCAAAAAAATATGAATAAGCAAGGAATGTTTCACAGAAAAATGAAACGTGAAAATACATACTATGCTATAAAAAATACAAAGGTATGAAAAAATCCAATAAAAAGTTAGTGCAACAAGCTAAGAGATCATATTTACATACACGACTATAAAAACCACTACTCACTGGCAATAGTAAACCTTTTTTCAACTACCTAAAAGAGTGTAGAAGCAATGCAAGCAACATCATTCCAGATCTTAAATATGATGATAAGTTGGCTCAAATACCAGCTGAGAAAGACATGTTTCTAAATTCCTTTTTTGAATCTGTCTTTGTCAAAGATGATGGCCAATCACCTGAAATGAAATCAGTGGATATACCTAAAGATAAAACTGACTTGATAATTTCTAGAGAAGGAGTATTCAACCTGTTGCGAAATCTAGAGGAAAGTAAAACTGGTGGACCTGATTATTTGTCTAGTAAAGTTTTAAAACTGTTTTCTCGCATTATAGCTCCATGTCTTACGGAGATTTTTCAATACTCGTTAGACAGTTACACAATACCATCAATCTGGAAAGTTGCTAGGGTCATACCTATTTATAAAAAAGGAAGTAAAGAATTACCCACTAACTACAGACCAGTGTCTTTGACTTGCATTACTTGTAAACTTCTCGAACATATTGTATCTTCTAAAATTCATGATCATCTAAACACACAACATTTTGCACGATAGTCAGCATGGATTTAGAAGTGGAAGATCTTGTGATTCCCAGCTTGTTTATACAATTAACGATCTTGCTTCTAATCTGGATAATAGAATTATTACAGATGTAATCATATTAGATTTTTCTAAGGCATTTGATACTGTGAATCATCGTAAACGTTTAATCAAACTCAGCTATTACGGTATAAATGAGAAACTTATTTTTTGGATAGAGGATTTTTTATCGAACCGAAGGCAATTTGTTTCCGTGGAAGATGCCAACTCTCCATTTTGTCCAATTAACTCAGAAGTGCCCCAAGGGTCAGTTATGGGACCCCTTCTTTTTTTATTGTACGTTAATGACTTGCCAGACCTTATGGTGTCAGAATGCCGGCTGTTTGCTGACGATACTCTTTTATTTAATTCCCGCGTCAACAAAGCGGTATTGCAACAAGACCTTAGGGTACTCCAAAAGTATTCTAATGAGTGGCAATTGACTTTTAATGTTTCTAAATGTGCTGTTCTTTCAGTTGGAGAGTCGAATTCAAAAGCAAGTTATTTTTTATGTGACCAACGTTTAGACAATGTTGATTCACATCCATATCTTGGCATTGAGTTGCAAAAAAACCTGAAATGGGAAACTCACTATGTAAAAATAATAAGCAAAGCTAATAGAACATTACATATGCTAAGGAGAGTTTTAAAGCATGCTGACACAAAAACTCGGCAGATTGCTTATTTTTCTTTGGTGAGGCCACTTTTAGAGTACGGTTGCATGGTATGGGACCCGTTTATGAAAAAAGATATCAAAAGATTTGAGAAAATACGGAACACCGCTTTAAGGTTCATTTTTAAACTAAAGGGGCAAGTCAGTTTTACAGAAATAAGAGCAAATACAGGGATCGAGAGTTTAGCTAAATGGCGAAAAGATATTAGGTGTGCATTTTATTTAAAAGCGGTGGAGGGGAACTTTACGGTCCCTGATTTTAAAAATACTATCAAGCACCACAACACTCGACAGAAAGCAGGTCTGTTTGTGCCAACAATCAGGACAAATGCGTTTTTTAATTCTTTTTGGCCGAGAACAACTCGAGACCTGAGAGGTTTTTAGTAAAGAATTTTTGTAATAAAAGAGTTCCCACGCCTTTCCTTCTTTCTAGAAGGGTGTAGTGGGAAAATTTTTAGATTAGATTAGATAGCTACAAACAGTTTAATAGTTCGCTGAAGCAGTACGGTATTTACAGTTGATGAGGTATAAAAGCTCTTTTACAATGTCTTTTTGTTTCTTCAGTGAATATCACTATAGCTGGTTAGTTTAGGTTAGCCTTTGTATCTAGATCATTTTATAGTCATTACATCGACCAGGTTATTTATTTGTTTCTAACCAAGTTGATGAGTATTCTTCTTAAACCACCTTGTTTGACTTTTAGGTGCTTGAATTACTCATGCTTATGACTTATGTGTTTACTGGACTTTTTGCTAACTCATGAATTTCATTTTATTCCTTTAAAACCTTTGAGTAGCCTTATTTGTTTGTATATGAAATGGTAACATCACAACTTTGCTTATTTTTTATTGCTTGTTATGTCCTATGAGACACAACAGAAACGGTCAGATAGTTACTTTTTTACTTTGCTTTCTTTAATATAATCATTTAAAAAATGTCGTTTTTGGCTGTGGAATAAGTTAATAACTATATTCATGCTATTTTGATAGAAGCACTCTTTACAAGAACGTTGCAAAATGATCATGGGAGCTTAAAATAAAAATAAAATGTGACAATGGGTTATGTCAATGTGCATGTATGACTGCGTATTAGATAGGATATTGTTGTATTTTCAAGTTGAATACAATACACAATAAAATGGCTAAGTTATCAAAAGATATTTAGCTGACTACATTTGCTAGAAGATGAGCAATAATGGACTGAGTATTATATTGCAACTAAAAAAGACAATGATATTTCTAAGGCATATGACTATCAAAAGAAGACTCATGTGTTCTTTTATTATTTATATTCATATTTATGATTTATTCATAATATATTAGACTCATGTGCACATGAGTCTAATATATCTAATAAATCATCTTATAGAGTAATGAATGCGTATTATACTACATTAATAACTTGCCCAAATACAAACAAATATTTTCCAAGCCATTTGTGTTCTCTCTGGAATGCTGCTAGATCTGTTAATCTTGTTGACAGATCTAAATGTCCAATTGCCAGAGGTATATTGATAACAGGTTTACTAAGGGGCAGCTGTAATAGTACGGTTAGGATATTGTTTCCTAATTCAGTGTCAATCATGTAGCGGGTAAATGATATGAAAACGAGTTTCTCTGAAGTGTGTAAGCGTCGAATTCGTTTTTTTAGGATTGCTATGTCAGTGGCTCTAAATCGTGGACGTAATTGATGACTTAATTGATGATTAAAATTGATGACTAAATCAGTGCTTATTTTTTCTGTCCATAAGAAATTATGCTGGTGAGTAACTATTATAAATAGGTGTGTTCCTAATAGGCTCTGTCCTGCTTGTTGAGAAAATATGCTATGGTTATTATGGATTTCTATGTTCCTACATTAGCTTGTAAAAAGTGAGAACAACTGGTGGTGCTACAGAATTGGTATTTGGTTTACTTACATTTTGCGACCCATTCTCTAATACTAATTGTCTGGCAAATGTTGGTTTATAGCCTCAATTGCCACCTTGCGTTTAGTGATGTCTAATTTAACTGCTCCGACAGTATAATTGTATAAAATGCACAAAGAATGGCCATCCTGTCCAATAAATAATCACCTAATAAGATTTGCTGCAAGATGAACAATCATAATTTATATCGCATCTCAGGAAGGTATTGATATAACTAACACATATAACCGCCATGAGAAGACAACTTATTTTTACATGAAATTCTTGCACAATATCTGATAAAAGTGATAATTCTAACAAAAATCATAACATTTCCTGTTTTTCGACATGTGAAAATTACATATCTAAAAAATTATGTCTATATGAAGAAGTTTCTTTCAACATACTTAAATCACAATCCTTATGCTTCACCTTCTTATGTGTTTGAGATATAAGTTTTATGCCTATTCAAGGGCTATTCAAATTTATGCCTCTTCAAATGCAAAAAGCAACAGACTTTGAGAGGTCTGGCTATAGTGTCATGTAATTGCATTCAACATGATCATTTACAGACTATTTATTATCATGTGAAACATTTTGCAATTCTTTTGGCGAATTCCTTCGTAGCGCTAGCGAAAGAAGTCGCAATTATATTGACATTCATTATAACCTGTATCAATCAAACACTACCTGCATTCTAGAATGGTTATCTTTTCTTACCTCCATTTTCCTTTACCATTACCCATAACTTAAATGTACCAAATGGCCTAATACTAAAATGTTTTTTACCTTTTGCGTAACCATCATGATAAAATTAATGCTAATTGCATTATCGAGTTTAGTTTTTATCTATTCTGAATTACATGCACAAGTTAATTTTGTGTTCATGCAGTAGTCTTCTCTGCGACGAGTGAACAGGTGATAACACTGTAGCCAACATCTGCGTGTTTCTGAATGCGGTCAAATCACCCAGCCAATCGTTACTCCAATTAAAAGACTTTTATTATCACTCTGAATATTCCTATACTTCCATTTAACTGATTGTGAGAACTAATCTCATGTTTTACTTTTTGCAATTGTGTCTATGCTCATGACTAACAATTTGGGACTTTTTATCTCACTTTGAAATGTTCCATATACCAACATATTAGAGGATGTCCTATAAGACCTGTAAAATCATCTTAGTACTTCCATCGGGAAGTTCTTTTACATTTATCACGTAAAACAAGTTTTAAAATGAACAAGAAACAACTACAACTGCTTTTAAATTTTGGGTATGATATGATGTCTGCTGATGACTACCAATCATTTTGTCAAAGCATTGTGATCTTTTTATAATATTAGCACAAGCATCAATTATTATCCGATGTAATATCTCTGTTAGACGCTCATACCTGGGTGGACAAAAGGAAACTTGTCAATATTGTGAAAGAAATTACCAATCAAGCGGTATTTAATGGAAATCAGATATTGAGTCTTAGTGAAGACACGTTTCAACCTGTAACAATAGCAAATGTTTCAGTCCACTTTGGTTCATCAACTAGTACTAATTGTGCTAGCCGTTCTCAACTATAACACCCTAGTTTTTCAACTTGTTCAGCTTTTTCTTTAATTTAACTATAATCTGCCTTAGCTGTATAACTTGTGACAGTGCATTAGATTTCAACTTGAGGTTACGGTATTGGATCTACCAATCTTACCAAACATCGTAAGGTTTTATGCATACCCAACAAGTTCAGCTGACTCACTCTTTTGTCTACTTAGATAGAGCTCTGATGTAGCATGCATTCCTATTAATGTCTGGTTGTTTTTCATTTGGTTACATAAAACTTAAAATAATTAATCTTATTGTATGGTGTGTGGAACATCTAGCTTTATTCACCTCAAAACAGACAATCCAGCATCGCTATGATCCTTAAGCCTGGGCTTTGATCTAATTATTGTTTGTCATTCAGTTTTGAAAAGCTACCCTCAGATATTGCAGTCACCCACACATATATCTCATTAATCCTAAATACATTGTTCTTTTATGTTGATATATAGCGGCCATGCATTCCTATACATAATCCCATGGGGCTGTCTACTCTCTTCACATACAGTATCATGCATTTGTCGTATCACATTTATTGCGGGCTCCACTCAACTTTGCATCAATGTTGCTGTACACTTCATTGAAAGGTTCACTATTGCCACAGTTTTGAGGCAGTTTTTTGTATACAATGTATTTGCTTTTTGTTAGCACGTTGACCTGCAATACATACGGTTTTTAGTATCACAGGAAATTTGGCAGATCTGTTAGTCATCATGTGATTCGATGGATCTATTTACCATGTATATTGTTTTTCCTTTATCAAGTTCTTTTGGCTATTCATGGTTATCACCTTCTTATGTTCTGAGCTAGAGTTCAACTAGATCAAGAATTATCTCGGGATTCATCTGTAGCTTATGATTTGGCATCTTATCACTCATGCCAGTAAGTAATTTTGTTTTTGGTATACCATGACAGTTACCTACATAGATTGAAGTTAGTACATTTTGCAGCTAGCTTATGAGTTCTGATGAATTGCTCATTTGTTTTCCTTGGCTCTTTGTGTTCTAGACCCTACACCATAGATACTGCTATATTATCTTTTTCACATTGGCCAGTTTTGCTGTGACTTAACTTAGAATTGGCCTTATTTGATGCTTTTTGTAAATTCATTTTTCAGCTAGTCAGTCTCTCTATTTAAACTGATGAATCTCAATAGCGAGCTGAACTGAAATTCATCGCTTGCATTCTGTTAACTTTTCTAATCTTCAAATTTGTTGTTTCCAAATTAGCTATTCCCTCAGTTGTTAGAGTGTCTTATAACATTAAGTTGTTTGCAAAACTCTGGAAAACAAGGGCATGTTTTGTATTATCATATAAAATTGTATCAGTTTGGTTTAGAAAACAAGTGTTAGTGATCTTATTCATTTTTTATGTAATCGATTCAAAAAAGCTTCAGCTAAAACATGGCAGTCTAGTTCAAAGAAACAGATACATGTATGTGTTGTTTCACACCCCTAAACATGCAAGGATAACTCCAATAAAGCTATCACAACTTTTCCTTACTGCCGCTTATTTTTCTACTAAAAATCCATTATTATTATTAAAGTTGATCTATTCAGTTTCGCATGTTAACTGACCACTCGACATGCTATTCTCTTGTGTTGATTTCGTTTGAGACTTCTGTAGGCAGTATGAGCCTAATTATATTACAAACATGTTTCCTGTGATCGATATTATACACCTAATAGGCAGAGCATTTTGGTATTCTAGCAAAAAACACAGGAATCTTCAGCTCGCCTCAAGACTTCTCTAAACATCTTGATGACTTTGGCCTTTGCTTTGCCATTTGGCTGTTGATACTCATACAGTTAAAATTCCATTTGGTAAAAAGCTCAATTTGGTACACATTAGAAAGGCAAACTCAACTCATGTTTTTGTATTTATATAGTGAATACTTTGAATCCAGGAAATCACTCATCTTTCTAACATATATATATCAGTTTATTTTCTGTGCTCTCCAGTGCATCTTTCGTTCTCTTTCTCATATATTCTTCACTTTCCAGAACATGTTGTTTGCTCGCTAATACATATATGCCATGCTCTCCAATGTATATTCCATCTCCATACTCTCTAGAGTCTAGAATAATCTAAAAAATTATGTCTATATGTCTATATCCATGTTTTGTGCTCTCCAGTACATATTCCACATTTCACCCTCTCCAGTACATATTCCACATTTCACCCTCTCCAGTACATATTCCACATTTCACCCTCTCCAGTACATATTCCACATTTCACCCTCTCCAGTACATATTCCACATTTTACCCTCTCCAGTACATATTCCACATTTCACCCTCTCCAGTACATATTCCACATTTCACCCTCTCCAGTACATATTCCAAGTTTGATGCTTTTTCGTACATATTCCATGTTTCATGCTCTCCAGTAAATATTCTATATTTCATGCTTTTCAGTATGGGATAAGTTTTTGGATAGAATATCTGTTTTTCTTCTTATTCTCCTACTGTATCTCATGTCATATTTGCAGACTCTGTACTATTTAAATTCAGATTAGTACTGAATGTGCGAGTATTATGTTTTATCAGTTATCTAATTGATATGCTTTAGCACTACATTTATTTGCAATTATTTGGTTTGTCTTCTATATTTTATTGCAGTACAATATTGCCACTATTTCAGTCCTACTTTTATGTTCATTACAAATACGAAGTTTGATGAGATTAAATTTTCATGTTTTATTTACCTTTAGCAAATGAAAGAGAATGGCTGATAGGGCATTAACCCAGTATGTGACAGACCTTGGTGGATACAGCTCAGAATATGGATCGAGTGACACCATGTCTTATGTGGTCCGAAACATCTTACACGAACCCAAATCATACCCTCGATATGGCGACTTTACAAGTTCTTGCGTTTTCCGTACCTATGGTAAGGCATGGTTGGTTATCACCATTTTCATAAATTTTGGCAGTTTGATTATAGACTTGTAATGTTGGCAATTTTTTGTACAGAAGTTGTCATTTTGTCCAGTTAATGACTGGCGTATGTAAATACACATTTTAGGTCAATGGTGGAAGATTGCACCTGAATACCAAATGCCATTGCTGAACAGCAGTAGTCAATATTTCACAACCGATGACTTTGTAGAAGTTATTTTAAATAGAAATGTCTACATACGAAATGTCAACATATTTGAAACATACAATCCTGGAGCGATTGTGAGAATACTGGCGCTCAATCAAAACATTATGAATAAATTCTCCAGACGCTGGTAAGGAAATCCGCTATTAATGTGAGGATTACATTTGTCACAAAACATGTACTTTGCTGCATAGTATAATTACTGTCCTAAGATGTTGTGGCTGACATGCTATTACTAATTGCAGGTTTGTGTTGTGGGAGTCAAAGGGAGGGGTTCCCCTGAAGGTTGAGCAAAAATCCTCAAGGATATTCCGGCCACCCATTAAGCCTCCTCCATTTCCGTCAAAGGTGTTACGCATTGAGTTTGTACATGATGAACTCGATTACTACACAGAGCTGGACGCTGTCCAAATTGTTGGGTAAGTAGTGAAACATTGGTGTGACATACATAAACAGGTGAATGTATGTCCTGTATTTGTAGCGCTGGATCACTACCTGCTCATAAGCTACACTTATGATGCTGTTTGGGTTAATCTGGGTGGTTTAATGGTTTGCTTAACATTCCTATATGCTTAAGAAGTAACCTAGGTATTTATTATTTTTATTTATCTATGTAATGAAATTTTATCTTACATAAAATACAAAGTTACATGTTACAAGATACATTTCTTCTTCCTAATAAAACAAACTTTCCAGGTCAAAACCTGGAAAGTTTTTGGTTTATAAGGTTTTGAAACAAAAGATTATGCTGCTCTGTGATTGCTACTACAATTATTGCTATAATATGCTGATTTGTAGTATATTATAGTTGTAGTATATTATTTGTAGTATAGTATGCTGATTTCTGATGGGGTTTTTTTAATTCTTTGAAAACAAAAACCCTTCAATGTAGCCGTATTGTTGCAGGGTCACTGATGTAGATGTGGACCAGGAAAATGTTAGCTCCTCTCCAAGTCATGAGCTGATGGAATGTTTCAACAGAAAATTATCGCTGTCGACATCTAGCTCTAGCGACAATGGACTTTTTGATTTGCTTCCTGGTGAAATTCTATTCGCTATATTAGGGTATTTATCTGTGGATGAACTGTCAGTCCTCGCAATGGTGTCCTACCTCTTCTATGAGAGCTGTTACAGTTCACTCTTAAAGGTTCATCAACATCTTAACCTACAGCCATATTGGCACAGAATTAGTGAAAGTTCACTTGAAGGTTTCACAAAGAAATGTAAAAATCTTAGCTCACTGAATTTGTCATGGTGCGGTGTCTATAACAACTTTTTTGAATCTAACTTGCTGTTGAGACTTCTCGAGCCAGGAACATTGACACGTTTAGATTTAGCCTGCTGTCCACTTTCCGACCGAATGTTTAAGGAGATGCTTTCACTCTGCCTGGCGCTGAAAGAGCTCAATATTTCTTCAACCAAAAGTTATCTTTCTAGTGGTTCTCTACAGATGATCTCGACACTACCGCAACTAGCTAGGTAGGCAGATCATGCTACCGTTCAGTAGCTAGTCAGTAGTTAGGATAGACATTCATGAAGCGTCTATGGAATGTCCGTGTCATGATTTGGTATATTGTAATGCGGTGTTACATGTACTACAGTCTTCTTCAGGTTGAATTTATTCCTGACATCTATAACCACTTCCTGTGCCATAGACATAACAAGAAACTGCACTCTTCTTGAGAGCATAAATCTTGGATCTTGCTTCGCTATCTGCAGTTTTGATGAAGTAAGTGACTCATGTAATTTTCTTGCTAGTGCTCCTCTAGTTAATTGTCACTCATTAAGTTATCTTGGTTCTCTTTAGCTGTAGCTAGTGCTCCTAGCAAAGCATCACATTCTAACTTAATGTCCTGCTAAGTTTGCTTGTGATCTGAAATAATATAGTAGTTTTTCCCCTTGGAGCGGTTTTTCCCCACGGAGCGTTTTCCTCTTGAAGGAATTGAGCTTCTAAAGATCAACAGTGCTGTCGCGAAGCTTACCCCTTGCTGTGTTATGGGTGGCTGCCATGGTACAGAGTCCTTGCCAGTACTTGGCTTGGATGGTCAACAGCTAATAAATAATATAATGGCTACAGATATATAACACAGAGACCCGCTTACTTTCGGTTGCAGCTTTGGTGTGCATCATATAGAAGAAAGCAAAATAGAACCTCCACCACTAATTTTATTCTCTCACGCAGTTGGAAATGAACCATCTAAAATCACTTTCTACTTTGTATGTAATGGAAACACATATCAAGTCTAGACTTAGTTGTAACCATTAGACAAGCGTTACCTGAAAAGACAAAGATTGATTAAAGGCGATTATGGTTTAACGCAGGTACTAACCTCTATTGCCAATCATTGTCACAGCATTAAACACCTCGACTTATGGAGAGCCAGATCTCTAACAAGCGTTGGCTTGAAACAGTTAGCAATGAAGGCTAGGCATTTGGAGTCGCTCGATATTGGTAAGTTCCATTTACTTGTTATGATCACTCGCCGCGTAAGAGGTAATCAAATGATGTATTAGTTTTGCGTAAGCTGCACAGCTTACGACTACAATATTCTGTACCAGTATATTAACATTGTGTGACACATCAGCTTTAATGCGTTACTTTCTTGTACACTCAATTCTAGGTTGGTGCACAAAGGTCCTTGCTGATGAAGGAGCAGTCATTGAGCTCGTATCTCAGTGTCATAGCCTGAAGAAGTTGTTTCTGACAGCCATCCGAAGTATCACGGACAGAGAGCTCCAGCAACTTTCCTGTAATTGTGCACTATTAGAGCAGCTCGATCTCCTTGGCAGCGAAGGGGTGTCTGTGGATGGTGTGAAAACATTGTTGAGTCGCTGCAGGCGTATGCTATTCCTAGATCTTAGCTTTTGTCCTGGTATCACACGTGATGACTGCGCAAGCTTACAGAGTCTCTATCCAGATTGCTCAATGAAACAAAGTGTGGCTAATTAATAATCTGTCCACAGTGAAGAATGCTGGTTTGCAACATATGAAACCCTCTACTGTATTTCTACCTCTATTTAAAATATTTAAATAATATATATTCATAAATTGTAATAAAAAGTCTAGTCATACATAGATTGCTCCTTCAGGTAGTGAATGAGCAATGGTAGATTAGGTGAGCCAATCAAATCTTGCACCATTGCAGCCTTGCTGATCTTTGTATTAAATGCCACGTCCTCTGACTACAATGAAATGTAGCGACTCAATGGCTGCCAAAAGTAAGAAGTGACCAAAAAAATGCAAATTAGAAGCTGTAATCAAATCCTACTTACCTAGTATAAAACATTCCTACATTATATGCACTCAGGGGTGATGCCTATTGAGCTATACGCACATAAGGGTGATGCCCATCGGGTCACTATATGTGCTCAAGGGTGATGTGTATTGGATATGTACCTAAGGGTGATGCCTACTAGGTCATATACGCCTACGTATCATCATGTATAACATCGTAATTGGCCTGTAGTATTGTGCTGATTAGTGATCTGACTGAAGGCATCGTTGACTACTGTTTTTTCTAGACCATTTGTGTAAAACAGAGAAGAGCCACTGTTTATAGCAGCATTTAGAACTAACCAGAATAAGTACATTATAATAATGAAATGATAGAAGTAAAAGCATTGAGTAGGCAACACTTGGCGATTGTTATGTAATGCTAATATGAAAAAGGAAATGTTATTAATTTAATTAAGCAAACCAACATTTTGATCCTACAATATTCCAAAATTTTTATTAATGGTAGTTATTAGTAGTAGTTATTAAGGGTAGTTATTAGCATTTTGACAGCAAAAGCAGGTGTTCTGGAAAGATAGAAGACAAGATAGATATGTATGTAATCTTATAATCGCAACAGCAGTTTGGCTGATGTTTAGTGGTTGTGAACAAGATTCTATGAAAAAATTGAATATAAACAATATTGTAATTGCTGCTAAACATGTTGGCTGCCCAATTAAATTACCGTATTCCATAAATGAATTACTTTAAATACAAAGTTTACACAAGTATAAAGTGTCACTTTAAGTGTCACTGAAACCATGATATACCAGATATATAAGACTGATACGTACCTCAATAAGACTGATGCGTACCTCAATAAGACTGATGCGTACCTCAATAAAACTGATGCGTACCTCAATAAGACTGATACGTACCTCAATAAGACTGATGCGTACCTCAATAAGACTGATGCGTACCTCAATAAAACTAATGCATACCTCAATAAGACTGATACGTATCTCAATAAGACTGATACGTACCTCAATAAGACTGATGCGTACCTCAATAAAACTGATGCGTACTTCAATAAGACTGATGCGTACCTCAATAAAACTGATGCGTACTTCAATAAGACTGATACATACCTAAATAAGACTGATGCGTACCTCAATAAGACTGATACGTACCTCAATAAGACTGATGCGTACCTCAATAAGACTGATGCGTACCTCAATAAAACTGATGCGTACCTCAATAAGACTGATGCGTACCTCAATAAGACTGATACGTATCTCAATAAGACTGATACATACCTCAATAAGACTGATGCGTACCTCAATAAAACTGATGCGTACCTCAATAAGACTGATACATACCTCAATAAGACTGATGCGTACCTCAATAAGACTGATACATACCTCAATAAGACTGATGCGTACCTCAATAAGACTGATACATACCTCAACAGATTCAATCGTGAATCTGGACTTGACCTTATTATTGAGTTTCATCTCTATATCCACATCATGGCCATGGAGACCAGGGGAGACAAGCCTTATGACCATCCTTCCGGTTGATCGGTTCCATGACTGGATCGTCAGGCCAGACAGGTAGCTCAGCCACTCGAGAGTCACACTGTATGCTCTGTAAGTTACAGCAAATAACAGACTCATGAGAGAAAACAGTAGACTACTCCAGTATACAGCTGTAATGAAGAGAAATAACACAACCAAACCCAAAAAAACTACACTGTTACTGAAACCAACTGGATTACGTGAAAGAAAAAACTATAGAGCTTATGTATTAGAGAAGCCCGATTCAAAAGACTAGAGCCATTCAAACATTAATCTGATCCACGCATCTTCACTCAAGGCTAACCCAATCGAGATCCTTAGCGTTGCACGGTTGATCGTATTGTTTATTACAAGAAATGTAGAGAAAAAATTTAGTATTGAAGAAAAACCAATTATAAATTTTACTTAATAATACTAGTAAATAAAAGGATAATGCAGGAGACGCTCCTATAACTTAAACCTCATATAAAACAAATTCTTGCTTCGTATTATGTGAGAGATTCGATATAATGTAGAGCCTCAAGTCAGCGCGAGTTCTCAATTTTGATTTGAATGACAAGAATCTCTCGATTAGCCTTAAAAATACAGTTTTTTATCTTGTTGCACTTAATGAATTTAGGAGAGAAAACAACATATGGTAGTATCTGTATTATACACACTAGTACCGTGGTAGTCTACTGCGCTGCTAGAGATCATCAGCTGTGATGATAAAGCACACGGAAAAAGTAGCTGTAAAAATTATTCTGAAATACCCAAAGGCAGTCGATTGGTGCAGTTGTTGGAGTGCCAGTCTACCAATCTGAATGTCACGAATTGGAGTCGAAATTCAGTTGAAATCAATCTTTTATCCTAAACTCTAATCCTGGCTTCAGACAGACTGCCGGACAGACAGACACCGTTTTTACTATGGTAAATATATTTGTTTGTTTTACTTTATTTTAGACATACACCATTTTTTTTCTATGCAGCAAAGACTGTGCTGTCTGGAATAAAGGTGAAAAGATTGATTTAAATTGATATTGAAGGTGTGCGCTCCCCTTAACGTAATATAAAACTACCGGAATCATGAAAGTTAAACCAAGTGAAAGCAATAAGAAAAAAGAGAAAACTTGTCAATACAAACCAGTAATACCACATTTACTGTACAGTCATTTAATTAATAAGTTAACTTTTAGTTTTTTTCTGTTTAAAGGGCCAAAAGGGGGAGTTTGAGATGATCTTGAAACGGAATAGGTAATTAACCAGTATTTTACTGTTCGTATAACATAAAAATCCTATACCGTAAACGTTATCGAAACAGATTATTTGCGTTTTAGGAGTGTCTACTGTAATGCATTTCAAGCCCATGGTTAGTGGTAAGAATTTTCTTTACTGCAAATGAGAAATGCAACATACATTAATTACACATCTTGACTAAAAAAAACCTTGTTCACCAAATTGATCAGCTACATATCTCAGGTATTCATATCAGAACAATGTACTTGTCCGGAATCAGAATTCCGTTATCCGTGATTAAAACTTGCTGTTTATTACATTTGTTAGCTCTTGTGTTGGTTGATATGCTATTGATATGCTATTGATATGTTTATTACAATAAGTATCTTGAGCTTAAAGTTTATTACAAAAAATATCAGTCAGTACTGATTACTGACCTCCATATCCATAAAGATCTATTAGAGTACCTATCAGTTATATCAAGGTCTATCACAGTACCTATCAGATATATTAAGGTCTATCGCAGTACCTATCAGTTATATCAAGGTCTATCGCAGTACCTATCAGTTATATCAAGGTCTATCACAGTACCTATCGGATATATCAAGGTCTATCACAGTACCTATCGGTTATATCAAGGTCTATCACAGTACCTATCGGTTATATCAAGGTCTATCACAGTACCTATCAGTTATATCAAGGTCTATCACAATACCTATCGGTTATATCAAGGTCTATCACAGTACCTATCAGTTATATCAAGGTCTATCACAGTACCTATCAGTTATATCAAGGTCTATCACAGTACCTATCAGTTATATCAAGGTCTATCACAGTACCTATCAGTTATATCAAGGTCTATCACAGTACCTATCAGTTATATCAAGGTCTATCACAGTACCTATCAGTTATATCAAGGTCTATCACAGTACCTATCGGTTATATCAAAATCTATCACAGTACCTATCAGTTATATCAAGGTCTATCACAGTACCTATCAGTTATATCAAAGTCTATCACAATACCTATAAGTTATATCAAGGTCTATCACAGTACCTGTCAGTAATATCAAGGTCTATCACAGTACCTATCAGTTAGTAGTTACATCAAGGTCTATTACAGTACCTATCGGTTATAGAGAAACCTAGCATAGTATTTATATTTTCTATAAAGAGTCATTACATTCTGTATTTTAATGTCTATGAACAATTATATGACAGTAGATTAAGGCGTAAAAGAGGCATTATCCATCTTAAATTACAGAAGCGCAGTAAAAAACACTAAATGACGTTGGACTGTGAGGTGCCTACTTGCATTGGCGATGCATCTGCTGCTCATTGGAACGGGAAAGTTCGAGGCAGGTAGCGGCTTCCTTTAACACTGCAGTATCCGCACAGATATTTTCATGTGTTTTCTCACATGCTTTTAATTTTTCATCTAAGAATCTCAGTGACGATTGCTGAAGAATAAGCAAGAGAAACGGTCCAGCGCCAGTCGCAAGCAATCAGAATGGTTGGGAAGCTGGGCATATGCTTTAGCACATTCCAATTATAATCAATAGAAATGGATGGACAAAAAGAAGTACATGCCAAATGTAATCAACAAATTACAGAAGGGCAGAAAGAGACATGATGTTACACACGGCAGTCGTTATCAGAAGTTAGGGCGTTATCAGAAGTTAGGGCGAGAGAAAACATAAATTCTCATGTGCAATCAATCAAGGGGGAGGGTTGAGAACAGAAGGAAAAGGAAACAAACTGTTAATTGCCAGTAATAACCAATTCGAGTACAGGTGGACACTGTAGTTGAAATGTTCTATAGGTGAGTCAATATGTACAGAAATCTCGACAACAGATAATAAAAGGATTCATCCCATAGGTTAGTTATTTGACTCACTGCATTGCACTCAGCATATAACTAACCAAACCACTCACTAACACTCCTAAGGTTTGATAAAGGTACATTTGGTAAGAAACTATTTGCTAAATAATGTATAGTCTGTATCACCCAAACATTTGAACAGGCCTGCCTAGAGTCTGTATGAATATGTATGATTTTATCCTATAATATAACATTGGCCTTCCTCTGAAAACTCACCAAAGCCTGCGGGTTACATGGTAGAGATAGCTGTTTCTCACAGTCATCTAGCTGAAAATACAATCAGACGCCTCGTATATAAATGATAAGAGAAAAGAATTGTATTGAATATTGTTGTAGGCGCATCAGCCAATAATCAGGTAAACGTAATAATTGAAAATAATCTAATTAATAATCGTAAATAATTGGAAACGTTTTATCGTTGGTCTGTAACTTGCTGAGAAATGTATTGAACCCAAATGGTTCTTGTTGGAGTTTTATATGTTTACGCTATTACGATACCCAACCAAACAGAACTCCAACATCTAACAAGAGGAATTTCCTTTCATCATGAGCATTTATCACATTTTACACTATTAACCCTTTTAGCGTTAAAAGTTGTGTACTTCATGCTACAAGGATGGACAGTTTGTTATGTAAAAAACCGATGCACTTCTAACTTTAAATAATGTGTTTAACATTTGACTTAACTTATTATATTAACAGGAAATCAGAAGATTGTTTAAAAGTTCTCTGCTGTGTAATGTGGCAAAATATTGGAAAGGAAAAATATTGTTATAAGATTTTTTTGAGTTACAGGGTTTTTCAGCAGTTATCTTATATGCGTTGTGTTAGGTAACTTGTATCAATTTAGATTTTTCCATGTCATGTAAACACAGCGAGTTAAACATCATGCTTACTGTGCTTCATTTTGAAGTTCTCAGAGTATACACTGGTTGTTCACCATGTTCAACTCGTTGAAATCATATGCCACAATCAATGATTTTTTCTATGAGTCTGAGGGTACACTGTTTTTATGATTTCAAAAAATGCATTTTGCTTTATGTTTTACAGAGTTTCTTTGTGTCTTATATGTTTTGTTGGGTGTAAATAGAGCAGGAAGTTCTCAGTCAGGAGGTGATCTGAGCATTCACCGAGTACAGAGCCTGCCAAGGGATACCAACATTTTAAACATTTACTATAGAAAAACCTTCTACACCAAATAAAGACTACGTGATGCTGCAATTTCAACCAACTTTATCATTGAAACCCTGAGTGAAAGAACAATTAATTATGATCAGATTAAAAGGCTATTCTCAGTACAGCTAACGCAAGTTTCTAATTAAATACAAATGATAGTGCTACGTTCAACCTTACTTCAAAAATATTTTAAAGAATCTAATATGTTTCAATGACACTAATTATTTTCGCTCCATGTTTAATCATAAAATGAATTAACTACATTTTATACAGAGTAAAGTTGAGTTAATACACTGAGACTTAGATGGACTACACAAAATCTCTAAAACTCCGCAGTTATTTGATTAACCAATGTAATGAAAATTATTTTTAACAAAAAATTAAAAATATAAAACAAACATACTAAGCATGAGACTAGGTCACCATCTATTAGAATATTTTTGTAGTTAGTCTATTAGAAAAGGAGTATCACTAGAAATAACCAAGTTTGCGCCTCTGCAATGTGCATAACAATGAAAATCGTTAAATCGCTGTAAACTGAATATGTATAAAACGTAAGCAATATCCACAATGTAATTGAAACTTTAAATTGGTAGTAATGACTGATATTCCAGAATAAACTCGTATATAAGGAAAGAGTATTATGATTTGTTGCAATATCATCAAGTCACCAAAAAACTTACAAATAAAGCAGTTAACCTTTGAACTTTTAACGGGACTACAATTATCGCTCCAAGTCGCTTTAGTTTTAAACCAACGAGTGAGATTGCTTACATACGAAATTGGCTGACACAGAATTCAGTTAACATCTAACGACAGGTTATCGACTGTGTTCATGCAGCTTATCAATAATATTCCTGCATGTAGACAGGCTCACTTGTAATCTCAATTTACATATGCAACATCTATGGAGAGTCTATATGTTTAACAAATGCTTAAGATATATTAGGCATTCACAACTTCAGCTATGTTCAAGAATAGAATTCTTTTAAATAAATATGCAGAAATAACAGCAGTCAATGCATAAGCCTTGCATATAAAGAAGCTGAGAAGGTGAGATGATTTCCCTAAGGTGCCAGGGTCCTATCTATTACTCAATGAATAACGCATTGAAAAAATCTTATTCATTTATACCAATTTGTTTTCTTAGTTAAATTCGCATGTGAAATACATTGGACTCCTTGTTTAGACTACTTGTTTGGACTCCTTGTTTGAAAAACTAGAATTCTCATTTAGGACATTGTAACACAATGTAAATTTAGTCAATAGCCATAAATTATATATTAAATTACCCTAGCTCTCATTTTGTTCTAATTTCAAATATGTAACCAGACATGTAAAACTGTTTTTGAATAAATGTAGGCTAAATTCTGGACATTTCATTTTTTAATGGTTGAAAATAACAATCTGTCCAAACATGATCACACCACATACATTTTTAATAACTTATTTCAAGTCAAACAGAGTATGACTTGAAATAAACAAATCGAAAATGCATAACAATTGTTAAAGTATCAAGTTTCCACAACGCATCGTTTATTTCTACTGATGAAAATAAGGTGCAATGAATAAAACTAAGCAGAAATTGTAACCAAGTAACTAGCTTTTGTGCTTGTGTATTAGCACACTTAATTGCTGATGTTTTTTGATTATACCTTAGCCACAATTGCAGTGGCTACACGCATTTCAGAAACACCATTTCATTATCAGATTAATAGTCATGATAAGTGAAAACTGAAACTTCTTATGATACGTAACTGGTTTTATACAAAAACATCGCCATGTCAAGATATGTCATTATACGGAAGACCCTGTCTTCATGTTATTATATTGCTAATTGCATCTTAACTGATGCGAGATTCTGTACACGGCCTACCTGTTCAGCTAGGTCTCTTAAAATTTCCTTTTGTTGCTTTGACATTTCCAATTGCTAAAATACATAAGAAAATACATAAACAACCTGCTACTGACTTTTGAAAAGCTACTGACAAAAATATTATGGCTATCACAATTACTGCATTTCTATTGATGCTTGGTTCTTGATGGCTATTGAACAGTTATTTCCATCAATACTTAGTGGTTCCTGGGCGATATTTCTGTCTTTTCTGAGTTGGCTATAGAGCTTGAAGCGTACAAATTTGGATGATTTTGGATTCCTCACACATAGTTGGTGTGTTAAGGCGTTTGTATTCTAAACACATAGTCCTCACGCCAGTCAAAAAAAGATTTTGCAATAACAGAGTCAGTAAGTTTTATTAAGAGTGAATAAGCGTATGCCTGTAGATAAATAGTCATAAGACATGGCCCGAGACCTTTAAAATAGTTGGTTTGAAGGGTACAATAATCAAATGCTGGTTGTATAACAAGTACATTCGGTGAATGTAAAAAATACATTTATTAGATTCGTCTGCAAGTCATCCTCTAATTGATTGAGTAATTACCATGCTGAAAGCAACATGTAGAAGGCATGTCCAGGTTTATGGATGCACAAACCCCTTAGCGAATGCTTTTTGCGTATCTCCATATGATATATTTTTAGATACTTGATCTTGAGCACCACTTTAGGGTATGCAGAGAGAATTCGAAGGAATTTGTGGTTGTGTTTTTTTACTACTGTCCATTACAGTTTAGTAGCTTGAGTGAGTATATGTGCACAGCATTTTTAGATGCACTCTGCTATCCTCTATAAATCAGATCCAGTCCTCAAAAAGATTCACTGTTTGGATCGATAATGCTATTGGATCAACTGTAATGAACCCATATATGTAACCACTGCCTTTAAATAGGCCAACAGCCTAGATATGTAAAGGCAGCAACCAATCACACTTCATTTGTCTCCTTACTGGTGCCATGCAAAGAAACGACCTATATTGAGGTCTCAATAATTGAAAACAAGCTAAATTGCTTAAATTAACTAGTACAGTAGAATCTTGCAGTACGGGTTTAAATCATTTCTAGACCAAGCTCATGTTGTGCTTTAATCAGATTGTGAAACATTTTTCCAAAATAAAATTAATGTGAAAATAAGTAATCCCTTCCATTACTAAATGCTGGTTTTCAAGTTGACTTTTAAAACAAAAACGGTCAATTAGAAAAAATAAAGAACACGTACTGCACATACAATCTTTACTATAACAAGAGACGCGTCTGTCCGTCCTTCCGAATCTACACTAAGAATGTTGAGAAAAATGATCACCCCAAGCGAGACTTCAACTCAGATATAAAGATTTACAGCCAAGAGCGCTACCAACTGCTCCGCTGAACCACTTTGCAGTATTACAAAATAATTGTGGACATGCTGATTACACCTGATGATCTCTCAGCATATGGGACTGCCAGCATACTAGTATGAAAAATAAGAGTGCATGCACGAAATAATCATGCTAATCATTAATTAACTAAAATTAAAACGGAGATGGAGCTGAGAATAAATTATTGACTCATCAAAATCTTTGCTCAAACAGCCTGAAGACACCATTTGCTGATAGAAAGCCCTTTACGTTATTCTTCTTCAGAAGAGTGCAAACTGTCGAAGTTTTTCGGCAGTATTACTGTGCCTAGTCCACCACACACTCCTGTCTTGCTCTTCTTTTTCACCTTTATCACAGTAAGTTCATTCTTCTTACCACCAATTCATTATTCATTTTACTTGGACCCACAATAAACACATGAAATCAAAAAATGGACAAAACAAACAATTCATACAAACAAGCGCTTCTTATCTTCATGCTACAAAACAAACTTGTAAATTGGAAAAGCTTTGACTGCTTTTAATGGTAGCCTATGTGCTTCAAATTAATCATATTTCTTCTTTGAAATATAATGAAATTTTCAGAATGTCTAAAAATATATCATCTTACTGGATAACAAACATTCAATTTTATTGTCCACAGCCAATTGATTTTTGAACTGAAAATTATCAAGCAATAAGACAAATAGAGCATTACTATTCTGATTAAACAGACATGCCTTGCTTTACTCAGCAAGAAAAAGCATTCATACCATTTGAAGTCAGTGAGGCCTATCAGCACTGTGGGTACAAATGTATAAAGCAAAGGATAGTGTCAAGTGCAAAAATGAGAGCCAGCATTAACAATTGTCTCATAGTAGCACCAACCGGTCAACAGCACCTAATGTTATGTTTTTAAATTATGAAAAGCAAATGAAAAGCTTTGCTCAAATTATCGTTCTCAAATGGGTTCGAGTTGAACTGTTTGATTTTGCAACGATTGCACATTGTTCCAGGAGTTTGGCTGTGGAGTGATCTGACTGTTCTGTTATTTAGATTTGTCTTACTTATGTTTCGACACGGTTTATGATTTGTTTTATATGTTGGATACAAAATCGTGGTCTCATACTCTAGCTTGCACCAACGATATACAGCCCCCAGAGCTGTATATCATCGTTTGTACCTCGTACAAAAACACATTTACTTTGATCGCTATGATATCGACATGATAAATCTCTGTAGCCCAAAGGATTTCTCATCTAACTTTGCTGTAACTCATTCCATTTCTGTACTACCTGTTCTAGTAGTACTGCTGCTTCTTTGTTTATAGATATTCTTCAATTCCTATTAGTATCAATCAATTTTATACACATCTCTCGTGTAACCTTTTGACACACTCAAATACACCTCTCATCTAACAAAGTTAATTAATGATAAGCATAAAAACCTTCTTAACCCATTAACTCTCTTACTTTAAATTTGTCAAATAGTTGATGGTAAAATGTTTTAGCATTTGTAGTCTAATATTGCTAGTACAATATACAAGCCAACACTCCTCAACGATGATTTATGAAATAATTTATGTCAGTTGTCAATCAATGTAAATGTACCAATCTAGCTATTGACAAATATAAGTACATGTATATCTAATTGTAATACAGACTAGAAGATATTGCCAACGTTATGGCGAAAGCAGAGACGACAAAATTCTGAAATTTGTTAATATGACAAATGAGTACTCAAATGAGTACGCGCTTGGTTTTCCAAAGATTTTGCGTCAGCAATTGGTTGGTGATAAAGACTGTGAACCTTGGTTAATGATATACGTACACTGATAGTCTCAGCAAAAACAAGTCCAAACAAAGTAGCGTCATTATCGAATATGAATGACAGCGCATCCACTATAATAGCTTTGTGCTAATGAAGCCGTCAAATGGGAACCTTTGTTACGACGTGAACAAATAACTCCTTGAGCAACCAAATCGTTGGATTATTTTTGTAAGCTTGAGGCATTGGTGCTACTCATACCTGCCAACTCTCACGCTTTGGGCGTGAGACTCACGCAATCACCCCAAAGAAAAAATGAAAATGCGTGAGATTTTTGCCCCAATTTTATATATACTATCATTGATACATCAATTGCCCCGAAACCAAATCTCACGCATTGCCCCGCTCTTGGGTTGGCAGGTCTGGTGCTACTGCTAAGTGCCAACCTATCGCTATCTTGGAATTTGAGTACAGGTATAGCAAAACTTCACCAATGATATACAGCCCCCCCCCATGGGGGGCTGTATATCATTGGTGAAGTTGCTGTATATCATTGGGCAGCCCCCCCCCCCCATGGGTGGGCTGTATACGCATGATATACACCAATGATATACAGCCCCCCATGGGGGGGGCTGTGTATCATTGACTTCACTAACAAACCGCCGATAGGTTTTAGCCTACAACCTACAGGTTTTAAGCCTACATTCTACAGGTTTTTAGCCTGGCAGATATGATGATTTTAGGCTTGGAACAAACGCTCTTATAGCGTGTTGAATGGCTATTTATTTTGATCCTTTTTCGCTATGCTTCTAGTAGGTAGGATTTGCAAACTTGAAAAAGTGTATCATCGATAGCAAGTTCATTTTACATAAACAAGTATATACACTGCAAAACTAAATAATTAGATTGCTTGTGAGTGTATATATATATATGAAAGATGTACACTGTATATACACTGTTTCAATGCATTATAAGAAAGCAAAGTGGGCCATTAAGCAAACCAGCAGCTGCACTAATGAATAACTAGTAAAATATCAATCTATATTTATAATAATTGATTGACCAGAGAAGCGATTCAAAGTTGTGGGCTCGTCATCAAGCTCGTCATTTATACGCATCTCTGTATAGAAGAGAGTGTGATTACAGGTTTAGAGTGAAAGTGAACATAGTAACTCAAAATACAAAATAGCCAATTTGAAAATAATTTTTTTGAAACATAAGCTAACAAGATTACATCACTACGGACATGAAAAGTACACCACTAGTCATATTATGGATGAAAATACAGACATAATAGTTACAAACTGTACAGATTGCCTAAAGATTGTGTGAGGAGCTACTGCTTAAACTTGCACTGAGTCTGACTGCCAGTCCTCGATATTGAATCTTCATGTACAAAGTAATTTATCTCTGACATGGCACCCATGCCAAGCCGCTCCTTTACCAGTTGCCTACAAAGTATTCTAACATGATATAAGTCAGACAATGATGTACCAGAGTATTCTAACATGATATAAATAAAACGATGATGTACCAGAGTATTCTAACATGATATAAGTAAACGATGATGTACCAGAGTATTCTAACATGATATAAGTAAAACGATAATGTACCAGATTATATAAAATTGAAAACCACAGAACTGGCCATTTGTATGTATTATAATATAGCTAACACTACAGTATTTCATAGAGCTTCACGATATGGCGATTTAATTGTTGGGTGCCAACTTTTAGAAAGACGATTTGAAAATCACTACCGTTTAAAGAAATATCGCCAATTTGCATAAATGGTATAGTTGTGTAATGGCGATGTATCTCACCCCTGATGACTTTCAGCATGAGTGATACTAGTACTAAAACACACAGGCCTTCTAGTTTTATAACAAAAAGCTCATTCCATGGACCTTGCTTCACATGGAAAATCTTGAAATAAATGTTTCTAATTGTTACGAACATAAAACAGTTTTGTTAAATTAAAAGATACAAAATATACTAACAAAAATTTACAAGTTTTTTTACATAATAAGAATAAAAACTAATTTTTTTAGCAGATGAGAATGTATCTCTTGCATTGATTTTTGAGGCTATGGGATCACATTACTAGAATTTTTGCATCATTCGAATGCAGAAGGACATTGGTGCCATTCTGCACATACATTTTTAACCTTTTGTAAAGTTTAATTTATATTACAAAGGCTAGCAACAAAGTTGTGTCAAGAGTTGAAAGAAAATTCTCTGGCATTTGGGAGTTTTTTCTAAGATTTAGAAAATGTTGAAGTGGAACAAGAAAGCAGAGAAGAAAATGGGAACAATCTATAAATAAAAATCTCAATGGTTGTCTGTTTGTCTGCCGGTCTGTCCAGTTATTGCGATAAAGTTATTGCGATTAAAATCTACTGCGCAGACAGGCAGGTATTTATTCAATACACTTGGGTGTCCCAACTGACTATAATACTATGTAATGAATCGAGCACATACTTATAACACATGCCAATCTTTCATGGCTTCACGTTTAACGCTGCAGCTAACATTATCCGTGAAGCCATACCAGAAGAAAAAAAGTGTGCCCATACTTGAAGAAAAATGCTTAAACTCACATAGCCAACAAGACTACTGCAATCAGTAAAGATCTGTAGTAGGCACTGCAGCTGGAACAGTATGAATTACACAGAAATAAACACTGTGCACAAAAATAAACAGTGTATGCAAAAATAAACAAAACACCATTGTTTTGTCTGTCTCACCATGGCAAACAATAGCTTATTCGAAAGCCATGACTCTGATGTATTGAAATATACAATAAAATTATGTAATTTATGTGCTTTAAAAGTTACAAAGGTGAATGTTGTATACGCTGTACATGTTGAGTGAAAATAAATTTTCTTTGCAAAAGCCTTATTATTACCCGTGCAACGTCGAGAATTCATCTAGTCTACATCTACTATAGATTAAAGCTGGCTTTAATCTATAGTAGATGATTAGGCTATTTGATGTGTTTTTGCATACAGTTACATGAGCTACAGATCATTTTAGTTTTACCTGATGAATAATAAAATGATAAACCATGAAACTTCAAGTAGCTAACAGTTTTTAAAGTTTTCAGTTCTTAATAAATTTTATATAAATGCTCTATTTTAGTATTGAGCACTCTCTTCTAGTGAACTGCGACCTTCTTCTTCATCAGTACAGTTTGGAACAAAAAACCTGCTTCGCATTGGATTTGAACTCGGAACCTCCAGGTCTGCAGACTGGCGAGCTAGTCCACTACTGTAATGGACTAACGTAGTGTAACACTACGCAGTCCTTAATCTTGTAGACTAGGAAACAATTACAAGGCACATACTTAAGCAGCGCTTGCGAAAATACTATTGGCCAGCTTGATGAGAGTGTAACATCATTACACTATTATTGTTAAGGTTTAAACTAGCCATATTACTAGCTTACCAGGGAAGTTGCTCAAATTTATTAGGTACTTATTTTATTACCAGCGAGACGCCAACATTCATCTAGTAGTATAGTATATCACAAATCGTCATTTGCAATACACCTTGACATACGAGCTTAATGCGTTCTGGACTGAGTTCTCATGTCAATTTACTCGTGTCTCAAGGCACTGTTTTTTACATAAAATAACTAAATACAAACTAATCCATTACCATACTATGAAAAAACCATATAAAACAGGATATTACGGTAAAAAACAGGTTTTTTAATTGTAATTCAGTGCCTACGCTAACAAAGTTTACAAATATTTATTTAGTTGCTAAAATCTGCAATAAAATGTAACATTACCATGTACACTACTGTAAGTTTTTACCTTCGAGACACAAGTAGTGGCTAACGGCGGCCGGAGGGAGACTTGACAGCAACACGCTCGGAATATTGAACTTCTGTGACGCTACGTGACAGAAACTTTTGAAATTAACTTAAATGAATTTTAGCTTACTAAACACAGATACTTCAAGCTAAGTTTTAATCTTTTACTAAACTTGTTTGAATTCGATCATCTTTATTTTTATTATCTGTTTCCGGTTTAGCGCTTTTTGCCTTGCATTCATTATAGCTTTCAGCCAATCTTTTAAAAAACTTTTTTAAAACTGATTTGAGGAAAAATACCAAGCAATGCTGTTCCCGAAAGCAGCCTCTCACATTCTTTGCCATATAGGTAGTAGCGATCAAGAACCAGCTCGTATCTCAAAGATTACTCGTATCTCAAGGAAGAAACTTGCTGGAAATGTCGCTTGTATCTCGATTTTCTCGTATGTTGGGGGACTCATATATCGAGGTATGACTGTATCAAAACGTCTGGTGACCTTTGGGAATCGTGAAGCTCTAGTATATCAACACTGAATGAGAATACAAATCTGCCAACTGAGCAGTCAAGCTACAAGAGGACTACTACAGGATCCAAAGACTGCATTGTCATATTTCATAGGAGACATCAGTAGTGTAAGCAGACGACACATCCTAATAAATAGCTATAGTTATCTGAAATAGCATAGGGATATTTTAAAATGCTGTTATGTGTCGCTAATGGCGAGAGCAAACGGCAGATTACTGCATGTAAGTGAATATAACCAGGTGATAGCGGAATGCCATGTTAGAATAGTTTGACATGAGCCGTGACATCTTTCTTTCTTTGCCATCCAATATCTTTTCATTTGCATGCCAGGTATTTTTACTTCTTTAATATCTCGAATGGAATAAAAGCTGTCTAGACATTCGCTCATAAAGATGAAGATGTCCAATAGGAATGTGACTTGTACAGGATTTGTAGCATTTTACGAAAAAGCTTAGAACTGCAATGAATAGTATGATCATTTAAGGAGAACAGGTTTTGAGGTTCAAATTACGCGCACCAAAAATGATTTTAAGATTTATGCTTAGAAACATTTGCAGTGAACAATATCTGGAATAGAATCAGCTCGAGCCACCCCAAATAGTGAAGAAAATTACTTGCATTAGAGAAGGACAAGGACATTTTTTGTTCTACCAACAATAAGTTCTTATTTGAAAAAATTCAACTTCTCATTATGTTAAAATCAGAGTGAAGTCTGCGGAAAAAGTATGAATAAGAATGTGATACCAACCCTATATATTTTATTCCTTCTTCATTGTCCCCATCCGATGTCCAGAGAGCAATCTTATCACCTTTACCACGAATATTCACCACCGCACCACAGATATCATCCGACTGTTCCCCAAACGCCTCTCCAATGAGACAGAGCAACTGAAAGTATACTTGAGAGTTCTACCAATTAGAGATAAAAATAAAATCTACACTGAGTCAGTCCGTATACCAGCTGATTACTAGATCTAGAGATATACACTGACTCAGTCCTTATACCAGCTGATTACTAGATCTAGAGATCTACACTGACTCAGTCCGTATACCAGCTGATTACTAGATCTAGAGATCTACACTGACTCAGTCCGTATACCAGCTGATTACTAGATCTAGAGATATACACTGATTCAGTCTGTATACCAGCTGATTACTAGATCTAGAGATATATACTGACTCTGTCATTTACCAGCTGAGTACTAGATCTACAGATATATACTGACTCTGTCATTTACCAGCTGAGTACTAGATCTACAGATATATACTGACTCTGTCATTTACCAGCTGAGTACTAGATCTACAGATATATACTGACTCTGTCATTTACCAGCTGAGTACTAGATCTACAGATATATACTGACTCTGTCATTTACCAGCTGAGTACTAATTCTAGAGATATATAGACATAGAGATCTAGATATGTTATTTTAGCTCATTTGTCGGTGCATTCAATCTTCATACAAAGCATTTGGAATCAAAGCTACGAGTAGACCAGTACGCACTCCTCAAGTTATGTTGACATACGGTACAATCCAGGCAGTCAATGTTCATTGCTGTAAATATTCGTGTCGATCCTAGCTGGACTCATGACACAACTTACAAGCTCCAACCAGTAAAAATCAAGATCTTGTTGTTTCTTGTTCACGTTGATGAGCCATCTACCACCCTTCTGATTTCGAACATCTTCCCAGGCAGGTTGAATACCATCCTGCAGACACAATAAAACAAAATCAATGGTGGTGCTTCCTCCCATTTATCTACATTTAAAACAGCTACCGTACTTTTCGGACTATTAACCGCACCCTTATATAAGCCGCATCTGCTTTATTTAAAAAAAAAAACGATAATAAAATACATAGGTCGCCCCCTTGTATAGGCCGCAGAACTCAGGACGGTGATTTTTAACACGGCAGCAACTTTGCTAGTTAGAACGGAACAGTGCCGTACGGCACAGTTCCGTATTAATTGACGCTTTTCCACCCAGTGCCTAACGGAACAGTACCGTTAGGCATTGTTTCATTTTTTCCCACTGCTACAGGCACACTAACTGGAGATTCCGGTTAATGCGCCCTCGCGGTGAAAAAAAACCACAGAATAGCCGCACCCTTATATAAGGCGCATGGCTCGAAAAATCAGAAAAAAGTAGCAGCTAATAGTCCAAAAAGTATAGTAATAGAGTGGTAAGGTCTTACAATGTTGCAATAGTCAATGACATGTCTAACTTAATATGCAGTTGACTTGAGCGCTATAAAATACTTCAGGGTCACCGCAACCACGTTTGTACCAACCTTGAATACAGAATAATCGCATCCACCTGGAAGCTTGCTCGCGGGCTGTATGAAATTATATAGCCTTCAAAATAAACAATGATATAAAATGGACAATTTGACAAAAGAAATGCTATATGCATGAGTACCATAACTTATACAGATCAACATGAAACTAGCTGTAATAGAAGCAAGTTTATGGAAACATACATGCAGTTGGTGGAAGGATAGTCCATGAAAGGACTTTTTTATAGGATTGCCTGTGAAAGGGTGGTCAGTAAAAAGATAATCTGTGAACAGGTGATCCACAGAAAAATGATTCACGAAAGAGTACAGCAAAGAAGTATCGGCTGCAGAAAAATGGTATGTGTAAAGATAGTCTGTGTGAAGATAGTCTGTGTAAAGATCGTCTGTGTAAAGATCGTCTGTGTAAAGATCGTCTGTGTAAAGATAGTCTGTGTGAAGATAGTCTGTGTAAAGATGGTCTGCGTAAAGATAGTCTGTGTAAAGATCATTTGTGTGAAGATAGTCTGTGTAAAGATAGTCTGTGTAAAGATGGTCTGCGTAAAGATAGTCTGTGTAAAGATCATTTGTGTGAAGATAGTCTGTGTAAAGATAGTCTGTGTAAAGATCGTCTGTGTAAAGATAGTCTGTGTAAAGATCGTCTGTGTAAAGATAGTCTGTGTAAAGATCGTCTGTGTAAAGATGGTCTGTGTGAAGATAGTCTGTGTAAAGATAGTCTGTGTAAAGATAGTCTGTGTAAAGATAGTCGGTGTAAAGATAGTCTGTGTAAAGATCGTCTGTGTAAAGATAGTCTATGTAAAGATAGTCTGTGTAAAGATCGTCTGTGTAAAGATTGTCTGTGTAAAGATAGTCTGTGTAAAAATAGTCTGTGTAAAGATCGTCTGTGTAAAGATAGTCTGTGTAAAGATCGTCTGTGTAAAGATCGTCTGTGTAAAGATAGTCTGTGTAAAGATAGTCTATGTAAAGATAGTCTGTGTAAAGATCGTCTGTGTAAAGATTGTCTGTGTAAAGATAGTCTGTGTAAAGATAGTCTGTGTAAAGATCGTCTGTGTAAAGATCGTCTGTGTAAAGATCGTCTGTGTAAAGATAGTCTGTGTAAAGATAGTCTGTGTAAAGATCGTCTGTGTAAAGAAAGTCTGTGTAAAGATAGTCTGTGTAAAGATAGTCTGTGTAAAGATGGTCTGTGTAAAGATAGTCTGTGTAAAGATCGTCTGTGTAAAGATAGTCTGTGTAAAGATCGTCTGTGTAAAGATAGTCTATGTAAAGATAGTCTGTGTAAAGATCGTCTGTGTAAAGATTGTCTGTGTAAAGATAGTCTGTGTAAAGATAGTCTGTGTAAAGATGGTCTGTGTAAAGATAGTCTGTGTAAAGATCGTCTGTGTAAAGATAGTCTGTGTAAAGATAGTCTGTGTAAAGATCATTTGTGTGAAGATGGTCTGTGTAAAGATAGTCTGTGTAAAGATGGTCTGTGTAAAGATCGTCTGTGTAAAGATAGTCTGTGTAAAGATCGTCTGTGTAAAGATAGTCTGTGTAAAGATCGTCTGTGTAAAGATCGTCTGTGTAAAGATAGTCTGTGTAAAGATAGTCTATGTAAAGATAGTCTGTGTAAAGATTGTCTGTGTAAAGATTGTCTGTGTAAAGATAGTCTGTGTAAAGATAGTCTGTGTAAAGATTGTCTGTAGAGATAGTCTGTATACTAGTGCTGGGCACGGGTAATAAAACTCGTTGAACTGGCGGGTTTATCTACTCTCGAGTATCGGGTAATAGAGATTTCGGTCTTGCAGATTTGGGTTTTGACTTGCGAGTTCGAGTTATGTTACACAGATCCGTCGAGTAGAGTGGACAAAAGGTCGGTCTATTGCGCCCTGAGCTTAAAACACGGTTTAATAACCCCCTGTTAATCCTTTGAACACTGGCCTTGTTTGTCATTACGTGTCAGTAACCCTGGGCAATCTGTCCAAAGAACTGAAGTTTTTAATCTTTTATTATATATATATGAACGTGCTCATCATCCAATGATATTTGGTAAAACACTAGTAAAAAAGTCGAGCAACCCGCAGAAAATGTCATCAAATAGAAAAAACAGTACTTTATCATTATTCGGGCAAAAACTATAAAAGTTTGTACGATTTTAAAAAACTCGTAAAAACATTTATGCCTACAATAGCATCATATCCATTGAGCACATGTTCATCATTATTTTATGACTCAAAATATACTGGAAAATTGTAATTAGTACTATAAAGTTCTTTATTTGCATCACAATCATTCATGACCTACCAACAAACGTGTCGTATCAATCTTTTTGCAATGCCGTTCAAATAAAGTTTGTTATTAAAACGAAGGAAGTAGGTGAAGATATTTGAAAATTGTTACAAATAGCAGTAAAATATCTGGTCTAATATCTTGTGCTAAAATTAATTTGATTGATTTACGCTGTTACAGCTTTTGTAAACAAAGCCATGGGAATGCCGGAATTCTAGCCAATCGAGATTCAGAGAGAATTCTGGCCGATAGAGAGTTGGGGTTCAAACTTCAAAGCGTTAAGGCTGCGAGCATAAATATCGGTCGGTAGAAAATAGTAAAAAACAATAAATAAATTGAAAAGAATTATAATTGCATTGTGAATTTTAAAATATGTCTGATGTTTGGTAACTTTAGACATAAAACCCGTATCAACAAACCCGTTACCCGAAAAAACCTGTAGTCCAACAAGTACTCATGTGAAACACTACCATCTACCCGATACTCAAAAAATTCGAACCAAAGGGGACGAGTCTAAACTCGTTGGCCAAGAAGTACTCGTGCCCAGCACTACTGTGAACACATAATTCATGAAAAAATTGTAGGAAAATCTGTGGGTGCGTAGTTGGAGCAAAGATAATTTGTAAAATTCTATTCAGCTGAAGGATAAACCTTGGAAGAAAAGTCTGTGGAAGAAACGCCTCTGAGAGAATAACGTGGCAGGATAGACTGTTATGTGATAGTCTGTCAAAAAAACTCTGTGCAAGGTTGGTCAAAGGGAGTGGAATCTGGTCTTTGAAGGAATAAACTGCGAAGAGTTAATAACAAAGAATCAAACGTGTTAGGATGTCTAAATGATCGGAAGAATGTAATAGATGCTTACGCCCAGAAGTCTTCTACAAATTGAAATGTGGCCACAAGTTTGAGATTGTCATTCCAGGTTTTTGTTCTGTCATTTTTGAAGTACCACAATGCCCATTTGTTCTGCAGTGGATGTTTGATCACAGGCTCTGGCACAACCTTTTGAAGGGCATGAGTGTCTTCTTTTTGAACTGCGCGTTCTTGTTCTATCTCTCCAATTGCTAATTCCATCTAAAATTCAACACTTTATCATGAGGAACATCTTATTATTGATAATTATTATTATTTATCATCTTATTATAATAATGAGATCATGTTACGATATATTCATTCTCAAGAGAGGGTCTTTAGGCACATGAATTTATGCTGACAATTTTTCAGCTATATGGAACAGCTAGTTCACAATTAATTTAAATTTGCCAAAAATATGGATGATGACACCAGTTCCATTAGATGATATTGTTCAGTTAAATTTGTTTTAAAAGATATTAATAACCTAGCTTATAGTGAGTAAGCTGTAGCTAGGCTTCTGTCACACTGCATTCCAACTATTATAGTAAGCAAGCATATTTTTAGCACACACTCGTTATCAAATCCTCAAACAATAGTAGCTAAAGATTAAAAAGCGTATTATCCATCTACTATCTTTATTGATAATTTAATGCAAAAACTTAACATAAAATCATTGATCTTTTGACATGAAAAACAATAACTTCTCATAATGTGAGCATTTCTGGTCTTTTAGCATCATTGGATCACTGACTTAACATTTTATAAGAATAGAGTGCTATTTTCTATGTGCTGAGGTCAGCACATGATATGAAAAAGAGTCGGTGTGAAGACTATTTTCATCTTGGAAATTTAAAAATAAAAAAAGTTAAGCAATTATGAGAACTTAATTAAAATGTTGGCATAGAATTGTTACACACACATGATACTTCAAATTTCCAGCTATGTAAAATCAATACTAGCCCAATTACTTGGTTGAACTGCTTGTATGAAAAGCTCTTTAGATAAGTATCCTCCAACACAACACTTGCTCTTATGACGAGCTTATACTCAAGGAGGTAAAAAACTCTCTAGTTTTGTCTAGGCAGCTTTCATGATGCAAGTACTTGATTGATTCAACCTTGCTATACAGATATGTAACATACAACCATTAAAACAGCACAAGCGGCCGATAAATGTTGTAATAGCATAAACTGGGTACACAAAACTACTTCAAGATACATAGAATTGCCGAATTGGAGACTGGTTAGCAAGGTATAATAGAATTCTTTTAGCTATTTAAAACATTTTTATGTGTCAGGTTTTAAGTACAATGTTCTGTTTATGTTACATACACGAACAGATTTTACCAGCCCTTATTGATATGAGCTGTGTGATACACATGGATAGTCACCACAATAAATTAGACGGTATTTTTGTTGGTTTTCATCTCTTGTTCTTTCCATCTTAACACTCTAAATGGGCATTTTATTGCAAAATAAAGGTTGCCAGCATGTCCCCAACATCACTGCTATTGATTGTTTAGGCAATACCAAGTTTTATTGATCAAGACTAGACCAAAATATATCCAATGTTATCTGTTATAATCTGCATAAATCATTAGTTTTATAAAGCATTTTCTTTTATTGAAGTACCTGGTGAAGCTTTTATCAAATTAATGTCTATTGAAAAAAACAAAACAAATGATTTTTTATTAAAAAGTTGTGCATTGAACCTAGTCAGACCTAACAAATGACAAAAATCCAAATGTTTGACTTTACTGAGGCCTGCCCACTATTAAAAAGCTCTGATAACGATGCCACCTCACTTCAAATGCTCTTAATAAACTCGGTCATTCAGTTGTTGGAACTTTCAAGGCCAATGATATATTCTAAAGCCAGTCAGTGTTTGTAGTTTTATAGTTTACCAGTATAATTATTTTAATGTTGATAAAAATTGTTAACAGAGTTATAATACTGTTATAGTTCCCACCATGCAACTTTCTTTGTCATATTTTTTGCGAAATGAATCACATCTCTAAAAATGTTGTAAGCCAATTACCAACTATCAAAGTTGAAACATGGCAGCAAAATAATTGGCAAAAACACTGACATTTCAGAACATGACATGTCTTTAAAAGTTTAAAGTTACATAAGTGAATATACCGGCTCAGCATGGCCTTATCAGCGTTGCCTTCTAATAAAAAATATTGCACCTGATATCATTTACATTGTCAGCAATGTACTCGGCTTTGAAAATAGCAATAGATTTTGTATTCAAACACAACAGGAAAAATGTTTTGAGTCCTTTTTTGTGCTAACTAAGCTACTAGGTGAGGTAAATGTTTTATTTATTGCTTCATTGATACATGATTGGTGACATATGTAATCAATTTTTTTATGAAAGTGGTTAATGCCTATGTATGGATATTTGGAAAGAAATTCAAAAAGCATTGAAGCATTTTTTTGTATATTTTGTATTGTAAATTGTGAGTACAATACAACATCATAAAACAATAAATTAAATAGCAAAATATCTAAATGCAAAATAAATGTTAAAAAAATAGATCAGAGTTATCGAGTTGGAATGCATGAGAGATGAGCATAAATCTGGTTACAACTCATCATGTTATCATAAGTTTAGGTTATATGATGACCCTAAAAATGCTGCTGATAAGAGAATGCACATACTTTAGTAGCATATCAATCTTGCTTAATAGTTTTAAGCATTTGAGTTGTGCTACATCAATCGCTTGTTGTTGCATGAACTGTAATTCCCAACAGTTTTCTAGCAGTTTGATGCACATGTGAAACTTCTGAAAATAAGCTGTTGATCTCTTGACTGCCTGTACAGTGGAACTTCGGTTCTCGAACATAATCTGTTCCAGAAAGTTGTTCAAAAACCGAAATGTTCAAAATCCGAAACAATTTTTCCCATTAAAATAAATGAATGTAAATTTTTATCTGTTCCAAGGCGAGAAAACAACTTCGGTAAAGTATTTTTTCAACACCTCACACCAAAAACTGTACTGTATACTGCATACTATAAATAAAAACGGGTATATAGATCGTGTTTAATTTTAATAAAAGGTTTTCTATTCATGATGATGGAAAAAAAAGTAAACATTTCGTATGTTTCACAATTAAAACATCAAAACATTAAAAGTTGACTTGCAACAAAATTCACATTAGTTATTTGGTATCATAAGATTCACCATGTCTTACTCTGTTGTGTTGTAGGTGCAAAAATATGTCTAAATGTGATTACAAGCTCCTAAAAGCTAAAAAACGAACAGCTAATCGCAGCCACTCGAGACCACCGTAGTTTCTCTTTTCAAAACGGCTCAAATGGGACGTAGTTGTACAAGATGACTTCTGTTTACACTTTCATGCAACCTCATTCGTCGAAATATTTTCACAAATATACTTCACGCATTCAATAAAACCATGTCTATTGTTCTTACGCGTCTGTTTTATCGTCATTGTAATGCTGTCACTTTTAGCACTGATATCTTATAACTTACCACAAAAATTCATTTAATTTTTTAACCTTAGCTCGAAGGAGTACTTCTCATTGTCTGATATTCATGACGAGCCTGTTGGTCACCTGTGATAATCGAAAAGTGCTGCAGAAATTATTTGAGAAGTATTGGGTCACATGATCAGATTACGACTTGCCGATTAGATCAAGCTGAAACAAAACTGTAAAGTAGCGAGCATCTATATTTGATACGGTGTCTTCGGTAAAATCCGAAGTGTTTGTCATAAACTAGTGCTACGACAAGCTTCATATTGAGCCTTTATTGGCCTTTCGATTCACGTAAGAACATCATGTGACAAAACGATAACCAAATGTAATGACAACGTCAGAGAAATAAACTGATTCCAATCTACAGCGGCTTTTCGTTTTTGAGCTTTTAAGAACTTGTAATCACATTTCCACATATTTTGCACCTACAAAACAGCAGAGTAAGACATGGTGAATATTTTGATACCAAACAACTGTAATGTGAATTTTGTTGCAAGTCAACCTTTAAAGGTTAAGATACAATACAAAAAATTGCAGAAATTGATAATGAAACAGCAGAAAAATGCAACAGATCAGTTCCCTAAAAAATCGTAGGAAAAAGAAAATATAAACAGCAATGGCACTTTTACTTCACATCTTTGATGGAGAATCCTTCTTCAAAACAATTTAGGGTAACTCAACTGAAGGGATTATCTCTTTAGCAAATCTCTTTGGTAGAGGAGACGTAGTCGCAGATCCCTTTTCATAAAGAATTTATGAAGCGTAAATTGTTTCTCCGTTTGTTAACGAATGTTTCCATGAACATTTCGGAGCTGTTCCAATTCCAATGCGCATGCTCCGGTTTGGTCAAGAACTGAATTTATGTTCGAGATCCAAGACAAACATATCTCAAAATCTTTGGTCGCAAACTGAGTTGGTCAAGAACCGAAGCGTTCGAGAAGGTAGGTTCCACTGTATTTATGCAGCCTAGATAACATCAAGCAAAAAAATTAGTTTTGCTTTCGCAGACACTAGCAGTCGAACAAATTTGATAAATAACAAGCAACTTCTGCTATTAATGCCAGGTTTGGAAAGAGCAACAAACTACATGATACCGTTAACAGACATTCTAATTTTTATCTTCAACTATCTCAACATGAAAATTTTCACCATCTAATGTAACAACCAAATTACTTTCTAATATAAATGACTTGAAGTTCAACAGAACATTGTAGATTTATAAGAAACAGTAAAGAAACGGGTGACGACTAAAACTGACACGTAGAAAAACTATAAATGTGTGTAAGCTAATTAATTTAAACTGCACTTCTGTTTATATTTGTCATCCCACCGCTAAGGAATAACTAGTTACCAAAGTTCTACACCATAAATACAAACATGCTTTGATGTTACTCATTATGGTTCCACTGCATATTGCAAGAGTTGTATGCTTACAAGTTTAGATATCAGTATGTGATCCGTTGTTCTGTAGTAATAAATCCATCAGATCAAGACTGCTTTATAGACATTGATCAAAACACTAATTTCAGTTAAGCAAATTTTTTAGCTATTGCTTACTTCTAATAAAACGCTATGTAATGTAAAACCAATTGGTAGCTAAGGCATTTAGCTAAACTTTTTACTTTAATAATCTGATCAAAGTCATTTTAAGAAAGATGAAGAAGAAATGTCCACTACACATAAGATTTTTTCCAAACAATTCTGAAACAGATTGATATGTTTAGCTTGTTAAAAGGTGAAAGGAACTACAATGGGTTTGTGAGTAGCGGTAGCTGGCTAAACGTGCCTTTATGTAACACACCATAGCTCATCCAAAACAGCAGCAAGGAAAATAAATATGGAAGCATCTCTAGCCACTAAAGTACAATGTATACGTGTTAATAAAATATTTGTGTAGAAAAAATGAGGCGAGTTGCCATTTGGCAGTCTCTTGAAAAGTCATAATATTACATTGCCTTCATCAGCCTTAGTCGCTCTTGTTGCAAGAACCATATTTGTGAGATGGAGTGTTGTCTCAGTTGCTGTAACATGCAGATTCACTTTTTTGTAAGGAGTTACCAATAATCAAGCAAATATACAGACTTGAAAACAGACAGTACCTTCATCCTTTCATAGCCAAATTTTTGGCGTATACAAGTATAACTGAATTAGTGTAGTATTATACTACACTGATTCATTGTAGTATAATACTACACTGTACTATAATACAACATAATAGTTGCTATCAACAAATTTTGCCAGCCATATAGCTGATCTGAAAGAGTACTATAGACAAAGGCTCAGAGGATTGCTTGATCGCAGTACAAGTACTGGTTGAATCAAAGGCTGCAGCATATACTGGTCTCGATATCTCTTCTCCATTACTCTCAACTGGTTAAAATGTATTATGACGACTGATCTATCCACAAACGTGTCTTGATTGCTACTGTGTGTAGCCTACAGATTTAAAAGTTGAAAATAGTGGTGTAATCAATGTCCCAACCATGATATAAACCTTTCGTAATGTAGTCCCAAGTTATTAAACATTATTTAATTTTATGGTTGTCCAGCAGTTCTATGAAGCTTCAAAAATAATTTTCCATAAAGGTATTGTATCTGTCTACTGTTTGTTTTACCATGTTTGTCATCCAGTTCGTTTATTCACAAACGTCTGTCTTTGTAACCATTTTATTGTTTTCTCGATAAGTAGTCACACCTTTTGACATTATGCTACGAATGCTGAATGGAAAAAAGTTTCTCAATTCTGGTTAAAAACCTTCCCCTTGAGAAGAGCTGAAGCTTTGTCATCAACAACCTCATGGCCCAAATTCCTCTTGTCAATCACATGCACCGAGGTTAAGCCTTCACCA
The DNA here is from genome assembly GCF_963576615.1 of Watersipora subatra. Lineage (NCBI taxonomy): Eukaryota > Metazoa > Bryozoa > Gymnolaemata > Cheilostomatida > Watersiporidae > Watersipora > Watersipora subatra. The sequence goes on from NC_088710.1 coordinate 72,693,883, forward strand.
GGCTCTAACTGTTGAAGAAACATCAATGTCTACACACGATTTTTCAATTGCCATATATAGGAAGATGTAAGAGCTACATCAAAAAACCCAGTATAGCCAGACAGCAGCGTAGAATTTCAGTAGTTCTTGCTTGTTGACCTGTTTGAACAAAATGAGGCTAAGGTGAGGTGAGTGCCTGGCACCACACCAGGAAGCGAAGAAGCTTCTCTGATCATCTTCTCTTTCATTTCCCAAGATCATAAACCATGACTTGTTAAGTTGCCCATCTCCCATCTCAGATTATTTTTGAGCCAACCTCCTCAAACAAAATTTGCTCAGCAACCATGATTTGCTCAGCATTATGTATTTACTTCTTTAAAGTTTAATAGTCTTAAACAGACCATCAAAATAGATATATTTAACAGAACATAAATTGACCAACTATGCATGTGCGTATTACTACTTGCTTAACCTTTGTAGGTTAGTTGGTAAGTCAATCGATTAGTCAAAAGCATATAGCAAACAGTTTTCAACAACGCTGTTACATATGGTTTTGGAAGAATCCTGTATGCCCAATTTTTCTGCAACCACTCAATCAGAAGTTTTGAATATGCTTTGTCATCTTGTTTAATTTTAGACTATGTTTAGTTGCGTGAATTTTGTAAGTATGAATTAATTGATAAGCATTAAGTCAGACATTAGTGAAAGTGCTGTAAGTCCTTTAATTAATACCAAAACTTAAAAAAAAAGATAAATTTTGTTTCTCCAAGTTTTACACTTTACATATACAAACTAACAAAATTCTAAAATAATTAGAGAAAAAGGTTATAAATAGCCAATAAAAGCTACACTTTACCGTAAGCAGCTAGTTTACTCTCAAACCTAGTTTTTAGAACATTTGCTCAGCATCAGATGAGCAAATGAGAGTAAGGAACTAGACACCGTTGCATTTTGTAGATGTTTGGTATAGCTTATGGGATGTTCAAGTGTTCTGGCTGTATTCTGTTTTTACTGCAGGATAGAATATATTGACACCGATACATCATACGATATTACATCGATAAGCCAACAAATGAGTGGAAAGAAAGTGTTTAGTGTAATTATGCAGCCTAGTCGGATGACACGCACTATCCACATGATGAAAAGTAGATGCAGAAAATTACATTAATTCCTAATTATTTCTTCGTGGTTATTATTCACTGATACTCGAAGACGCAGTGACAGCTTTTAGATTGCATTTGTCTTCGCTTCTGAATCGATTGGTTGGCTGCTATAAGACGTGCAGTAAATGAGCCAGTCTCCACTTCTTGAGTGCATCTATCATTGCTCTTGGTTGCATCCGTCTTCAATCTTCGCATGCTGACGTTATTCTATGAGCTTTTCTTGTCAGATTGCAGCATTTTGGCTTCACTATTGAACTATAACTTTTTGCACTTCATCTTCTTCATAGGACGTACTAGAGCCGGTTGCGGCAAGCGGCACGCCTCATATGTTGAGCAGTTGTTAACACTAGATAATATTGTAATTTATTGCCATATTAGCAAATAATTGTTTATTGTTGATGTGATGTACAGTTTTTAAATTCACGAACAGTCTTTGGTGAAAAGCTGTTGTGATAAACAGACGTTCTTGCATATATAGTAGGAGGATCGCCTCTTCCAGCAGCTCGTGTGACAGTCGTACTAACTCGGTCCTGCATTAATTCATCATAGGTGGTAATTAATGAGTTGTATATATATATTCGAATCTGTCCAATACGCCCGAGGGCATTATATGAACATAAAATTTGAGATAAAATGATTGATAAGAACGCTAAAACCTAATTTGTTGCAATACCAAGATCGTATTAAAAACTGAGGGAGTCATCAACGCCCTGACCCACAACATTCGGTGCCATTCTATTATAAAAAGAGTGCTTATATTGGTCTATCCTAAAATGTGGGTGGACTACTCCATGACGGGTTTGGTGGGATGGGTTAAAAGAGATATAGTTATTGAGGTCTAGATCGTATAGACCAAACACAATTCTTTTTAAAAATTTCAAATCCAAATCTTCTCTTCTATCTTTTAGTTCTTGGATGTTATTTACACGCATGCACTCTGTGACACTATCCATAGGCCCGAGTCTGAAAATCCATCGAACCCCCCGTCTTTGAATTGTTTCTAATTTGTCAGTTAAGCCTTTTGCGTGCGGTGACCATACCTGACAGGCATATTCGAGTAATGGTCGAACAATTGTGTTATAGGCGACAATTTTTGTTGATATGCTTGCATTAAAAAGGCAGCGTCGGATAAGTCCGAGTGCCTTATTACTTTTCTTAGTAATGTTTAAAATATGCTCGTGCCACTTGATGTCGCTTTGTATGAAAACCCCCAAATATTTCAGACCATTCGCCTGTGGTATAAAAATTCCGTTCATAAAAAGTTTAAAATCTGGTGTCGACCTGCCCACCTGCATGTGGATACACTTTTCTGGATTAAATGTCATGCCCCACTGTGTGGCCCAATGCTGTAATGCTGTAACGTTAGTCTGCAAAGCCAGCTGGCTGGTGTTTGTCAAATCCATGCACAGCAGAGTATCATCGGCATACAGTCGACAGTCAGCGTCTTTCACACAGAGTGGCAAGTCATCGATGTAAAGAATAAACAATAGGGGTCCCAGCACTGAGCCCTGAGGTACTCCTGATTTAATACTAAAATTATGTGATGTATAACCATTCACTTGAACCACAGAAGCTCTGTTTCTGAGCCACGCTTCTATCCATTTGAGGGTACCTGTATCAAATCTGTAAGCCTTCAATTTGTGTATTAAAAGTTGGTGGGGCACCTTGTCGAAGGCCTTTGCAAAATCAAACGAGACTATGTGATACTCTCGGCGTTCTGCCAGTGCTTTAGAAGCAAAATGTGTAACATCCAATAATTGGGTGGTAGTGCTAAAATGTTTGCGAAAGCCGTGCTGATTGTCACTTAAAAGGTTAAAACTACTTAAATGCTGCCACATAGAACTAGAGATAATGTGCTCAATTATCTTTGAGGTTATTGAGGTCAAACTTATTGGCCTGTAGTTTTGCGGTAGGTCCCGCCTACCACTCTTAAAAATTGGGACAATATCAGCCAGTTTCCAGTCGAGAGGCACATGGGATTGCTCTAAACTGGCCCTCAGCACCGAAACAAAAACGGGTATTCGAATATATATATATATATATATATATACATATAAAACGTAGTAAAACGTATAACACTTATCAACATAAATCCAACTCTCGCCATCTCATGGCGTGACAGAAAAAAAAACATTTTTAATTCTTGTCTATGTAAAATGAATAATCTGTATAAGCACCGTAAATTAAAAAAACATCTCACCATTTAACACTGTTGGTTAATACTACAAACACCCCACGAATAGCAAAATTTTGTGGTTTAGCAATGCTGAGAGAAATTTTGGTTTTTTAAAATGTTCATGTCAGCAGAGAAAGAAAAAAAAACAGAGGAAAATACGTGAATTCAAATTTGGAGTCTTGTAGTTCAAAGTACTTGACAAAAAATATTTCTTTTGACGAATAGCTTCATAAGAAGGCTCATCGTCTTTTCATATGAATAACCTGACTCGAAATCACAATCATCTATAAACACATCATGAATAAATATCACCAACAGAAAGAACGTCACTCCTATAATATCAAAATCATAACAGTTTAAAATTCGAGCTGCAAAAATCTCGGTGGAATACAAGTTAACGAACAAAAAATCTGTACAAATCTGTACAAATTGTAATTAAGCTATAGCCTGTCTTGTCATCGATGTAATGCTTGAAATAGTCGGCTTTGAGGGAAGCGAACGCTTCAGCAGATGGGATACTTCTATTGCACGATTGGTGCTCTGCTAACAATATCACTTATACCTAAATTATGTACTTTGCACTTCCATAATAACTTTTAGTCTACTAGTACATGTACTAGCTTTATTGACGACCGCTTTTTCTGGTTTCAAACGAATTACAGACAATAGAAGCTATGTACATCAGTGGGCTATAGAACATGCTAAGTCCATAAAATATATGACATGTACGCGGGAATTGATTCAAATTGACACGACAGATGTCTATGTTGCTTCATTATATGTATGTAGGTATGTAGTTAAATTTGTAACATTTTGATATAGTTTGCTATTGGATAAATACATGTACATAAAACCAATATTGTTTCAAAGTCAACACTACTATTACTACTCATTATTACTTGAAATTCTAAATTAATTAAATACATACATTTCAATGATTTGGTTCCCAATTTCCCATGGTATTTCTCAGCCTTCTACAACTCATAGACTGAGATTCTAAAACGCAGTTGCACGATATCAATTGGTTGCAAAATTTGAATCATTTTGTTTCTCGTTATAATAAATGCGAACTCGATTTTTGCGCATGATCTATCCAATTCCCTGCATATTTCGCACAAACGCTTAGAGTACGGATTGGTTTGAGAGTAGAAGTCCAAAAGTAAAAGTTGAGATACCATTTATTTGTGTAGATCAGATGATTGGTTCACACAAATTCGTGTAGTTTTTATACAATTATTATTTATTTATTTATTATTATTATTATTCAAACATAAACCCGTACATGGTAAATTGGATTAGGGACTTTCTGTCAAACAGACTCCAAAGAGTAGTGATAGAGGGTGCTGCATCTTCTGACCTGCTGGTTTCATCGGGCGTTCCACAAGGGTCTGTCCTCGGGCCCACCCTATTTTTGGTGTACATAAATGATATATCCGATAATCTAAATTTTTCTACTATCAAGCTTTTTGCAGACGACGCTTTACTTTTTTCTCAGGTAAACACCCTTCAGGATTCAGTGAATTTCCAGGAGGATTTAAACATATTAGACCAGTGGGCCTATAACTGGAAAATGAATTTTAACACTGATAAATGCCAAATCGTTCGTTTTGCAAGGCAGAGTGGCGGAAACCCAGATGTGGTGTATTACCTAAGTGGCAGACCTTTATCTGTAGTAGACAGTTTTAAATACCTCGGAGTTTTTATATCAAATGATTTTAATTGGGATTTACATATAGACTCAATCATATCTAAGGCAAGTCAGCGATTGGGAATGATGAAGCATGTTTTGTTTAATGCGCCGATGAGGGTTAGAAGGGTTGCATATCTCACTCTGTGTAGACCAATATTGGAATATGCGAGTGAAGTATGGGACCCTCATTTGGTGCGACAGGTAGCATCATTGGAAGCAGTTCAAAGAAAAGCGGTTAGGTTTATATCTGGTTTGAAAGGTAGGCAGAGTGTTACAGAGGCAAGAATTTTTATAGATCTAGAACTTTTAGAACTAAGACGCAAACATGCAAGAATGTCTCTCATGCTAAAGATTTTATCTGACGACTGCCATGAATCTCTTATCGAAAGTTTTAACCAAATACAAAATGTTCTTCACAGTCATGAAACAAGACTGGTTACGGGGGGTGCTCCTTCAGCTGAATGTGCAAACACCGGGTTTTATATGAATAGTTTTTTACCTAGAACATCGCGCAACTTGCGCGGCTTACCATAATTTTATGTTTTATTGACTATTTTTAAATAAAGTTCTCAACGGCCTTCTTTTGCCCGATTTCGGGATTTACGGGTTCTTAAAACACCTAGACCTAGACCTAGCCGACACAGCTTATTGATGTCAAAAATAGATAGGTCTTGGTCTTGGTCAATCGAACCCTAAGACCTCGATCCCCGAGGAAAAAAAGGGCCATCATGTACGTATCTAGATCTAGTTCAAATGTTTTCAATAAAAGTCAAGTAATATTCGAAGTAAGTAAAATCATGACTATACAAAGTGCGTTAAAAATTTCCTCGTAGGTCGCGAGAAGTTCTCGGTAAAAAACTGTTATGATAAAATGTTTTGCTGACTGGAACAGCCCTAGGTACGTCATTGGATACCGATCTGGTATGATGTGAGTGTGTGTCATTGTGTATATTGTTAAAATTATTGATTAAAGACTCATGCACACTGCTGGAGAGAATTTTTATAAGTAAAACCATTCGAGCCGACTTCCGTCTGTTCTTAAGCAATTCCAACCCTAATTTGTCTCTGGCCATAGTTACGCTTTCCACTCCTTTAAGATCCGCAATAAAACGCACAGCGCGCCTCTGGACATTTTCCAGTTGTGTTTCATGTTTTATGAGGTATGGATCCCATACCTCACAAGCGAATTCCAAAGCGGGCCTGCACAGACTAAGATATGCAATTTTTTTGACGTTTCTGGGTGCTCCGTGTAATACTCTCCTCAACATCCCTAACCTTTGATATGCTCTAGAGGTAATGTCATCTATGTGTATGTCCCATTTAAAGTCATTAGAGACATTCACTCCCAAGTATTTAAAAGATTCCACAATCTCCAAGTGTACGCCATAAAGGGTATACGATAAATTAACTTGGTTGATTGGTGGCTTCCAGCCAAACAAAACTACCTGGCATTTTTTAACATTAAACTCCATTTTCCATGTGTTAGCCCATCGCTCAAGAGATAAAAGATCTTGCTGAAATAAAAGCGTATCACTAGGCGTTGTAATTGGACAGTATAAGAGAGCATCATCAGCAAAAAGGCTTATAGAAGAATGTTGAAGAGAACTTCCAATATCATTAACATAAACTAAAAACAGTGAAGGGCCCAAAACAGAACCCTGGGGGACTCCGGATGTAACTGCCAAAAAGCTTGAGTTACTTCCTTGGATAACCACTCTCTGAAATCGATCGAACAAAAAATTTTCTATCCATTTGATTATTGACTTGTCAATTGTAGTACGAAGCAAGTTGTCAATTAACAGACTATGGGAGACTTTATCAAAAGCCTTGGAAAAATCCAAGACTGCTGCATGTACTGATGTTTCATTATCAACAGCCGCCATTATTTCATTTGATGTAGAAACAAGCTGAGTAGCACAGGAGAGTCCTCTCCTGAACCCATGTTGGTCAGGGCTTAAAAACTCCTCAAGTATTGGGCCTATATTGCTAAGAATAATATGCTCTAAAAGTTTGCATGATATACATGTTAAAGACACCGGTCTAAAATTTCCAGGGAGCTCTTTGTTCCCTTTTTTAAAAATTGGTACAATATTTGCAGTTTTCCAGATGTCTGGCAAAACTCCAGTATCCAAAGAGTATTGAAAAATTAGTGTTAAAATTTCAGCGGTATTATTTATATCAATACTAAGATCGTTTTTTGTCAAGCCATCTGGGCCCGGAGCTTTGCCATCTCTAAGACCTTTCAACATTACTATGACACCATCTTTAGAAACAACTATCTGACTTTTTGCTACCCCATCACTATAAAAAGTAGGCCTGTGGTCTGTTTTTGAAAATACGCTTTGGAAAAATGTGTTAAAAATCTCAGCTGTCTCTGAGCAAGACTTGTCCTTAAAAGCTGACGTACCGCTGCCACCACTCCGGCCACACTTTCTTCGGTAAAAAGAATAAAAAGGCTTACTGTCCCCCTTGCTTAGCGGTTCAAAAAGAGTTCTAATATAATGCTCATGTTCCATTTTTCTGAAAACCTTTTTGTTTGTTCGTCTGAGTATCTTGTACTCTTCAAGGTCCTCTGGCAAGCCCGATCTTTTAGCTTTGTTATACATCTTTTTTTGTTGCGTAACAGCTGTTTTGGCCTCTTTATTAAACCACATAGGCTCATTTGGTTTCGAATTTTTGATCTGGTATTTGGGAATAAACCTTTCAATTGCCATCTGTAAATCACTCTGAAAACAGTTCCAAATCACATTTATATTTGCATTATCCCTAATTAGATCTTTTACTTTCACCAGTGTATTATCCAGATGTTTTATGACAGCTGGGGTATTAGCCTTTTTGTACAAATTTAAAAACTTTTTTGAGGTAGCAAGATGGCTTTGGACTGACTGGAGCTGTAACTCCACCATGAAATGGTCACTCAGGCCAGGCTCAACAATATTCAGATTGTCAACCAGCTTCTCATTATTAGTAAGAACAAGGTCCAAGATATTCCCTCTAACGTGAGTCGGCTGTGTCACCAATTGGTGGAGCCCATAAAACAAAACTAAGTTTAAAAAACATTTGTGCACCTCTCTTTGATTTGAACCGGGCCTAACGGCCATATGCTCCCAATCTACATCTGGAAAATTAAAATCTCCAACTATCATCACAAAGTCACCAGCAAACCTCTTGAATATAAAATCTAGCAAATCACTCAAAGGAACGATCGAGTCTTTTACCATGATAGGTGGAATATATACGCAAAGTATAATTAATCTAAAATTATTATGTGAGTCCAGTTCTACTTGGACACAAACGGCTTCCACTGGGAAAATCTCGAAATCAATACTGAAATATTGGTGAGGCAATGAGGGCTCAACCGCAATCAAAACTCCACCCCCGTGTATACTTCTATCCTTTCTATAAATTGTTTTGTTTAATGAGAATATAATTTCATCATTTGTAAATGTACTATCAATGTGCGTCTCCGTGAGACAAAGTATATTAAATTGATAAGAAAGGATATGCAGTTCGTTTAACTTGCCCTTAATGGATCTAGCATTTGCCAGCACCAAATTTAGATGTTTGTTTGCACAATTTTCTTTTTTACTATCTTGTATGTGTTCTCGGGATTTTCTTCTCGAGTCTTCATCAATGTCTTGTATAATTGAAAATCCTCGGCCCTTTCCTCCTTGGTCATGTCAAGCTTAGCAAAAACACCCCCCTTTTTAAGACCATTTATCCTCCTGACTATCTCCCATTTTTCCTCCTTGGAGGTAGTGCTTATTTTAATAGGCCTAGGCTTACTATTTTCGTGTTGACTCTGATCAGCGCCCGAAGTTACCTTAGGTCTACCGAGTCGGTACATGTTTTTCTGATCTATGCATTTTGATAGATGACAGTCTTTGAGAAGATTTTGCAATTCCTCAACTGTTTCCTCCTTGGTCTTAAATTCTCTGATACCAAAAATTATGAGATTTTTATCTCTCATGTCTTGAGCTTCAATTTCGCTTAGTTTAGTGACTTTTTGAGCTGTCACATTGATTGCTGTTGAGTTCGACTCAAGTCCTTTAACTACATTAGCATACGAAACTTCTATTGAATCAAGTTTACGTGTCACTGTATTCGTGAACATGGTTTGAATTTCCTCTAAACTAGAGTTCAGTTTTTTTATTTCATTTGGAATTTCATCCACTTTTCTTTCCAACTTCAGCAATCTCGAGCCTGCCTTGTCACATACTGAGCATGACCAATGAGCACCCGGCAGAGCCGAAAACAAGTCAAACAGCTTAGGATCCATGATACCAACACAGCTACCATGAAACCATTTGAGGCAATCTTCACACTCAATGCAACTATCCTCATCTGATACTGGCTTAACACAGCTCTCACATTTCACAGCATTTGATGTCAGACTTTTACTGGTCTTTCTGTTACTGCTTTCAGAACCTGCTCTTCTACTATTGCTACCACCAGCCATTATCACTGAGTTTAAAATCAAAATTTTAAAAAAAATCAGGACTTTAAAAATGAAACAAAAATTGTCCCACTCAGTGTCGTCCAACTATGTATTAGCCAAAGGCTCAAAGCAGAGCCTGAAGTGGCCAAACTGCCCAATCGTAAACCAATAAACAATATGTTGTGCTAGTGATTATAAATAAGGATAAAAGGGGTAAAAGATATGTAATAAAATGGAATAATAATACAAAAAGCCGAAAATTTTCAAAATCTGAGAAGAGCTCTGGTAGGTAATGATATACACACAGTAATCGTATTAAAAGCTTTAGATATAGTGAAATAGTCATCAGCATCGCAGTCTGCTGTTGTTACCATGGTCTATAAAATTCGAAATTATGGAATACACGATCAAGTCTTAAACTGGATAACATCTTTTTTAGAGAATAGAACTCAAGTAGTCGAGGTAGAAAATGAACTGTCAAATATTGTGTCTGTAACTTCTGGTGTGCCGCAGGGTTCGGTGCTCGGACCATTGTTGTTTTTACTTTTTATTAATGACCTTCCTGATAAGATAAATTCTCAGTGTAGACTTTTTGCAGATGATGCCCTGGTATATGCCACAAGAGATCAAGCCAATACATTGCAACAAGATATGCATTCACTTGAGGCTTGGGCGAATCTCTGGCAGATGAGTTTTAATCCAAAGAAATGTTACCACCTTTCAGTGGGAAAATCCCATCTCATGTCAAATAAAGAGACTTCTTTTTTCTTATGTGCCCAAAAACTAGAAAGCGTCTTATCTAATCCGTATCTCGGAGTAGAGCTCCAGAGTGACTTAAAATGGAATAAACACATTTGCAAAATTGAATCTAAAGGGAAACGATTAATTGGGATGCTTAGAAGGGTACTCCGAGATGCGGATGCTCGAACTAGAAAAGCTGCATATACATCCTTGGTAAGACCAGGCCTTGAATATGGGTGCGTGGTTTGGGATCCACATCTTAAGAAAGATATTTTATCATTAGAGCAGACACAAAACCTAGCACTGAGATTTATTTTCAAGAAAAAAGGAATTACTAGTTTCACTGATTTAAAAGAGAATACTTCTTTTGAATCGCTGGAGGAGAGACGATCCAGACTGCGTAAAAATATTTTTGGTAGAATCGTCGGAGGCGATATTGATATAAATGTGGGAGTTAAAGTCAGGGAAAGTGGTTCTGATAAAGAGGGAAGGCCTCCTGCATTGTCTACTCGACTTAGGAAGTATTACTTGCCCCACATTAATACCGATCAGTTAAGATATTCTTTTTGGCCTCGGACGGTGAGGGAAGTTCGTGCCGAGGTTGAATAGCTAGCTTGCTCTTTTAAGCTGAGTTCCGCTATTTTGTTTTTTACCTCCATTGGAGGGTCTTTTGCGGAAAATTTTTATCTGATCTGACCATAAACTCTCTCGTTTTGATCTAATGCACCCAGACAGATCTATTTTTAGTCAATCCTTTCCATTTATTATAGCCCATACCCATGTTTCTCGTGATGATGTCTAGGTCAAATCGAAGTCTAGACTAGACCAATCTTGGCCTCCCCTGATTTCTCTTGAGGGCAGATTATCATTATCCATTATTAGCAAGTCCAAGCTATCTTAAATTCGTTTGAATAAGGATGGTTTTGAATTATAGTATCCCTAGACTTTTTAATTCCTCAGTACAGTGTTAGTGATTTTATCTTTTCATGAGATACTCATAGGTGTTTGTAAACATTTAATCACATATGATTGCAGTGTGTCAGTTTGCGTATTCTGAACAGTTCATGTCTCGGCATCATACGGCGAAGCTGCCAGCTGCACACCATTTCACTTTGGTTTAAACATAGTAGTTACTGTTAACCATAATCTTTATCAGGATTTATGCCCTGTGATAGCACATTTATCTTCAGTAATATTTTTTCATTTTGCTTCCCTTGGTCAGCTACAATACTTCTAAAATATTTAAAGATCTTACATTGTTTCAGTGGCTCATCATTAATAATGCGATTGGAGACTTGCTTGAGAGACATCTAGAAACTTTGATGGCTGATTAAGGCACTCTGGTTTTTAATATTGATTCGGAGACTGGATTCTTTTACTGTCCTGGCAAATGTGTTTTGAGAGCTTAGATGTATCAAGTATGTGAGCCACTACAGCATTATCATTAACGAAAAGCAAATCTCTTGCTAGTTTGCAAGCCATATTACACAGATCTGCCTCTCCTTTATTATTAATGCCTGTTCCAAATAAGCTGTCATTAAAAGCTGCTTCAAACATAACAGACAAATAAAGTGAGCAAAGGGTCAGTGCAATTAGCTGATATGATTCACCATACAGAGGTGTGCTACACACCGGAGCTGCTTTAACAACAGCTAAAGACATCAAAATATAACTGAAAGTTAAGTTTATAGCAAAATTCTAGTTTTTTTTTGTTTATATTGATGTGTTGGTAGTAAATAAAATAGTTTATATGTTAAATGCTTTATGGCTTTACTGGAGCTATCTTGAGTAATTGTTCAATGTGATCTATAAGTGGCCAATGACCTTCATTTAGACTGTTGCAAATGAATTACTGCTTTATTTTCTGCCGTAGACACCTGGTCAGCATTCATATGACTGATAAAAAATTTTTGCTGTTCACGCAATTTTGTTGTAATACAGTAGACACCACTTAATGTGATCAATTTTGTTAATACCAAAAATGATAACAATAACCAACTGATAACAAACATTAACCGAGAAAATGAAAAATGAAACTTCATCCTACTTTAGGTATCGCAAAAATAAATAATAAATAAACTTCACACAAATGAAATAAGGTACTTAAACAATAAAACTCACAACAGAACCAGTACGATACATTATTTATTTAGAAAATCATCTAGCCTTGTCTGCTTCATGTCTTTTCGCAACAAATCTTTTATAAAGGACTCGTACTGCAGTTCAAATTCTGAAGATTTCATTTTGCTCTCTAGCTGTAGCACATGAAGAACTTCTCGCATTTCTTTATAAATTGGAATGTGCACTGCTGGTTATCTTCCTTTGCTTCATTGTCAATGCCTGACTTTGTTTTTCCCAGCCGGTGTAACAGCCTAGCAGACATCGGCCTCCATTAAAGGTTTACTTGCAACAAAATTCACATTACAGTTGTTTGGTATCAAAAGATTCACCATGTCTTACTCTGCTGTGTTGTAAGTGCAAAATTTGTGGAAATGTGATTACAAGCTCTCAAAAGTTCAAAAACAAACAGTTAATCGCAGCCATCACGAAAACGCCGTAGTTTGAAATCCTTTCCAAAACGGCTCAAATAGGACGTATTCCGTTCACATTTTCATGCAACTTCATTCGTCTAAATATTTTCACAAATATACTTCACGCAATCAACAAAACCATGTCTATTGTCCTTACATGTCTATTTCATCATCATCGTAATGATGTCATTTTGAGCACTGATATCTCAAAACCCACTGTAAAAATTTGTTTAATTTTTTAACCTTATCTCAAAGGAGTGCATATTATCCTCTGATAAACATGATGAGCCTGTTGGTCACTTGTGATGGTCGAAAAATGCTGCAGAACCTTTTCGTGCTGTTTGGCAGGAAGTATGGGTCACATGATCAGATTAAGACGATGATTAGACCATTTGATACGGGCTTTTCGGTAGAACCGAAGTGTTTGTCATAAACTAGAGCTACGAGACGTTTTGTATTGAGCCTTTTATTGACCTTTCATTTTACGTAATAACATCACGTGTCAAAACAATAACCACAATGTTTGAGAACGTCATCAAAATAAAGAAATTCCAAACCACGGCTTTTTCATGATGGCTGTGATTAACTGTTCGTTTTTTAGCTTTTAAGAGCTCGTAATCATATTTCCACATATTTTGTACTTGCAACACAGCAGAGTAAGACATGGTGAATCTTTTGATACCAAATAACTGTAATGTGAATTTTGTTGAAAGTCAACCTTTAATCTTCAAAAATATAATTGACCAATGAATTATATTATATGGTATATTAAAACGATGTTATTAAGTCCAGGAAGTAGTTTAAAACACTTTTACAAGCTGCAAATTGCTAAATAAGCGTGGCTGACCAAGATTAAACCACACAGGGTCCTTCAAATATGCATAGCAGCCCTGGTGAGACATCCCAGATATGCATAGCAGCCCTGGTGAGACATCCCAAATATGCATAGCAGCCCTGGTGAGACATCCCAGGTGCTAAGAGCATTGAAAATGCTAATGCATGCAAAACAAAAGCTTAGCATTTCACGTTTGTGCCATTATTATTATTGCTTACGGCTTAACACGAAAGTTTATCAATGACCAAGTTATTAAAATTTTGTAAATTACCCATAGAAGGGTTCTGCACTGTAGAAGAATAAATGGTGTACTTGAATAGTGCTCAGTGAAATTAGTCCCTTTCTCTCATGAATCATCTTTCCCTGTGGCTAACAACAGTAAATTAGGATTGCTAAAAAATTATTGTGCAAAAAGTAATGGCTTGGTCATATGACATTGTGTACGTTATATGTATCCAAATACATTCAAAATAAGCAATAGTGGTAGATCTATGGAAAGCTGAACTTGCATAGACTGCTAAACTCTTTAAAAAAAGAACTAGTGTTATTATTATACATAAAGGTAGAAAGTAACTTAGGCATCCATGGCATTTTTATGAGAAAGTAAAACATGTTTATACACTCCTAGCTTATCAGCTCCCAATTTTTATAGTTGCGTGCAACTGAATTCATTAATACTTTGCTTCATTATTACTGGCTTATAAATTTTACCCTTACCTTTTTGTGTATTTCATGTGAGTTTATAGATTGTTTTTTTAGTGACTTTGCAATGATCAGCTTTTTACAAAAGATACGATGTTGGTAGGAAGATAGTTTATCCTTCATTTTAATGAGCGCTGAAGGCAGCCCTCAGCATGTTGATACTTAAAATCCATTATAGAGGCCTCTACAGTATATGGCCTTTGGGCTGGTGACATACAAGCACTTATCAGTGATATGCATCTATTGGTCGTCTACTTCTATGGGTGATATACTTCTATGCATGATATATGTCTATGGGTGATATACGTCTATGGGTGATATACTTCTATGGGTGATATACGTGTATGGGTGATATACATCTATGGGTAGCCTGTCTTGACAAACTTGTTTTTGGGGATTTGTCCCCCGTCGAGCGGGCGAGCAACACAACAGCTTGTCACAAGACGTACTGCACCTGATGCATCAGCTGCACTTATAGGGAGTTGTTCTCTTTCGTCTATGCGGCTTGGTTGCGATGTTACGTCGGTCGCTCCATTGGTAATCATAACCGATTTCGCGCAAAAATTTATGTAGAAAGAAATAAGATTACAACGTTTAACTAGCGACCAGTCTCTGCGGTAAACTTTAGTAGAACTTGAGAACTTAAGCAACAACAGCAACTAAACATGTCCTTATTTGTGCGTTCAGTCAGTTTAATTTTTATTTTTGTATCAGTCAGTTGTATTTGTTCTTATGGATTTTATTTTCAATTTATTTTATTCTTAAATTCTACTAAAGTTTACACCAGAGTTGTAAACAACCAACAGTCTTTGGTTAAACGTTGTAATCTTATTTCTTTCTACATAAATTTTTGCGCGAAATCGGTTATGATTACCAATGGAGCGACCGACGTAACATCACAACCAAGCCGCATAGACAAAAGAGAACAACTCCCTATAAGTGCAGCTGATGCATCAGGTGCAGTACGTCTTGTGACAAGCTGTTGTGTTGCTCGCCCGCTCGACGGGAGACAAATCCACAAAAACAACAGTTTGTCAAGACAGGCTAATCTATGGGTGATATACGAGGTGTGATCCAAAAGTTCCCGGAATGGAGTTGTATACTCGTGCATATTTGCACGATGGACAAACCCATTGCAGCGTTGGTTGGGAAACACCTCTGGAGTGTTGTCACAAAATTTCAAGCTGCTATGACAACGCGTTCTCATGTGAGCCGACGATATGTCAAGGTCTATCTGGTGCTTCCGTCGCTTTTAAAAAAATTTGTATCATCATGTCTAATAAACCAAAACAGCGCATTTGCATTAAATTTTGTGTGAAATTAGGAAAAACAAGGATATTACGACCTTTAAAATAAAGCTTTGATCATTCTTGAAAGCTTCCTTAAAATCGTTGCAAACGTGCATCCTGAGCTCGTTTTGATCATCAGTTAGCAAGCTTGGCACGAACTTTGCTATGATTCGTTTAAATTGTTAAAAAATCGTTTAAATTGTCAGTTAAAATTTTTTGAACTGTTCCAAAAACAAGTCCAGTCTCTCCAGATATCTGTAATGGTTAAACGTCGATCTGGCATGACTAGTGACCTCACACTGTCAATTTACGAGCAGGTTCTTGCCGACGCTGGTCTGCCAGATCTCGCGTCATCTTCAGTGCTGTCTCTACCTTCACAAAAACGTTTGTACCACTCAATAATTTGTGTTTTCTTTAGACCAGCATTTTCAAAAGCAATAGTTAACATTTCAACTGTCTGAGTACTTGTTTTCCCTAATTTCGCACAAAATTTAATGCAAATACGCTGTTCCGATTGATTAGACATGTCGATAAATTTGTTAAAAAAACGACGGAAGAACCGGACAGACCTTGACATATCGTTAGCTCACATGAGAACGCATTGTCATAGCAACCTGAAATTTTGGTAACAACACTCCAGAGGTGTTTCCCAGCCAACCATGCAGTGGATTTTTCCATCGTGCAAATATGCACGAGTATACAACTCCATTCTGGGAACTTAGGGATCAGACCTCGTACGTGTATGGGTGGTATACGTGTATGGGTGATATATTTCTATGGATGATATACGTCTATGGGTGATATACGTGTATGAGTGGTATACTTATATGGGTGATATACGTCTATGGGTGATATACGTCTATGGGAGATACACGTCTATGGGTGATATATGTCTATGGGTGATATACTTCTATTGGTGATATACTTCTATGGGTGATATACTTTTATGGGTGATATACATCTATGGCTGATATACTTCTATGGCTGATATACTTCTATTGGTCATTTACTTCTATGGGTGATATACTTTTATGGGTGATACACTTTTATTAGTGATATACTCTTTGTGGTATCGTGTTTGTATCGATTAAATAGCTTTATAGATGCTTTGACACCGTATCCTGTTTTAAATCTCCGAAAACCAATAGGGTTGAGTTTGAAAGTGAGTTTATGTATTTGTCCTCAACTTGGATAAGCATTAATTTTATACTGCATTGCAGTTGTGGCTGCACATACAGCGATGTTAAAAGGAAGTGAGTGTCATACAGTGGACAGTAAATCCTTGGCTAGATGGGCAGCGGAGGAGATGAAAGTGCCAGGCATAACTGCCAAAACGGACTTGAGTTATATTTGTCGTGGAGAAATGTGTAATATTTGGCAGAATCTAATCAAGAATGTCACGAGTA
This sequence comes from Watersipora subatra, assembly GCF_963576615.1. Taxonomy (NCBI): domain Eukaryota; kingdom Metazoa; phylum Bryozoa; class Gymnolaemata; order Cheilostomatida; family Watersiporidae; genus Watersipora; species Watersipora subatra. Next base: position 72,710,833 of record NC_088710.1, read on the forward strand.
GAGAGACTGCCAAACTCATACATGGTAACATTCAGCTTCAAAAGAGGGCTACAAGGTTGTCTGGCACAGGTACTTATAGCAGCAGAACTTACCCTAAAGATAGTGCATAAGTTATGACATAGCCAGGCCGGGTAAAGATTTGCATGCTGCCAATAAAATAAGAAAATAGCTAAAAAAAATAGGAGTAAATAGCTAGTTGAAATATCTAATAACTTACGGAGGACTTGTTCATTTCAGATCTTTGTGCTCAGCACAGCCATCATAGCTGACATAGCCAATAACAGTTATTGTCGTGCCTTTTACATAATTTATGAGTAGCAGGAGTTGTACCCACTCGTCGATTGCTCATAAGTCTGACAGTTGCACCTACATTTCTTACTTGCTTGTCTGGTCAACAGGAGTCGTACTCGTACCTCTTAAGGCTTGGCTACACAAACCAAGGAAATGCATCCTCAATGTGTGGGATAGCTATTTGCTTTTAAACTGCGAATGGCATGGCGTCCTTGCTGGATTTTCCAGTACCATTTTTGAAGTATCATCAGGATATTTCTGTCATAACATGGATCATCAGAATTTGGTGATAGCACTAGCATCTGTGCAACTGTTTGCATTGCTTTATATTGTCCCAAGTAAAAACGCTAGACATCAATGATGAGAGCCAAGTACAATAATACTTTGAGTTCATGACATGAATCTAAAAAGGGTGTTAAAATATGTGATTACTGAAAAACATGTCTGAGAAGTTTCATAAACAGTTCCAATTAATACTCATGGTTTTCATATATATGTTACATGCGAGAATATTGTTGGCTGTGTATACCGTATATCGGTGTACATATGGTAAGCGGAGTTTAAACAAGAAAAGCTACTTAAAATGAAATCACATTATGCTAACCCAATTCCGAAACTACAACTTGTACCTTGCTAAGCATACCACTGGTAGCCTGTTACTTACACTGTGTTTTATACCATAGTGAGGGCTTGCGCTTGAAAAAAGCCGCGTGTGAGCATTTTTTAAGGTTTTTGTTTGTCCAGCTTTTGTGCTCATAATAAGAGTGTGCACGCTTACAGTTCAGCGCTTACCCTTCAGCGCTTGATTGATAATAGTAGGCTAGGAGAGCTATAAGTCTGTGATTGGTTGGTCATACATGCGATCGTTTGCGTGTTTATACCCGTGACATACAAACTTTACATGCAGTTTATTTGCATTAATAGCACCGCTAGCACAGGTAGAAAAATTTACATTTATTAATAAAAGTAAAACAGAACAATAATGGTTATCATTTTCATTAATTCTCTTCGGCAACTTTGTGTTGTGAACTTGTGATGGGTGTATATTGCATGTTACGATTTGTAGGATCGGCTTATATGTGAATTTTTATAAATTCACCGTTTATGGGCTGTTTTTTAGAGTTGACTTGAAAATATGTAAGATGATCGTAAGATGATCTTACATGCGAGGATAGTAAATAGTTGTTAGTGTGGAGCACTATTGTCATTCTTAAATCCATCTTGGACGCAACTTGCTTTGGTTAGAAACGAATAAAATTGAATCATTCTAATAAACTATTTTAGCCAATCATAGATGCGTCAGTTTTATTTCTACAGATGTAAACTAGCATGTTTGTTGTAAAGCGACGCATCTACAATGGGTTGCTAACACATCACGATTGTGTTCACTACACAAAAGATGCATTTCTTCCATATGAGTAGTCAGGCCTTTACCGGCTTAAATGGTGAAGTGTCCTTAATTCAGCCATGAAGATTTTTTACAGTGGACTGAGATGGCCCGAAAATATTATTTTTACGCATTGCTCATTGGCTGTTAAAGGTGAAGATAATCTAAGGTCATTCAATCCAGACAGCAAACTTACTCGATACAAGTTGTTGCAAGAGCAGCTGAGCCAGGGAAGAAGAGAGTTGTCAAAGCTCGAAAATGCGATCAGGCGAGATGAGGCTGAGCTGAGCGCTAACTCCATCACAGGTCAGGTCCTATTCAGATTTAGCCTCAGATCCGAGTGTGGCGCTACAAATACTTGTAAAGAAGCGTGTGATGTGTCTCTTTGTTTGACTTTAGTGAATACGACTCTCTCTAGAGCCAGGGATGTAAAGATTAAAGCTTGCCTCTTTACACAACACACCGCAGTGTTGAATAATCACACAGATACTCTCTACAGGTTTGAGACCAGTCTGCGAGTGTTTATTGACAGGCATACTCTTCAACTGAAAGAAGGTGAGTCATGTACCCTCTATTTAAGTTGCATCATGTTCTTCACTCAGGCAGCTGACATCATTCCTGTTTGTCATAGGTTTAACATCGGCTGCTCAGATAATTCTTAACTAAAGTCCTTCCTGCTATTGTAGAGTCTGTTTTTAGCTCCCTAAAGTCCGAATCCTACCAGTCGACCCCAACCGCTAGTCTGGCTCAAGCCCGAGTTTTAAAGAAAGCTGTGGCTGACTTTCTCCAGTCATTGCTAGAAGGTGGGAGTAAGCACCGCCTTCAGGAAGATCATGCAAAGATTAAGATGTTGCTCACTGAGCTCATGCATGGAGCGGGGTCAGAAGGCGTGTTGAGCGGCATCACTCATGACACGGTGAGAGGTACAACTCAACTAGATGAGGAGACTGCAATGATTAATTATGAGAAAGATGCAGAGAGATTGAGGTAGGTTCACGATTGTACTGGTTATATACATTATTGATGTAGTATTTATTCTGCAGAAAGGTTTCATAGTGTTCAGATAACAAAAATAATTTTAGAGTTGTCAGCTTTTACAATATCTTGTAAGAGCTGACAACTCGAAAATTACTCATAAAAATTGTGTGAACTTAGTGACTCCAAAAATATTTTTAATAAATATTGATTTTTACTTTGCAACTATGTATTGTAAAAAACCTTGCAACATCTTATATCTGCAGCAGGTAGGATTTCCATGTACATAGCCTTGCAAATCCATGCAGTATTGGTAGAGATTAAATAACATATTTTGGGCTTGATGATTACCAGGGAAATTACATCAGTGAAATGTTTTAAGCACAAAGAGTAATTAGTATACCAAGCTGGTTGACTTGACTTTATGACCTCTTGTTTTTTAACTAGGGAGGTGATGGTACCTAACATTCTAGAATTTGACAATAAATGAGCGCTCACAAATGTTTGTTTTTCAAACCGGCATGCATGATTATGACTTGTTATTTTTTTCTGACTCACTCCATTTTTTGGCCTTTCCTGTCCTAGTAGGACTTCACATCCCTCACTGCAGTACAGAGCAAAATTTATTAGAGTATTTGTGATTTTAATGTGAGGTTTTTTCTGGTTGATTGATGTACCCTTTCATACAGTAAACTTAATGTCAGTGTAGCATTGCTTGGGAGCAGTCAGTTATTATTAGGCTCTAATTGCACAAAGTGCAAATAATAAAAATAGTTATACATTTAAAACACAACTTAGATGAAAAGGTTAAGTAATAAAAAAATGTCTAAAGCCCATTTTAGACTAGCCTGTCTTGACAAACTGTTGATTTTGCGGAGTTATTCCCCGTCGAGCGGGCGAGCAACACAACAGCTTGTCACAAGACGTACTGCACCTGATGCATCAGCTGCACTTATAGGGAGTTGTTCTCTTCCGTCTATGTGGCTTGGTTGCGATGTTACATCGGTCACTCCATTGGTAATCATAACTAACTTCGCGCAAAAATGTATGTGGAAAAAAATAAGATTACAACGTATAACCAGCGACCAGTCTCTGTGGTAAACTTTAGTAGAACTTTAGAACTTAGGCCGCAACAGCGACTACAGATGTTATTTGTGCGTGCAGTCAGTTATATTTCTATTTTTGTATCAGTCAGTTTTATTTGTTCTTATGGATTTTATTTTCAATTTATTTTATTCTTAAGTTCTACTAAAGTTTACAACAGAAACTGGTCTTTAGTTAAGCGTTGTAATCTTTTTTTTTGCATAAATTTTTGCGCGAAATCCGTTATGATTGCCAATGGAGCGACTACCATAACATCGCAGCCAAGCCGAATAGATGGAAGAAAACAACTCCCTATAAGTGCAGCTGATGCATCGGGTGCAGTACGTCTTGTGACAAGCTGTTGTGTTGCTCGACGGAGAGACAACTCCGCAAAAACAAGTTTGTCAAGACAGGCTAATTTTAGACCTATGGTAGATCATTTATAGAATCTATGATATCTGCAAAAATAATGACAGTAGAGGCTATCTTTCTAATTTGAATTAATGTACTAGTGCATTTGTTTAAGAATTTGGCATAAATGTGTACTGAGAACCTCATTCCTTATAGTATATTTATATGTATCATGTTTTCAGAGAACCCTGTCAACCGTTACCAGGTATTATTCCATGACTGTTAATACTGTTTAAATGCAGCTGCTGACCACCGCCTGCTCTACTATCAAGCAGGATTTTCTTAGTTTTTGGCTTTTCTTAGCAAGGTTTCTTACAGCATATAGTTGCAGGGCAGAAATCAATGACTAATGAAAATGCATTTTTAAGCGATTCCAATGCTTCCCCACAACAGTTTTTATGAGCACGAGAGCACCTTGTAAGAGATGATAACTCCAAAATTGAATTTTCATTCTCGTTGTTGTGAAATATGTCTATTGGTAAAAATGTGCTTCGAACCTCTTCTAGCTTTAGTACATTCTTTTGCACATTCTTCAATCTTAATATGGGTTTTTGCATTGAAGTCTCATGCAATAAGCTCACATTAGTTAGTAGAACGGTTCGTAGACTTGTTAGTAACCACCATTCTGGTGTTCTGTCAAGGTTTCGAGTGGTAAATGAGGGATTCGTAGATGAATCAAAGGAGCCAAGTTTGCTGCAGGGAGCAAGAGAGCTAATGGAAGAGAGACAGCTGGATCATCAGGAAATGTTCTTGAATACTGAAAAGTGTAAAGTCGAATCAAATGCTTTAAGAAAGAAGGCAACGAAGCTGAGGGAAATACTTTTCTCCTGTCCATCGGTTGAAGCAAGAACGTCAAACAGAGCTGCAATCATCATGGAAGTAATAGACAACACTGTGGCAGCGAGAAGGATGCGAGCTGCTCGTGACATCACCCATAGCGTTGTTTCAGAACTTCAGATGCAGGTTATTTCATACCGAATCATTATAGCCCTCTGTAACTTCGAATAGTGCGTGTCTATCTCTGATAGTACATGATCAACGATGCACCTTCAAGCATATCCTATGGTATTGTTGGGATGTTTTACGTAGTCTTGCTTATTGAAGCTGTTTGTTTTCATTCGGTCTCAATTTCTTTTGCTGCTCTTATTCGAATTTGTTAAACGTTATTCCTGTAAACCATAAGAGCATTCACAGAAACAGCTAGCTAAAGAAACAGCAGGTTCGATTCCGGTAGATGCGAAATACTCATGGTGTTGATATTTGATAAGGATTTGCTGTCTTATCACGTGAGTTTCCTTCGAGTTGAACTATCTGTCTGGCATAGGTAAAGAGTTCGTCTGAACAACTGGCTTCGCTCAAGCAAAAGGAAGCAGCCATTGCGAGTTTCAAGTCCAACGTACAGAGCAAACAGAAACAAATCTGTTCACTGATGAAGCAAAACATGGCCTCTCGAGACAAATTGGAGAGTCGACAGATGCAAATAAAATGCTTGTTGTGTACAATGGTATGTTCTCTATATCTTGGTTATCATGTTTCCTGTATTCTCACACCTCCATCAACTCTCCCACCTTTGCTGTATACTTGTTCGTCTCTTTGTCCAACTCTGGAGTACCGCAATAAGCTGTATCTTAATTTGAATGACACGAATTGTGCCCAGAAAAACTCAGATGTCTGTAAAACAGTATGCTAGTTCGTGTCTTTGTACAGAAAGAACTGTCATAGCAGTTCCAATAGGGGGGGCATCTTGAGGGTCAATTTATTGTAAATTTTAACCTCCACTAGCCAAGCTAAACAGACAGCTCACAGTATTTTCATGGCTGTGTTGTTGTTGCTGTTGTTGTTAGCACTGTTCAACCAGGAAACAGAAACTTCCAAATTATTGTCACTGAGTGTGAGTTTTCGCTTATCAGTGATAAAGTCTTTACAGTGAACTCCCATCTCTATGTAGACTAGTACCCTGGCAGTCTAGTCAGGTAGTCTCGAGATTATCAGGCGTAATAACTGTGTGTACAATTATTCTGGAAAGCAAGGAGGCGGTTGATTGGCGCAGTTGTTAAAGTGTCATCTATAACGCTAAATGTTGGAAGTTCGAATCCCTTGCGATGCAATCTTTTTTCTGACCTCCAATCGTGGCTTTGGACAGACAGACAGACATGGCTATTATTATGGTTGATATCTTTGTTGCAAAAACTAGCGTGATGCGTGGCTGGTTATGTCTAGCTGATATCGCTCTGCTATAATACGCTGTTTCACTCAATGTCCACTACCAGTGTTCATGCATTTAGCTTAGTGTGATGGGCTCTGTTTCTGTAGAGAGAAGAAGCTGAGCCACTAGATCTACTTGCAACCTGCTCTGTGTTGACCAACCACGCCTCTGAGATAAGACAGCTCTGTGTTCTGCCTCTTTATTGTCTTTCTTCCAATAACCACTCGGTTATCAGAGGAATACATGGAGTCGGTGGAAAGTCTGGCTCATATTTGCAATGCTTCTTGCGGTCTCTCAACTTTCAATACTTTACTGTAAGCAGATATTTAACTTTTTATTTTCCCATTTAGATGTCTTGTATCAGCTGACATCACATGTCTCTTCTTCATATGCTCTATCGCAGTTCTTTACTCTCTGCATAGGCCAATGATGCCTTTCTTCTTACGCTCTTGAGAAAAAGGAATGAAGTTCTCCAAAGCTATACGCAAGCTCGTGCGCTACCCTGTAGAGAAGAACTGCAGCTGTCTGATCACATCACGAACAAACATCTACCAGAGATGAGGCAACATATTTGCTCTATGCTCAAGTAGGAATTTATAGTCATTCAAACATATTTTTTCTTTATTCTAAACTCTTTACGTTGTCCCCTCCCCCCTCCCATGTAAATCAAGCCGATTATGCTGGCAACTTGATTCTATGTAGGCCTTCTAGTTGGGGCTCGCGGTTTGGTAACTTTCATAATACATCAGCAGTAAGCCCGACGTTATTTGGAATTTCTTTCGTTAACAATGCAAACTGCTACATTCATTGTGGAGAATTGTCCTTAATTCTTTCGCTACCCGCATTAAATTCTGACCGAATGATTATTCTGCCCAAATTATTTCAAACAGATTTTTAGAAAACCTGATATACCGCTAGTAGTTAAGCAATATCTCGAGAATCAAAACAGATATCGTTTTACTGTCAAATGCATCTTGTTCAGAACAAAATTCTCTACAAGATAAGTATAAAATTGTTTAGTGAATCCCACTCTCGTGAAATACCTTTATTTGCGTTAAACGAACGGGGTGTTTCTTATTGCCATGACGATAAGGATCTGATTTTCCCGTTTTGAAAAATAATTAAAAATGGAATTGCTGAACTAAAAAATTTTCTCTTGGTTGCCCATGATTGGCAACAAGGTTGCTTCATTGGAGACAAAGTTTGATTGGTCTAGCTAATGTGTGGGCTTCGTAATAAAAAGAAAAGTGAAACCCTATTGATAAGCCGATACATCGGCTTACGGTAGCGAAAGAGCTAATGCATACATTCATTGAGGGGAGTTGTCCTTAATGCATACATTTATTGAGGGGAGTTGTCCTTGATGCATACATTTATTGAGGGGAGTTGTCCTTAATGCATGCATTCATTGAGGGGAGTTGTCCTTAATGCATACATTTATTGAGGGGAGTTGTCCTTAATGTATGCATTCATTGAGGGGAGTTGTCCTTAATGCATACATTTATTGAGGGGAGTTGTCCTTAATGCATACATTTATTGAGGGGAGTTGTCCTTGATGCATACATTTATTGAGGGGAGTTGTCCTTAATGCATGCATTCATTGAGGGAGTTGTCCTTAATGCATGCATTCATTGAGGGGAGTTGTCCTTAATGCATGCATTCATTGAGGGGAGTTGTCCTTAATGCATGCATTCATTGAGGGGAGTTGTCCTTAATGCATGCATTCATTGAGGGGAGTTGTTCTTAATGCATGCATTCATTGAGGAGAGTTGTCCTTAATGCATGCATTCATTGAGGGAGTTGTCCTTAATGCATGCATTCATTGACGGGAGTTGTCCTTAATGCATGCATTCATTGAGAAAAGTTGTCCTTAATGCATGCATTCATTGAGGGAGTTGTCCTTAATGTATGCATTCATTGAGGGGAGTTGTTCTTAATGCATGCATTCATTGAGGGGAGTTGTCCTTAATGCATACATTTATTGAGGGGAGTTGTCCTTAATGTATGCATTCATTGAGGGGAGTTGTCCTTAATGCATACATTTATTGAGGGGAGTTGTCCTTAATGCATACATTTATTGAGGGGAGTTGTCCTTGATGCATACATTTATTGAGGGGAGTTGTCCTTAATGCATGCATTCATTGAGGGAGTTGTCCTTAATGCATGCATTCATTGAGGGGAGTTGTCCTTAATGCATGCATTCATTGAGGGGAGTTGTCCTTAATGCATGCATTCATTGAGGGGAGTTGTCCTTAATGCATGCATTCATTGAGGGGAGTTGTTCTTAATGCATGCATTCATTGAGGAGAGTTGTCCTTAATGCATGCATTCATTGAGGGAGTTGTCCTTAATGCATGCATTCATTGACGGGAGTTGTCCTTAATGCATGCATTCGTTGAGAAAAGTTGTCCTTAATGCATGCATTCATTGAGGGAGTTGTCCTTAATGTATGCATTCATTGAGGGGAGTTGTTCTTAATGCATGCATTCATTGAGGGGAGTTGTCCTTAATGCATGCATTCATTGAGGGGAGTTGTCCTTAATGCATGCATTCAGTGAGGGAGTTGTCCTTAATGTATGCATTCATTGAGGGGAGTTGTCCTTAATGCATGCATTCATTGAGGGGAGTTGTCCTTAATGCATGCATTCATTGAGGAAGTTGTCCTTAATGCATGCATTCATTGAGGGGAGTTGTCCTTAATGCATGCATTCATTGAGAAAAGTTGTCCTTAATGCATGCATTCATTGAGGGAGTTGTCCTTAATGTATGCATTCATTGAGGGGAGTTGTTCTTAATGCATGCATTCATTGAGGGGAGTTGTCCTTAATGCATACATTTATTGAGGGGAGTTGTCCTTAATGTATGCATTCATTGAGGGGAGTTGTCCTTAATGCATACATTTATTGAGGGGAGTTGTCCTTAATGCATACATTTATTGAGGGGAGTTGTCCTTGATGCATACATTTATTGAGGGGAGTTGTCCTTAATGCATGCATTCATTGAGGGAGTTGTCCTTAATGCATGCATTCATTGAGGGGAGTTGTCCTTAATGCATGCATTCATTGAGGGGAGTTGTCCTTAATGCATGCATTCATTGAGGGGAGTTGTCCTTAATGCATGCATTCATTGAGGGGAGTTGTTCTTAATGCATGCATTCATTGAGGAGAGTTGTCCTTAATGCATGCATTCATTGAGGGAGTTGTCCTTAATGCATGCATTCATTGACGGGAGTTGTCCTTAATGCATGCATTCATTGAGAAAAGTTGTCCTTAATGCATGCATTCATTGAGGGAGTTGTCCTTAATGTATGCATTCATTGAGGGGAGTTGTTCTTAATGCATGCATTCATTGAGGGGAGTTGTCCTTAATGCATGCATTCATTGAGGGGAGTTGTCCTTAATGCATGCATTCAGTGAGGGAGTTGTCCTTAATGTATGCATTCATTGAGGGGAGTTGTCCTTAATGCATGCATTCATTGGGGGGAGTTGTCCTTAATGCATGCATTCATTGAGGAAGTTGTCCTTAATGCATGCATTCATTGAGGGGAGTTGTCCTTAATGCATGCATTCATTGAGGGAGTTGTCCTTAATGCATGCATTCATTGAGGAAAGTTGTCCTTAACGCATGCATTCATTGAAGGAGTTGTCCTTAATGTATGCATTCATGGAGGGAGTTGTCCTTAATGCATGCATTCATTGAGGGGAGTTGTCCTTAATGCATACATTCATTAAGGGGAGTTGTCCTTAATGCATGCATTCATTGAGGGGAGTTGTCCTTAATGCATACATTCATTGAGGGGAGTTGTCCTTAATGCATGCATTCATTGAGGGGAGTTTTCCTTAATGCATGCATTCATGGAGGGGAGTTGTCCTTAATGCATGCGAAAGCGCATTTTTTAGTTTCTAATCAGTTAGATCAAGGCGCATATGGAACATGAACGTTTGAAGATCATCATTTGAGCCTGGCATTGCTTACAGTGGGTCTTCCTTTTCTGGTTAAATAAATGGCAGATAACACGGGGAGCTCTGGTAGTCTACTCTTATAACTCCTCCTTCACGCGAGTTATTTTTAACGTCACCGAACGACGCTCTTAGTAAAGTAAAGACTGTTCTGCAAGTTTGTAAGGCCGTCGGATTGGCGCAGTTGATAGATACATGTACATAGATAAATATAAGAGTTAGAATTCATCTCCTACAATCTTATACTCTAAGCACAGCGTTTTGGTTTAACTTATTATTTGAAGATAGTGTAAATTTTCCTTAGTATGTATTATTCCATTACATTTATGTATTGATTCGGTTTGTTCATGGGCTCCATAGATGTGATTGATATTGCCCAAATTGAATTGAGACATGTTAGATTGTGACCTTTCAAAATGCCAATGTAGAAATATTGGTATTATCAACTTGCAGTAATCAGTTGTCATTTTAGATAAGCAACAAGCCAACAGAACTAGTTTTGCATGCTGACTAGTTTTGCATATTCTCAGTTTCCGGTTAGTTGTTTAGATGTGGGGGGGTGTACAGTGTGTACCAGAAATCAATCCTCAATAAATCATGTACCAATAGTTAATCTTCAATAAATCATGTACCAGGAGTTAATCTTCAATAAATCATGTACCAGGAGTTAATCTTCAATAAATCATGTACCAGGAGTTAATTTTTAATAAATAATGCACCAGGAGTTAATTATTAATAGATCACGCACCAGGAGTTAATCCTCAATAAATCGTGCGCCAGCAGTTAATCCTCAATAAATCATGTACCAGGAGTTAATCCTCAATAAACCATGCACCAGGAGTTAATCCTCAATAAATCATGTACCAGGGGTTAATCCTCAATAAATCATGCACCAGCAGTTAATCCTCAATAAATCATGTACCAGGAGTTAATCCTCAATAAATCATGTACCAGGAGTTAATCCTCAATAAATCATGCACCAGGGGTTAATCCTCAATAAATCATGCACCAGGAGTTAATCCTCAATAAATCGTGCGCCAACAGTTAATCCTCAATAAATCATGTACCAGGAGTTAATCCTCAATATATCTTTTACCAGGAGTTAATTCTTCCTGAGAGATTTTTGGCAAATCATTTTTTTCTTCTAAAGTTTTCTATCAATGATTCCATCGTGTTTACTTTTGAATAAATGTCTTTCTACAATCTATGTTTACCTCAGAGTCTGGCAGTGGTTCGCTTGTTTTTGGAGATTAATTTAAATTATTTTCTCGTGTCTTGTTGGCTCGTAGACTACTTCCAGTGATCCATTTTGTGTTATGTATTTTAGGGTGCTATTGCCAGTGCTACAGGATAGCAAAGAGGCTGTCAAAAAAGGTCATCGGAAATGTGACAGAATTCATCAACTCATCGACGAGTGGTGGCACCAGCCAGCACTTAAGCTAGACCTTTCTGTTTAGTATACATTAATATTTTAGCAATTAAGGCATTGTTTTAAATATATTTTTATTTTGAATATCTATTAATATAAAATATAGCACATCAGCTTTCTACAAACTTTCCACACTCATTGTGTCCGTGTTGTCTCCTTTGGTGTCAGAAATGATCTCAATCTGTTGGGAATGCTGTTGAGGCATCGTGTCATGCTGGAAGCTTAATATCTCCACTTTTCCATTGCTTCCTGGCTTTGGGTACAGTATTCTTAACATGGATATCTTTTCTGAGCGTCTACTGCAGCTTCCGGCTACGGCGCATATAATATCTTTTCCTGAATCAGCTGGGAATTTCCTAAGGCTAGCATCATCTCCCAATCCTACAAATTTAACAATCGCAAACATTTAAGTAATGAAATATCTTCAGTGAAAGTCTTCGGTAAGTCTCATAAAACAAGTGCTGCTACGACTCCATTTCATACTATTCATAATATCTCTCACACAAATTCATCTTGTCCCTCTCATTGGCTAATATGACCCCTCACACCATCAGGCATTATTCCTTACAAAGCATGTCAGTTCATCCTGTCTGTTGTAAGATACACTTGTTTCTTCATCAATGAGTAGAGCCCTGTCTAAGTCTCTAAGGATATCCCACAAAGCAAGAACCACATAAATGTTTAGTTATCCATATTATAAACACCAGGCTTTGTGAGCCTTAGCTTTTTTATGTCCTAATAAAGTAGTGTTGTTGTTTACTACTTCTATCGGTCATCAGAATATTTCTGTTAGTAGTGGGTATGAAATTATGTGTTACATGATAAAGAGAGACAAGGCATACTATAATTTTCACGTATAGGTTAACATTTTGGTGGTACATTCATTTGGGTGCTAGCCAGCCAGTGGTTTGCTCAAAGTTCATTTTTAAAAAAAATTTTGTAAGGGAATACTGAGCGACTCGGACCCATTTGGCTCAGCCCGAGCCTGTCATGTTGCAACAGTGAATAGGCTCTTTTACTGGCTTCATGCAGTATTCCCATGAGTTAATTACTCATGTTCCTCGTTGTTCTGCCCTTAGACCCCCCAAAGCCACATTCTAAACCCTATGGTCAGCATTTAGTGGATGCTTTTCCAATAATATCCATTTCGCGTTTGTGTTGTGAAATTTTGTCATGTGCACTATTTGCATGCAGAAGTAGTACAGTAGCCTGACTGCCAATGCCAGGAAAATCAAGCCTTTTTACAACCAAATGGCACACTGATTGAGAAGGAATTTTGGAATACTAGTCCTCTCCAGTTAGACTTCATAATACTATAGATCAAATATTTAATTTTCATAAGTTTCCCCTAGCATATTCCGCGACAGATAGCCACAAGTGCTTTTTGCTGCTGCTCCCTTTTTTATGTAAGAAAATGTAGAATGTTTGATTGCAGGGGCCAGCTATGGGCAGGTATAGGCTAACACTTCAACAAGATTCTTACCTGTCACCATCACATCTTCACCGTATCCCTTCACAATATCAAGGCAATCGCCTGTCACAGCCTTCACCATTGACATCAATGTTTCTGCTCCATACTGAAATAGGCATCAGGTTTATATTAAACTATTGTATTGCTCATTATAAGAAAAGACCATAGTTGCTAAGTTTATGTTTCAAAGAGGTTGCTAGGATTTCTGTAAACAGTGATAAGATTGCAAGTGTATACTGTTAAACAAATTACGTATGCGTGTGTGACGAAATTGCTGTCTCATTTCTATTTGCTCACAAGCTCATTGTGTATGCCAAGGGTGCCATGGCACCCCCGCCCCCCCCCCCTCCCGCAGTAGCAAACAATAAATGTCATTACTTGTGCTCAGCCAGACTAGCATTCTTACCGTTTCTAAAAGGTAGTTTATGTATGGATACTCCAGTATAGATTGGACACTCATGTATTTCCCTTCGTCTATAACACACTTAATCGGTATCAGGTCTTCTTCCTCGGTTAGTTGAAAGGCGGATAGTAGCATTCGACTTGTGATTCTGTCTTGGATGGGTCTTTTACCGACATGATGTAAATAGTCTTCACCGAGCTCACTCGAAATCTTTGATACTAAAGGCTTCAACAGCCGCCCTTCGCTGAATGACGGATTACTGACTGACGCTCTTGACAGATAATATCCAATCGGTTTACCCATCAGTAACTTTTTCTCAGACAAGCTGCGATCATTAAAAATGTCCCATTGTTTGCCCGCTGTCATGCAAACTCGATAATTTTCACTACCGGCCTTGACACAGAGGACTAAATGCTTTTGTTGTACACAGGTGACAGAATCCCCAAGCAGACGCTCCAGTGCAACTCTGGTCAAGTCCTCATCATGGGAGCCAAGCATGTAGTACACATTTACTTCTGTAGCTAGCTTTTTTATCACGGCGAGGATGGGTGCTGAGCTGGTTAGCAAACTCTCAATGCTCATGTCATCGCTTGGCTTCTGATGGAAGGCGTCGACACCCAGCGTATCGAACAAGTTGCCGAGTAACACTAAAGTGTGAGTGCTCTCTGGATCTATTTTCTCAAGGACATTTATTGCAGTACCTGTATTACTGTTCAAGTACAGACCTCCGAGTGCAATGACATGCTTTTTCTTCGTGCCTTGCTCATACTCTAAATCTACAGTTAGGCAGTCGTTTGGTTCCATGTATTTCATGTTTGGTGCTTTGCGATAATGCCAAGTAATCTCAGATTGGTTTTTTTCTTCATTTTTGCCTTGAGCAGTTTTGGTGGTTTTGACTAAATTGACTTTGATGTTCCACAGACTCTCATCCAGGTTGTCGTTAACAAAAGAGACATGCTGTTCTACGTAAAAGTCTGGAAGCTCTGGCTGACTATAAGGTTGGCCGCTTGCTTTAGGAAGCTCAAACGCTGCTTCTAAAAACTCTTTAACAGTTTGACCGTCTTTTTCCACGGATGTCGCTTTGCCTCTGTTTTGTACCTAGAATACGCCAAATTTAACAGTCAAAGCTGTGTGGTAGGTATGTTGAAGCAGCTGAGAACCTGAGAATAGCCAGATAAAAAGGTCAAATTTGCCACACTTACGTGCTTCTTGAATACAGCATTCATTTTACTTCCACACCAGCCTGATCACAAAAATATAATCAACTAATATTTTCAAATTTTCCCTCATCTCTATAGTATAAGGTATTAATTAGGAAGACGGGGCTCATTGTCACAAAATCATTGCTCTTATAAGCATGAGTAATCTCTTTCATAAAAAGCAATCAAAAGAGCAGTCCCAGGAATGTGGCCAACACAACCTACCAGCCATTTTGTTTTGTTATGTTGTTTACAATATCGGCAAACACGCTCGGTGGGTCCACAAACCCACGGCATCAGCTGCAGATGAACAATGGTTGGACCCCCTGCTTCTTATTTTCTTTTATCAAATACGACTAAATAATACGCAGAAAGCATGTGACAGTTGAAACATTTTGCAACAAGCAGTGAAAACAGACTATACGAGATCTGCAAGGTCATGTTGAGGCTTGTCAATGTTTGTCAGAAGCAAGTACAAACTGCAAAAATGGTTTAAGAGAGTAGGCTGGAGGAGGGAGATGTGTGTGGCACAAAGATGAATAGCTTAGCATCGTCTTACCTTAGTAGTTGTTGCTGTATTATTATCGGTGGCAACAATCACTTTGGAGTCAGTGCAGCCCATGCTGTAGTATCGGTGTACACTACAGAGCACAGTAACATCAGCAGTTGTAACTCCTGTTGGGAATGAACACAACCTGATTCAACAACTAATTAACAGGTTTGCGTGACTCTCTTATAGATTATACCAGCTCTGACAGCATGCATATATTATAAATATCAAGTATTTTAATCTTTCCCCAAGATAGCCAACAAAATATCATCAGCAGATTCAGCTATATTCAGCAAACCCCAAAGACGTGGAAACTGCGAATAAACAACTACAGATTTTCAAATCAATCACCTCTTAGATCAATAAATGCAGGGCATTGCCACCAGTTTTTAAAAACATTTGTATGTAAGTCTTACTCTCTCTAAAGAGCCATCTCTACAGCATTTAAATTTACCTTTTCATAACAGACATCAGAGTGAAGTCGTGTGCCTGCGAGCAGCATGTAGGGTAAAGCATGCGTCTTCACAGCTCTAAATGCTTTTCGTAAAGTAGTTTGCTTTGGTGACCAATACTACGTCTGACAATAGAACTATTGTTCGAGCAGTATTGATCAGGCCAATAAGCTATTATTGTTACTAGCAGCAATCTTGACCTCAGCAATGTTGCTAACAACAAGGGTTACATATTGAAAGAAATTAATTTATTGAGCAATCATAGCCTGAGCACTTATTTGCGTGTTGGGAGGAGGTTGTCAATGAAGGAACATTTGAGTAAATGTGAAAGGTTAGTGTACAAGAAAATGAGAAGGTGTACGTTATACCTTCCCTATTCAGATGCTAGAACTTTAGCTAACTGAAACAATATTCAGTAGTATTATCTAGAGCAAGCTGTAACACGCGTAAGATCCCTGAATTTGAAGAACCTTAGGCATTATACAATTTTACATACACAAATCTTTTGCATAAATTATGTGTACATTTAGGCATATTGAGAAAATATGATGCAACTAGCACAGTAAAGCAGTTATATAATGTGTATATTTTTTTGGCCTGAGCTTTCACTTTATCGTTTATCAGTGATATAGGAAGACAGCCTTACTTTCAAGTCTATGTACCACACAGATAGCCTTGCCTTCAGTTGTCTATATAATACACAGATAGCCTTACCTTCAGTTGTCTATATAGAACACAGATAGCCTTACCTTCAGTTGTCTATATAGAACACAGATAGCCTTACCTTCAGTTGAAAATATAAACACAGATAGCCTTACCTTCAGTTGAAAATATAACACAGATGGCCTTAGTTTCAACAGTCTATATACCACACAGATAGCCTTGCCTTCAACAGTCCGTTATTACAGGTAGGCTATTACACATTTTAGACTCATCAGGTACATTTTTGTGGTAGCTGTATTTACATAACCATCCGTACACTAAGTAAAAACTTATTAAATAGGAAAAACAATACAGATAGCTGCTCACAAGTTATAAGATATGTAGCAGGTTGGTTGTAAGTTGACCTGCTGCTAATATCGATTGACCTACTGCTAGTCAAGGTTGACCTGCTGTTTGTGTAGATTGACCTGCTGTTGATGGACATTCATCTGCTGCAGCGCAGGTTCAGCTAATAGTTATGATTCCTTCTACGATACACAAAAGGCCAAGCACGACACGTCTCCACTAATATTTGATTTCCACAACAAATGGATAGCAAACACAGCACTCGTTAACTCTGCTAATAGACTTAACAATGTAATCACGCAACAGATATACCACTTGTTGACCCTGCAATCAAACTTTAGGAATATTGAATGCTTAATTGCTTGATTTGGTATGGTAAATGCTGTTAATGTGTATTATGACATATATAAAATACTATTACATAACAAGAAAGCACGCATGTCATGATACGCAATACTTCTAGGCTGCAATGTTTGCCAAGATAAAACCTCACTACTCGAAGTTAGAGCACATAATCAATTACATGGGAGTTTGTACAGCGGTAATATTCTAGTAATATAAAATAGACCAGTTGAGGTTGACTTCTCAAGCACTTCTCTCCTTGCAAGATTTTTAACAAAGTTACCTGTACTGGCTGCAGAGCATTGACAGAGCTGAGCAGATCAGCTATAAACAAAAACAGTTAAGAGTAGGGTTGAATTTTGATATAAATGTAAAGCAGCACTGATTTGGAAGGCAATAAAACCTGACTAAGTGTGTTTTCAAAGAAAATAAAATTTCAGAAAAAAACATTCCAGTATAATACTCTCTCTTATACTATTTACAAAACATAAAAAATTTTAAATCGAGTATCTGTACTACTGATAAAAAACCTCGCTCACAAAGATATGCAAGAAATGCTATAATAAAGCATGGCACAAGTGACATAAATGAAAGTAGCAAAATATCGTCAACACCCTGCATATCAAGTGAAATAACAAAATTAACAATACAGAATGTTCCTAGACAAATCTTAAATGATAGCAATAATGAAATTTTTAAAGAAAATAATGAAAGTACCTTGTTACAACAACTTACAGCAATTAAAAGCTGTATATATTACAACACGCGACATATATACATGTTATGGAAAGACAACTCTTACTGACTAGCGTGTATATACACATATACTATATATATGTTACTAATACGTAAAGAGCCTCGAGTAAAAATGTCAAACTTGTTGATATTCGAGGCTAGAAGATCAAGTTGTTAATTTTCTAACACTAAAACCCTTCAAAATCTTCATTCAAAAAGCTTGCTAAGACATCCTCATCGCCGTGCAACTCATAGTCCATATCAATGCCCCTACAACATATACCAGACTAGCGGAATAGGCTTATACTATAACATGTACATTAGATAGCAGCCCCTTTTCAAATAATAAAGAAAGAAGCAAACATCATGAGCTCTAATGAGAGGCGAAAGCAGACAGAGGGAAGTTTGGTATCTAACAGTCATCGAGGTCAACTCTACGTCACTCTATGCCCAGCGGGACATGATGTCCGTTTAACAATTACAAGATACAACTTTGGAAGACAAAACTTTAAAATGATGCAATAAAATTTGGTACATAATCTATCAGTATATAGCTGGTGAGTATCACTGCCTTTATTTTTCTGTAGCAATAAGTTTGGCATCCTAAAACTGTTTTGGGTATTGCTCAGGGTAAATCTGTCTTTGCTCACATGTTGCATTTACAAAAGTACATATGATGAATATACATGTAAGGACCCATGAGCTATGACATGTATAAACCTGTTTAGACACATCAACACGCTTAGGCCAATATCCAGGCAAGTCTGTGAGTACTCCTATGTTGTGTACATGATACTTGTAAAGGATGGTGCTGAATAATAACCAGGATAATATTGGTAGCTTACAAAACTCTACCATGCTTTAATCTAAATACAAGAAGTTGCCTGCACTGTGAATCGCAACTAATCTGGTTATTTTAATATTTGTGAACATATTTTTGGCCAGATTTCAACCATTTTGTGGTCATTTCTTTAAGTTTAAGAAATGAAAGCTATTTTGCAACTTTAAAGATGTAACAACAATCACAGGCCAAGAGGGGCCATTGTTTAAAATGGCCACTCAACTAATCAGCAAGTCGATATCGCAAACCTACATCTGATACAGTTGTATCTAATAATGATATAAATAACAATTGATCTTCAATGTTAGCATTAATCAGACCAGCAGCTCCTTACTCTCAGGATCCTCACTGAAATAAAAGTAATCAGGTCAAGGCCATCTAATGACACGCTTTCTGTGCTACAATATACTGCCTAGAAAATGTTTGTAGCGATAATAAATCAAGAGAATGTTACAATTTTCAAAGTAAAATCATATTTCAAGATTTAAGTAGTAATTGAAGGTGGAGTTGTCTTCTCCAGTCTGCCATCAGTTTAATAATGCATTTAAGGGAATGTGACAACACATTTTTATTGTTATTTTTGCCATAGCTCATATGAACCTAAGCAATGGAAACTGGAATAATTAACCGGTGTCAGTGATTTTGCCAGCCAAAATTGAGAAATTCTGATATTTTTATGTTAATTAGTACTGGAATTAATACAAAAACTGATGATTGATATGCTCAGCTGATAGAATGAAATGTTGCAATAAAAACAACACCATATTTAAATACAGATTTGCATGTTTTTAGCAACAGAAATAAATTGTACTGAACAAGAGTAAAAATTAAAATAATGATTAGTATTTTAGTGTTTATCATTGGGCTAATATTCCGAAATTACAAGCAAGAATTTACAGAAATCAGATAAAAACAATGGTACTGTTAGTCTGTACCCCTCCCTACAGATACCACCACCAGTTCTCAAACTGACTAAAATTTTAAACATGTTGCAACGAGTTTAACAATAAAAGTCATGTCCAAGTCTAACCTGAGTACCCTAATAGGTTGTGTTGAGTCTAACCTAAGTACCCTAATAGGTTGTGTTGAGTCTAACCTACGTACCCTAATAGGTTGTGTTGAGTCTAACCTACGTACCCTAATAGGTTGTGTTGAGTCTAACCTGAGTACCCTAATAGGTTGTGTAGAGTTCCACCTAAGTACCCTAATAAGTTGTGTAGAGCCCCACCTAAGTACCCTAATAAGTTCTGTAGAGTTCCACCCAAGTACCTTAACAAGTCGTGTTGAGTCCTACCTAAGTGCCCTAATAAGTTGTGTAGAGTCCCATCTACATGTACATGTAAGTATCCTAATAATGAATAATTAATTTAGTTCGATGAGTAGGTTTGGGTGAGTTACTTACCGTACTTTTCGGACTATTAACTGCACTCCTATATAAGCCGCATCTGCTTTATTTTCAAAAAAATGATAACAAAACAATACATGGGCCGCAACTTTGTATAGGCAGCAGAACTAAGGACGGTGCTTTTTAACACGGCAGCAACTTTGCTGGTTAAAACGGAACAGTGCCGTTAAGCCCTGTTTCGTTTTTTCTTTCACCGCTAGAGGCGCACTAACTGCAGATTCCGGTTAATGCGCTCTAGCGGTGATAGAAAAATCCACAGAATAGCTGCACCCTTTTATAAGCTGCATGGCTCAAAATATCAGAAAAAAGTTGCGGCTAATAGTCCGAAAAGTATGGTAATTGTTTATTTTAACTTTACAGCACCAGTATAATTGTACTCATAATAGCCAATCAGAATTATATCTCACTAATGTTAGATGTATGAAATCATTTTTCCATTTGAAAATACTAATTTCCTGCGATTGTTGGTGGTAATTCTAGCAACAATCCTATAATGTACAAGTAGTTGTAGCAACAGTGCTGTACTGTAGTTGTAGCAACAGTGCTGTACTGTAGTTGTAGCAACAGTGCTGTACTGTGGTTGTAGCAACAGTGCTGTAGTATGGTTGTAGCAACAGTGCTGTAGTATGATTGTAGCAACAGTACTGTAGTATGGTTGTAGCAACAGTACTGCAGTGTGGTTGTAGCATTGAGCATATGTTATAAAATAGATATCTACAAGGTTTGTAATTGGTTATTTCAAGTTACTAGCTAGTTTCATACCTAATATATTAGTACATCAATAATAGACTTTGGCATAGTTTCTAAGTGGTAGCTGGAGTGGTAGGTAGGACTCCCAATAGCGTGATACGCTTAATTACTTTGAATAGAATTTTGTGTGCTTCTGAACTATTAAAATGGTTTCTGTTGTTAAAGATTATTGCTAATAGCTGCCACATAGTACTGTTTAGCTCAGTTATAAGTGTAATGCATTCAGGTCAGATATTATACACACCTACAACACCTTTTCAAAAACTTATACCGATAGTGAAGGCATTTAAAAAATAACTTTTTATAATCCCACAACCAAACACGAGCGAAGCGATTGTTCGGGAGCTTTATAATAAATGCATATGTGCACATAATTCACGAAAATTATTCATCAACACCGTCGCAAACCCTTGTACCGAAATCTCATCAACAAATTTAACCATTTTTCAATGAAGTCGTTTAAGTATAATAACGATACAAAACACCTATAAACCTATTTAAATATGTTACCAAGTCTTAGAAATTTGTAGAAAATATTCTAAACCTTACTCATCTGATCGGATTATACATAAATAGACAGATTAATTTGGCCTAAAATCGCAAAAAAAAACTTGACGAAACGCCGATAAGGCTGTGTGGCAGAGAGTAGAACCATTAAGTCGTGCGCATTTCACGAGAAAAACGTGCACATTTCACCAGTCTATGGCATTGTCCAATTGCCGAAGGTTTCTGTAATTGACGTAGAAGTACTGAAAAGTAATCGTTTCTTTTTTGCCGATTCTACCGGACTCTGACATTTTGGACACTTATAATGAGTACTTTGGTATTCCAGCTGATGTCCAAAGCAGTGAAAGTAAAGGAAATGACGATGATATTTTTCTAACGATTCTTATAAGATTATTACAATATTTAATTGTAAGAATAATTATTCGATTTTATAAGGTAATTATGAGATTTAGTTATAAGAATAATCATTCGAATTTACAAGATCGAAGTATATAGTGACCGATGGTGTTCAATATGTTACTGTTATTATTTTTCTCAAGATTTTGTTGATGATACTGCGGCTGTGCCCAATATCGCGGTACTGCCAAGCCGTTTTTAATATCTGCAAAACTAAGTAATAGGCCTACCTTATCTTATAGATATACATCTATTTCTATGACAACCAGCTAAAATCTGTTTAGATTTTTAAATTCAGCATAATGTTTTAGATATAAATACAGAAATCTAGATAAATATCACAACTTCTTGATATTGGTTGCTATGACCAATGATATACTGCCCCCCAGCCTGTGTATATTCCACAGCAGCTTGCAATTTTACTTCTAATATTGCATTTCTCCTATTGCAGGGAGAGATATAAACATATAATCTTTTTCTTTCATTATTGCTGTTTGTTGTACATAATAACACCTAGTACATTACAGCTACCATTGCAGTTCTCCTATTGCACTGCAGTGCCATTTGACCGCTAATATGCATTTCTTTTTCCATTATCATTTTGGTCATGGGCTGTATGACAGTGGAATTTCTAGTGTAAGCGGGAACAACTTAAATAAACAGTTTACTACAGCCAAAGCCTGAGATAGCAACTTACTACAGTCAAAGCCTGAGATAGCAACTTACTACAGTCAAAACCAGAAACAGCCAATGAAAAATAATTTGAAAATTTTATATTAAACTAGTTGAATGCCCGGGAATAAACATCTTTGCAAAAAAACTTTTTTTAATTTAACATAATTTATGACAATAGTTACCATTCTAACCTTCAAACTTCATATCATGAGAAAAGTGTTTTGGGCAGGCTAAATAAATTAAGAGAAAAATAAAACTGTAAAGGTTTTCGAACTTTGTCAAACAACTGTAACTTTCAAACTTCATTTCATGCAGAAAATCTTTTGTGCAGGTCAAATAAATTAAGAAAAAAAATTAAACAAATATGAAAGTGTTGAAATGTAAATGTAAAATAATTAGCAAGTAATAGCTAAATTAAGTCTGTTTTGCTATGATTACAATAAAAGATAATTTGGTAATGATACAATTAATACAAACTGAGAAAACAAAATAAAAATCCTGAATATGTTGAATTAATAACAATTCATGCATAGAAGTGTGTGTATAAAAAAGGTTACTGTTCCAGCAGAAGCTATTCATCAAAACTTTGAATAGGATGATACTGGTACCTCCCGTTACTGGTGCAATTGTAAAAATGAGATATCGAACTGTCTTCGTCTGGTACCTTGTTTGACCGAACGGAGAGAGAATGTAGAGGCTATTCCTACTTGAGATAATACAACTGTCAGCGTGAAAAGTATTACCCTTTACCGATTTAGCAATTAAACCTTACGAAAAACTAAAAATATAAGTGTAACGGAACATTTGAAATTGAAACGACACATTTAAAAATTAAAAAATAGGTAATAGTAGCCAAAAAATTAGTTTTTAAACAATTTCAAAAAATAACAAATGCAAAAGGTAATATTAGCTAATAATCAAAAGTGCACATTTAGAGTGTGCGTACGGTATATGATAAGAGCAAGAAAATCTTAAGGACTGTATAGCTCAGTGATTAAATGCATGGTTTGAAATTTGCAGTTGCAATCTCTGTGAGTTCAAATTCAACGAGCGGTGAGCTTTTCATTCCAGGATTTTAATAGCTACAACTGCACAGGCAGACATCTGAACAGACAACGACAAACTCAGATTTAGATAGATGAGCTATGAAGGGCACCAAATTTTTTTGCTCGAATGAAACAACCGATTAGTGGGGTATCCACTTGATGAACCAGAAGGCGACTCACTCATGGAGCAGTACATAACATTAAATATTACATGTGGCTCACAGTCTAGATTACCTCTGGGCAGCCCATGTAACAAGTGTAAGATAAACATATATATTTCATGTAAAAAGCAAGGTAAATGAAATGAAGTAGTGCATCCAAAACCAAATTTGTATTTGTGTTTGCCACTATTATTACCCTGTAAGGAAAGATGATTAATGGTGAAGAACAGGTCTACTATTAATTATTACTACTTACATGGGCTGTGGATTCATAGGTGATGCAGCGTGAGGGAGCTGCTGCGATGGAGGGTTAGGAGCGTTGCAACTGTAAATATAAAGCCAACGCGTTCACCATGAGCAACATACGTACACAGTCTAACAATCTGACCAAGGTATTTATTAAGGTGATTCTTATGCTAAAAGGCTAAAAATAAACTTTGATACAGTAATGTCTATATTACAGCTCACTTTGATACTGTAATGTCTATAATACAGCTTACTTTGATACTGTAATGTCTATATTAAAGCTCACTTTGATACAGTAATGTCTATATTACAGCTCACTTTGATACTGTAATGTCTATATTACAGCTCCCTTTGATACTGTAATGTCTATATTACAGCTCCCTTTGATACTGTGATGTCTATATTACATCTCCCTTTGATACTGTGATGTCTATATTAAAGCTCACTTTGATACTATGTCTATATTACAGCTCACTTTGATACTGTAATGTCTATATTACAGCTCACTTTGATACAGTAATGTCTATATTACAGCTCACTTTGATACTGTAATGTCTATATTACATCTCCCTTTGATACTGTGATGTCTATATTAAAGCTCCCTTTGATACGATGTCTATATTACAGTTCACTTTGATACTGTAATGTCTATATTACAGGTCACTTTGATACTGTAATGTCTATATTACAGTTCACTTTGATACTGTGATGTCTATATTACAGCTCACTTTGATACTGTAATGTCTATATTACAGCTCACTTTGTTACTGTAATGTCTATATTAAAGCTCACTTTGATACTGTAATGTCTATATTAAAGCTCACTTTGATACTGTAATGTCTATATTACAGTTCACTTTGATACTGTAATGTCTATATTAAAGCTCACTTTGATACTGTAATGTCTATATTACAGCTCACTTTGATACTGTGATGTCTATATTACAGCTCACTTTGATACTGTAATGTCTATATTACAGCTCGCTTTGATACTGTGATGTCTATATTACAGTTCACTTTGATACTGTAATGTCTATATTACAGCTCACTTTGATACTGTGATGTCTATATTAAAGCTCACTTTGATACTGTGATGTCTATATTAAAGCTCACTTTGATACTGTAATGTCTATATTACAGCTCACTTTGATACTGTGATGTCTATATTAAAGCTCACTTTGATACTGTGATGTCTATATTAAAGCTCACTTTGATACTGTAATGTCTATATTACAGCTCACTTCGATACTGTGATGTCTATATTACAGCTCACTTCGATACTGTGATGTCTATATTACAGCTCACTTCGATACTGTAATGTCTATATTAAAGCTCACTTTGATACTGTAATGTCTATATTAAAGCTCACTTTGATACTGTGATGTCTATATTACAGCTCACTTTGATACTGTGATGTCTATATTGCAGTTCACTTTGATACTGTAATGTCTATATTAAAGCTCACTTTGATACTGTAATGTCTATATTACAGCTCACTTCGATACTGTGATGTCTATATTACAGCTCACTTTGATACTGTGATGTCTATATTACAGCTCACTTCGATACTGTAATGTCTATATTAAAGCTCACTTTGATACTGTAATGTCTATATTACAGCTCACTTCGATACTGTGATGTCTATATTACAGCTCACTTCGATACTGTAATGTCTATATTAAAGCTCACTTTGATACTGTAATGTCTATATTAAAGCTCACTTTGATACTGTGATGTCTATATTACAGCTCACTTTGATACTGTGATGTCTATATTGCAGTTCACTTTGATACTGTAATGTCTATATTAAAGCTCACTTTGATACTGTAATGTCTATATTACAGCTCACTTTGATACTGCGATGTCTATATTACAGCTCGCTTTGATACTGTAATGTCTATATTAAAGCTCACTTTGATACTGTAATGTATATATTACAGCTCACTTTGATACTGTAATGTCTATATTGCAGTTCACTTTGATACTGTAATGTCTATATTAAAGCTCACTTTGATACTGTAATGTCTATATTAAAGCTCACTTTGATACTGTGATGTCTATATTACAGCTCACTTTGATACTGTGATGTCTATATTGCAGTTCACTTTGATACTGTAATGTCTATATTAAAGCTCACTTTGATACTGTAATGTCTATATTACAGCTCGCTTTGATACTGTAATGTCTATATTAAAGCTCACTTTGATACTGTAATGTATATATTACAGCTCCCTTTGATACTATGTCTATATTACAGTTCACTTTGATACTGTAATGTCTATATTAAAGCTCACTTTGATACTGTAATGTCTATATTACAGTTCACTTTGATACTGTAATGTCTATATTAAAGCTCACTTTGATACTGTAATGTATATATTACAGCTCACTTTGATACTGTAATGTCTATATTGCAGTTCACTTTGATACTGTAATGTCTATATTACAGTTCACTTTGATACTGTAATGTCTATATTACAGTTCACTTTGATACTGTAATGTCTATATTAAAGCTCACTTTGATACTGTGATGTCTATATTAAAGCTCACTTTGATACTGTGATGTCTATATTACAGCTCTCTTTGATACTGTAATGTCTATATTACAGCTCCCTTTGATACTGTGATGTCTATATTACAGTTCACTTTGTTACAGTAATGTCTATATTACAGCTCACTTTGATACTGTAATGTCTATATTACAGCTCACTTCGATACTGTGATGTCTATATTAAAGCTCACTTTGATACTGCGATGTCTATATTACAGCTCACTTCGATACTGTAATGTCTATATTACAGTTCACTTTGTTACAGTAATGTCTATATTACAGCTCACTTTGTTACAGTAATGTCTATATTACAGCTCACTTTGATACTGTGATGTCTATATTAAAGCTCACTTTGATACTGTGATGTCTATATTACAGCTCACTTCGATACTGTAATGTCTATATTAAAGCTCACTTTGATACTGTAATGTCTATATTAAAGCTCACTTTGATACTGTGATGTCTATATTACAGCTCACTTTGATACTGTGATGTCTATATTACAGCTCACTTTGATACTGTGATGTCTATATTACAGGTCACTTTGATACTGTAATGTCTATATTGCAGTTCACTTTGATACTGTAATGTCTATATTAAAGCTCACTTTGATACTGTAATGTCTATATTACAGCTCCCTTTGATACTGTGATGTCTATAATACAGCTCCCTTTAATACTGTGATATCTATAATACAGCTCCCTTTGATTATGTCCCTTTGATTATGTCTATATTACAGTTCACTTTGTTACAGTAATGTCTATATTAAAGCTCACTTTGATACTGTAATGTCTATATTAAAGCTCACTTTGATACTGTAATGTCTATATTAAAGCTCCCTTTGATACTATGTCTATATTACAGCTCGCTTTGTTACAGTAATGTCTATAATACAGCTCACTTTGATACTGTAATGTATATATTACAGCTCACTTTGATACTGTAATGTCTATATTACAGCTCACTTTGATACTGTGATGTCTATAATACAGCTCACTTTGATACTGTAATGTCTATATTACAGCTCACTTTGTTACAGTAATGTCTATATTACAGCTCACTTTGATACTGTGATGTCTATATTAAAGCTCACTTTGATACTGTGATGTCTATATTACAGCTCACTTCGATACTGTAATGTCTATATTAAAGCTCACTTTGATACTGTAATGTCTATATTAAAGCTCACTTTGATACTGTGATGTCTATATTACAGCTCACTTTGATACTGTGATGTCTATATTACAGCTCACTTTGATACTGTGATGTCTATATTACAGGTCACTTTGATACTGTAATGTCTATATTGCAGTTCACTTTGATACTGTAATGTCTATATTAAAGCTCACTTTGATACTGTAATGTCTATATTACAGTTCACTTTGATACTGTGATGTCTATATTAAAGCTCACTTTGATACTGTGATGTATATATTGCAGCTCACTTTGATACTGTAATGTCTATATTAAAGCTCACTTTGATACTGTAATGTCTATATTACAGCTCCCTTTGATACTGTGATGTCTATATTACAGTTCACTTTGTTACAGTAATGTCTATATTACAGCTCACTTTGATACTGTGATGTCTATATTAAAGCTCACTTTGATACTGCGATGTCTATATTAAAGCTCACTTTGATACTGTGTCTATATTACAGCTCTCTTTGATACTGTAATGTCTATATTAAAGCTCACTTTGATACTGTGATGTCTATATTACAGCTCCCTTTGATACTGTGATGTCTATATTACAGCTCACTTCGATACTGTAATGTCTATATTACAGTTCACTTTGTTACAGTAATGTCTATATTACAGCTCACTTTGTTACAGTAATGTCTATATTACAGCTCACTTTGATACTGTGATGTCTATATTAAAGCTCACTTTGATACTGTGATGTCTATATTACAGCTCACTTCGATACTGTAATGTCTATATTAAAGCTCACTTTGATACTGTGATGTCTATATTACAGCTCACTTTGATACTGTGATGTCTATATTACAGCTCACTTTGATACTGTGATGTCTATATTACAGGTCACTTTGATACTGTAATGTCTATATTGCAGTTCACTTTGATACTGTAATGTCTATATTAAAGCTCACTTTGATACTGTAATGTCTATAATACAGCTCACTTTGATACTGTAATGTCTATATTACAGCTCCCTTTGATACTGTGATGTCTATAATACAGCTCCCTTTAATACTGTGATATCTATAATACAGCTCCCTTTGATTATGTCCCTTTGATTATGTCTATATTACAGTTCACTTTGTTACAGTAATGTCTATATTAAAGCTCACTTTGATACTGTAATGTCTATATTAAAGCTCACTTTGATACTGTAATGTCTATATTAAAGCTCCCTTTGATACTATGTCTATATTACAGCTCGCTTTGTTACAGTAATGTCTATAATACAGCTCACTTTGATACTGTAATGTATATATTACAGCTCACTTTGATACTGTAATGTCTATATTACAGCTCACTTTGATACTGTGATGTCTATAATACAGCTCACTTTGATACTGTAATGTCTATATTACAGCTCACTTTGATACTGTAATGTCTATAATACAGCTTACTTTGATACTGTAATGTCTATATTAAAGCTCACTTTGATACTGTAATGTCTATATTACAGCTCACTTCGATACTGTGATGTCTATATTACAGCTCACTTTGATACTGTAATGTCTATATTACAGCTCACTTCGATACTGTGATGTCTATATTACAGCTCACTTTGATACTGTAATGTCTATATTACAGCTCACTTTGATACTGTAATGTCTATATTACAGCTCACTTCGATACTGTGATGTCTATATTACAGCTCACTTTGATACTGTAATGTCTATAATACAGCTTACTTTGATACTGTAATGTCTATATTAAAGCTCACTTTGATACTGTAATGTCTATATTACAGCTCACTTCGATACTGTGATGTCTATATTACAGCTCACTTTGATACTGTAATGTCTATATTACAGCTCACTTTGATACTGTAATGTCTATAATACAGCTTACTTTGATACTGTAATGTCTATATTAAAGCTCACTTTGATACTGTAATGTCTATATTACAGCTCACTTCGATACTGTGATGTCTATATTACAGCTCACTTTGATACTGTAATGTCTATATTAAAGCTCACTTTGATACTGTAATGTCTATATTACAGCTCACTTCGATACTGTGATGTCTATATTACAGCTCACTTTGATACTGTAATGTCTATATTACAGCTCACTTTGATACTGTAATGTCTATATTAAAGCTCACTTTGATACTGTGATGTCTATATTACAGCTCACTTTGATACTGTAATGTCTATATTAAAGCTCACTTTGATACTGTGATGTCTATATTACAGCTCACTTCGATACTGTGATGTCTATATTACAGGTTTGAAATATTAACTGATCTGTCGACATTATGACTAATTCTATATAAGATATATCTATCTATTTATATATATATATAAATTTCAAAGTTTGTTGTCAGTCGGCGTCGTCATTGTCTGTCTTTTGGAACAAAAAGCTCGCTTCGTGCTGGATTTGAACTCACGAAGATTGCAACCTCAAGTTGCAATTCCATCACTCTTATCATATACTGTATACCATTTTTTCGATTGAACACGCTAGATGACGTGTTAATTGACACACTGCAACGGGTTACGATGCCCTTGTTATAGAATATTAGTTACGATGCCCTTGTTATAGAATATTTTTCGCCCAACTTTATGAAACTCGATGCTTTTTCGTTATTAGGGCGAATTTGTTTTTCACCATATGATATCAACAAAAATTTATCTCGAAATTAAAATTGGGCAGTGGTTGTACTGATTATTGATAAAATTGCCAATGTGCCACTTGCCAAAATCTCTCTAATAATGCATAAAAGAGGTGTTAAGCGTTAAGCTGTGTAAGTTATAGTGAAAATGAATCCGAAAACAGATACATGTACATGTAGTTGATAAAATCTTAGCCGATGACAAATTGGAAGTTTAGTTTCGTAAATTACATTCTAAAACTTAGCTTTGAGTACGTTTTTGTAAGCTAGATCCATTTAAGCGAAATTCAACTTTCATGTTATATATGTCTCAAAGGTAAGAACTCCTTGCGGTGGATACTGCACGTAGTACACTGTAATGTTACATTATTTTTCTTGCAGATCGTAACCATTAAATACACTAAAGTTACTGTATAGTGATCTTCAATTAGATCTATTTAAAACATCTTTGGTTGTATGAATATTGCCTACTTTTAATATAATGTTCCCTTTAATATGGATATAGCATATTAATATGCGCAATTACCTTTTCTCAACAGACGAGTATTGAGTCCGTTACACACGTGTTACACAAAAGTTAATTACAGTGCTCGCTTTGCGTATTAGCTTACATATCTTTCCTTTGAATTCAACAACCTTCTGATTCATGATTGATTTCCCATTTTAAAACAAACATACCGTAGTTACAGTAGGTCTACTATTTTACTGTACTATTGTGTAAGGTTATAATTATCAGTTATTTCTCTTATATAAGTTATGTTATTTTTTATATTCAATAAATAATTATTACATTTATAAAGTTCGTATTAATTTATAGGTTTAGAATATAAGTTTGTAAAGTTCGTTTTATTATAATTATTATTTCAGAGTTGCATTTTTTTAAACATAATTTGAATATAGTTTGAATTTTATGAACGTTAAGTTTAAACAATGTTAATTTTCCTATCCCTGTTATTATCACTTAGCTGGTTTCCAATCGTCCTTTATTATTAATTTATCATCTAACCATTTTTGTCAGACATTGTCCTAATAACAGTGTCCTAATATAATTGTCCTAATAACATTGTCCTAATAACATTTCAATTACAAAATACTTCCATATTTAGTTAGTATTTATTTTAAATTGATCTGTTAAATACATGTATTCTGAAAAGTTACACATAATCTAATGCCTCCAAAGAAAAGAGCATGCAATCATTCACCTCTTAGGTCATGTGGTAATGATATGGATATGTCTATAAATATTCAAATCTATAAATAAACAGCTTCATATAAAAGTTAAAATACTAAATGCTGTATGTGTTAAACAAAAATAATTTTCTGTACAAAAACTTTTTTATTACCCGAGCAACGCCGGGTATTCAACTAGTTTATATATAAATCTCAGTGTCTGTCTGTCTGTTGTTCACTGTCCAGTTATAGCGATAAAGTTTTAGTAATAAAGTATTAGCAATGAAAAATTATTTCACATTTACATTTAAACACCTTTACAGTTGTTTCAATTTTTCTCTTACTTTATTTGAACTGTAAAAACACTTTTTTCATGATATGAAGTTTAAAAGTTAGAATGGTAGCTGTTGTTATATGTTATAGCTGTTGTTATATGTTATAGCTGTTGTTATATGTTATAGCTGTTGTTATATGTTATAGCTGTTGTTATATGTTATAGCTGTTGTTATATGTTGAATAAAAATAAATTTTCTGTGCAAGGACTTTTTGCACAGCATTGCCTGTGCCCAGCGTTGCCTGTGCCCAGCATTGCACAGGCAATGCTGGGCATTCAGCTAGTGGCTTAATATTTACTCGTCGCTATACATAGAATTATGTAGTGTGTTTATTGTTAATAGACATGTTAATTGCCAGGACATCCACTAAGCATTACACTGAGTTATCCATCAAATATGTAATGATTGTGTACACAATTATATTGTATGCACTATGAGCAGTTATGTTTTGTATAAGACGTGTAATCTAAAATAGTCTATCAATATATGCCACATAGAATATCCAAGTGTTACATATAGAACAATTTTGTTATGAGTGTTTTGTAATGTAATGCAATGTAAGTTGTAAATGTTTCACATGAAATACTTTGTTCCATATGACTCAGTCAAGTACAACAGGATTAAAGACTTACATTTGAGTAATGAGGACGTGTTGTTGGTACTCTCCAGGTAATGTCATATCCTCAGCACTGCTAGACCAGTATTTACCAAATGCAGTCTCTTTTGGAATTTGAGGATACAAGTATTGCAGAAATTTAATGTCTTTTATTCGATCAGCCAGACTTCGAACACGGAAGTCCTTGTCAGTAAATGGCTTTATATTGCAGACAGCAATATCATCGACAGTGCCTGTCATAAACAGTTATGTCAAGCTAGAAACGCAGCTATATGCAATAAGCAACATAATTAGCAAGTTCCTATCTCAATCCCCTTTGCTTCATTTTGTTTCATCTAACTATAAACTGAGGATACAGACACACAAGCGAATAAGACCAAGGATAGATTAGATGGAGAGCAAAGCAAACAGAAGAACTATAATTGTCTATAATTATATCTAAAACCCTGTCGATAATTATATCTACTACTGTCTATAACTATGTCTATAACTGAATCTGCAACCTCATCTATAATTTTGTCTACAGCTTCTGTCTATAATTCTATTTCAACTTATTGAATATCTAAATCATACAATGACAAGGCTTTAGCAGCAACTTCATGCGCAACAAAATCTGTTAAACCTTCAAAAGGTTTTAGGTCGTGTGGACAGAGAATATCGTAATGTGATGTCACAAATCAATGTACAAAATTACCTTCCTAATGTTTTCTACAAGTTTTTAAGTCGAGAACACTAGTGAAAACACAATTGTGACTGATCAATTCCTTCTATTTATATTCCTCTTTATATTTCACTTTACTGAGGAGTGTGCAGGATACCAACATTGCGCTAGCCATGTCAGTATCCTTATTATCACCATTTCTGTTGATTGAAATGCCTTACTCCTTTGGAGAAGTACAGACATGAACATACGAATTCATACCAGGCAGCCAGAAGCAAGAGCAACAAATAGCATCACAGAATAGAACAGAGGAAGCCCAGAGCTAGCAAAATGATAAAAGATCACATGTAGGTAGGAAGAACAACTACTCGGAGGACATGTGAGAAGCAAACCAGTAGAAGACAAAGAAAGGGAACTGCTCACCAGGCTTTAAGCACTTGTAGACAATGCTGATTCCCCCAAGCTCTGAGTCACTGAATCTCAACAGGAATGTGCCAAGCGGAGCTGTTAAGAGCAAGTCATGTGCCATGGGTTTGCTCACAAAGCCAAGGATAAGACTACAACATTTCATAAACAGCTGGGGTCTACTGTTACCAAAGATCTGCATGTCAATCATAACAGTTATTACAGACATTAGCTGAAGATTGGTTCTAACAGTAACTTCAAAGCTTAACTTTTCACTAAGCCATACAGAGTGTCGTGTGACCAGTCCGTATCGTGACACCATATCAGGTGTCATGTGACCTTGGAGAATACCATGTGACAATACAAAGTACAGCATAATCGTACAGTGTCACACAGTGATACAGTGTTGTGTAGACATAGTGTTCTGTGGTCTTACACAGCGCCATGTGGTCATACAGAGTGCCTGGTGGTCATACAGAATGTTCTATATTCATACAGAGTGCCTGGTGGTCACACATAGTGTCCCTGTGGTCATACAGAGTGCCCTGTAGTCATACAGAATGTCCTGTGGTCATACAGAGTTCTCTGTGGTCATACAGAGTGTCTCTGTAGTCATACAGCATGTCCCTGTGGTCATACAGAGTGTTTCTGTGGTCATACAGAGTGTCCCTGTGGCCATACAGAGTGTCAATGTGATCATAGGAAGTATCATGTGGTCATACAGAGTGTCCTGTAGTCATACAGAACTATGTTGCAGCTTACTCACTCATCAACCCAAGGTTCCTTAAAGTGTTCCCTTGTCAACTTCTGTACCAGGTAGAACCACTCCCAAAGGGGTGAGTGATATTGACCAGGATTTTCCTTGTGGAACTGTGATCTTGTAACGACGTTATTTGAAAAATCAGCAGATGAGTCCCCTGAAGATAATGGTCAATAGTAAGAGTGATTTCCTGATGTCTGGACAACAATTTCCAAAAACTATGGCTACAGACTGTAGAAGATGCTCTCGTTTAACAGTTATCAGTAAATATTTTGCGTGCACAATCCTTTGGAGATCGAGTATAATGTCTACCTAACTTACTGCAAAGAGAAGCTGCGTGTGTTTTTTAAGAGCATTGTTACACAAACAATGGCTTGATGATCTTGGCTAGACATGTCTCAGTACAGCAATTGAGCATGTCTCCAGTCATCCAGGTTTTCTTGCTGATGAACATGTCTCAGTCTAGCAGCAAGAAAACCTCAATGACTGGAAACATGCTCAATCCCAGAGAGCAAACATTTGGGTTTGTAACGAAGGAAGAATGAGGCTTTCCAACTATGCTGAGATTAATATAGTTATTGATAGCATAGCCATATACTAAGAATTTTATCATATGGTGTTGGACACAATAACTGTAATATGAGTGGTAGTGTCACCATTTTATTACAAAAGCCTTCGAGGATAGCCTTCCGTCACATATAAAGCTTGTCGCACCTATTTATAAAAAGAACTGCGAAACAAGACAACTTTTGTAGACCAACAGTTTGATCTGGCCATAGCAATGCTACCTGTGTGAACAGGAACGAATTCAGGATACAGCCAATAAGTTGTTAATGACAAAGCCAGGTTACATTATCTTTAGATTGAGAAAGACTCAATGGAGAGTATAGTATGGTCATCACCTACCAAAGAGCTTGGCGCCTATATAATGCATTTGCTCAAAGGAAAGGCCTTTGCCAGTTTTCAAGTGAAACCAGGACGATAGCAACGATGAAAGTTCACTCCATTTGACGTGATCAGGCACAACAAATGGTACTCGCCCCTGAAATGCAATTTGGTGGCAATAGAGCATATGGGATATGCAATAGCAAGCAGACTTGAAGTAGCAACTAACTAACCATAGTGAATAAGAAACCATAGTGAGTGACTAACGGTGAAGAGTGACTAACAATAGAAAGTGACTAACAGTAGCGAGTGACTAACAGTAATGAGTGACTACAGCAGCAAAACAAGAATCAGAAGTATTAAGCTAGCAACTCGCTTTGAGAACCGGTAGAAGACAATGTAGACTAGCTTACCGGACTAGAAAACGCATTGTCCCAAAGTATAGTTGCCTGCGCCTGGCACTCCTGGTTACCATGCACAGTCACCACAATTGGCAAGGACATTGTCTACAAGGATTGAAAATATGAAATATGTAAGAATCTATGTAGGTGAGAGGTCATTATTGCTGTCTGCAAGCACTCAGTACGATAGTTTATGCCAATTGATTTAATCCGAAGAAAGGTACTACAAGCACATGCTAATTATATGAGAAAAGAACTTGGGCTAGTGTTGCTGAAAACTTCAATGCACTGTATTGGTGAGCTAGAGGCACCTGTTGGCACCTGCTTCGTGATGAAGAAAGGAATGCTCTGCAGAATACAGATGCGTTAAGTTTGTTGATAACATAGGCCGTCATAGGGGGTCAAAGCATGCATAAACATGGAGAATGGATGTTTGCCAATTATTTAAATTTGACCAACATTAGTTATTTAGTCAACAACATTTCACCAATATTTAGCAGGAAGGGTTTGCCGGACTGTTGCAGCTCTGTAGCTCAACTAAGAGTACAACGAGGGGGGGGAGCAAGTACAAGTATTCTATCAGGATTAATACCTCCGCAGACGGACCAACTTACATCGAAATGACCTTGAGTTAACTTACACGTGCTGAACATACGTGCGCTGTGCTTAAGTCTGCTGAACTTAAGTGAGCTGAACTAGAATCCACTTAAGTTACTTACCCAAGTCTCATACTTTATATTTGCTTGAATTTTAGCATGGAAGAGGATGCAAAATTTCTCTTCGGCAACGAGCTGAATAAAATACAGTAAAAAAACACAATAGATAGAGAGTTGATAGAGCGGGCTAGTAGAGCCATTTACTAAAGTACAAGTCTGCCCTGTACAATATAGTGCCCTTATAACTATTCCTGTTTGTCTTTGCAATAAACATAAAATAGAACTGCATGCTCTATACATTATACCTTAAATAATATTCTCATGTATAGGCTGCACCTGTGGACCAAAGATTTTGTTTTAAAGTTTTGGGTGCGGCTTATAAATGCGTCTAAAAATTATATCTGTAAACTCCTCACTACGGTCAGGGTTTAAGTACTGTCCCGTGAGGAACTTAACGGTGCATATAATGAAAATGTAAGCAAAAAAAATTATTTAAGATATTAATAAATTTAAATAAGATAACATATACAGTCAAACATGGATAACTCGCCCTCGGATAGTTCAAACACATGGTTAACTCGAACGGTTTCTTTGGTCCATTCCAACGTAATGATAAATTGCTTTAGATAACTCGACCTCAACTCTGTTAACTCGAACAGTTTTTTGCCCAACGGCTACCGAGACGGTTGTTTATCGCTTTAGAAAATCACTTTATTCCAAGCCCTAGAGGTAAACCTCAACTTTTCGTAATTCAGAGGCGTCGTTATTACCACCATCGGCAAAGAATTTTTGTCAATGACTTTTCTAAAGGTTTGGTGAAATTTGATTTTTACCAAACATCCGCTTAGGGATCGCCCTTCGGAAGCAAGGAAAAGTGAGGTAACCTTCGCATAAACTTCAAAAAAATCGGCAAAATGGATCTTGGTTAAAACGCTCTAAAGAAAAAGATGTCTTTTCTTCTGAGCATTTCAACAACAATCAAGTTTTGCCAATTTTAATCTAAAAAACGTCCTGGCAATAACATCACCTCAAGCAACAAACCAATCTCAAGTGATAGAAAAATCTCTATACTTTTTGATAAAAAGTTTTAAACTTTACATTAGAAGCATTTAATTTGAAACAAGCTATTTATGCTTTTGATTTATATTATAGTTTGTATATGTACATGTATCTACTAATAAATAGATAAATACAACTCTGATAACTTGAACGCTCTGATAACTCGAACTTTTTCGCTCGGTCCCGTGAAGTTTGAGTTATCCATGTTTGACTGTATATAAGATGAGATGTTCTATGATAATAGGCTAAATTAGATGCATTAAATGTGTTAAATGAATTGAAAAACAGCAAGTGCAGCTTATAGCACTGGGGTGTATATCTAAAACTTGTACACTCTGGGCGTATATCTAAAACTTATACACTCTGGGGCGTATATCTAAAACTTATACACTCTGGGGCGTATATCTAAAACTTATACACTCTGGGGCGTATATCTAAAACTTATACACTCTGGGCGTATATCTAAAACTTATACACTCTGGGCGTATATCTAAAACTTGTACACTCTGGGCGTATATCTAAAACTTATACACTCTGGGGCGTATATCTAAAACTTGTACACTCTGGGGCGTATATCTAAAACTTGTACACTCTGGGTGTATATCTAAAACTTATACACTCTGGGGCGTATATCTAAAACTTATACACTCTGGGGCGTATATCTAAAACTTGTACACTCTGGGCGTATATCTAAAACTTATACACGCTGGGGCGTATATCTAAAACTTATACACTCTGGGGCGTATATCTAAAACTTGTACACTCTGGGGCGTATATCTAAAACTTGTACACTCTGGGTGTATATCTAAAACTTATACACTCTGGGGCGTATATCTAAAACTTATACACTCTGGGGCGTATATCTAAAACTTGTACACTCTGGGCGTATATCTAAAACTTATACACGCTGGGGCGTATATCTAAAACTTATACACTCTGGGCGTATATCTAAAACTTGTACACTCTGGGCGTATATCTAAAACTTATACACGCTGGGGCGTATATCTAAAACTTATACACTCTGGGCGTATATCTAAAACTTATACACTCTGGGGCGTATATCTAAAACTTATACACTCTGGGGCGTATATCTAAAACTTATACACTCTGGGCGTATATCTAAAACTTATACACTCTGGGCGTATATCTAAAACTTATACACTCTGGGCGTATATCTAAAACTTATACACTCTGGGCGTATATC
Source organism: Watersipora subatra (assembly GCF_963576615.1). Classification (NCBI taxonomy): domain Eukaryota; kingdom Metazoa; phylum Bryozoa; class Gymnolaemata; order Cheilostomatida; family Watersiporidae; genus Watersipora; species Watersipora subatra. Next base: position 72,749,277 of record NC_088710.1, read on the forward strand.
TAAAACTTATACACTCTGGGGCGTATATCTAAAACTTATACACTCTGGGGCGTATATCTAAAACTTATACACTCTGGGCGTATATCTAAAACTTGTACACTTTGGGCGTATATCTAAAACTTGTACACTCTGGGCGTATATCTAAAACTTATACACTCTGGGCGTATATCTAAAACTTATACACTCTGAGCGTATATCTAAAACTTGTACACTCTGGGGCGTATATCTAAAACTTGTACACTCTGGGCGTATATCTAAAACTTATACACTCTGGGCGCATATCTAAAACTTATACACTCTGGGCGTATATCTAAAACTTGTACACTCTGGGCGTATATATAAAACTTATACACTCTGGGCGTATATCTAAAACTTATACACTCTGGGCGTATATCTAAAACTTATACACTCTGGGGCGTATATCTAAAACTTGTACACTCTGGGCGTATATCTAAAACTTATACACTCTGGGTGCATATCTAAAACTTATACACTCTGGGCGTATATCTAAAACTTGTACACTCTGGGCGTATATATAAAACTTATACACTCTGGGCGTATATCTAAAACTTATACACTCTGGGCGTATATCTAAAACTTATACACTCTGGGGCGTATATCTAAAACTTATACACTCTGGGCGTATATCTAAAACTTGTACACTCTGGGCGTATATCTAAAACTTATACACTCTGGGCGTATATCTAAAACTTATACACTCTAGGCGTATATCTAAAACTTATACACTCTGGGCGTATATCTAAAACTTGTACACTCTGGGCGTATATCTAAAACTTATACACTCTGGGCGTATATCTAAAACTTATACACTCTGGGCGTATATCTAAAACTTGTACACTCTGGGCGTATATCTAAAACTTATACACTCTGGGCGTATATCTAAAACTTATACACTCTGGGCGTATATCTAAAACTTATACACTCTGGGCGTATATCTAAAACTTATACACTCTGGGCGTATATCTAAAACTCAACAAACAATCATCAAAGTTTGGGGTGCGACGTATACATGGTGGGAGCAATACCTGAGGATTTACGGTAATATACGATGTCATACGAGTAATATACGAGCCATGTATAAATATAGACTGTATATCATATATGAATACAGACCGGATATCATATATGAATATAGACGGTATATCATATATGAATATAGACGGTATATCATATATGAATATAGACCGGATATCATATACGAATAAAGACTATCTATCATATATAAAAAGAGACTATATATCATATTAGCAGACAGCTATAATTGGCATACAAACAGAAAGGATAATATATAATAAGCTAGTGTGATATCTCTACTTTTCACACCTCCCTGTTTCTCAATGAGCTCTCTACAACTCACCTCCTGACCCTTACGGTCAGCCCGTTTTATGCGCTTCAGCTGCATATTTCTGAAAGTGACTGACATCTGACCCTGAGAATACTCCATGGTTCCTTTGTTATTGAGGATGTCTCCAGCATTTTCCATCGCTTCGGGCAGACATTTTTCAGCTGCTATCCTCCTAGCCTGAGGTTCACTAAAACGCAGCTTGTAGAGATAAATTGGAACAAAAGCTTAGCAGAGAGCCTCACATTCTCATAAGAACCCAGAAAAACCAGCATCAGCTCATCGCCTACCAATAGCAGTGCACTTAACAGTGAGTCATATATGGCAACAGGTAGGCCAACAGGTAGGCCAACAGGCAACCATATACATGTATACTCATCTGCCACCAGAATTAAACACGTACTTTTCCACAAATTGGAGCAATAACGTAGGTATGCCAGCAGCATATGTCCTACCTGATAATAGATGCCTGCACAGTTGGCATGCTCATGAATACATTTAGCTTGTCTCCTACAAGCAGTCGAACTGTAGCTGTGAATCTGGCATCCTTCCGGACTACCTGAGGTGGCTGACGATCAATAACAAAAGAACTAAAAACCAAAATCCCTGTATAAGCTATCAGATGGCAAGAGGTGCCACATATTTACCAACTTGATTCAAACACATTAAAAAAACATAGAAATGCTGAAACTGTAATCTACTGAGCTAGGAGAAGGTAATTGGAAAGAGACAGACTGATGCTGGTAAGGATGAAAGAGTCGGACAATACTGCTCGTCATTCCGGTTGAAATCGTCACTCAAGACACAGAAATTCCTAACATAGTCGCAAGTCTATTCAAATTAAATATATAGTCAGTACTGCGAAACCAACAAATATGAAGCTAGCCCATTAAAAACGCACTTATGTATTATTAATGGACACTTTTACAGTTTGTGTGGTCCAACTATTTATAACTCTTGGAGCTGAATTCTCCGCAGTCATATGAATTCTGCAATATGACTGCTAGTGAGGTAGGTCCTTGCATTAATAATAGCTCTAAAAATAATAAAATGCACTCACTTAAAAAAAACACATGATGCCAACAAAAACACAAGTTACAACTGAAAGGAAGTGGTAGAAACACAAGTAATGCCAACAACGCCATATCAAATATTGCTCCAAAAACACAAGTTACAGCTGAAAGGAAGTGGTAGAAACACAAATAATGCCAACAACGCCATATCAAATATTGCTCAAAAAACACAAGTTACAGCTGAAAGGAAGTGGTAGAAACACAAATAATGTCGACAACGCCATATCAAATATTACTCCAAAAACACAACTTACAGCTGAAAGGAAGTGGTAGAAACACAAATAATGCCAACAACGCCATATCAAATATTGCTCCAAAAACACAAGTTACAGCTGAAAGGAAGTGGTAGAAACACAAATAATGCCAACAACGCCATATCAAATATTGCTCAAAAAACACAAGTTACAGCTGAAAGGAAGTGGTAGAAACACAAATAATGCCAACAACGCCATATCAAATATTGCTCCAAAAACACAAGTTACAGCTGAAAGGAAGTGGTAGAAACACAAATAATGTCGACAACGCCATATCAAATATTACTCCAAAAACACAAGTTACAGCTGAAAGGAAGTGGTAGAAACACAAATAATGCCGACAACGCCATATCAAATATTACTCCAAAAACACAAGTTACAGCTGAAAGGAAGTGGTAGAAACACAAATAATGCCAACAACGCCATATCAAATATTGCTCCAAAAACACAAGTTACAGCTGAAAGGAAGTGGTAGAAACACAAATAATGCCAACAACGCCATATCAAATATTGCTCCAAAAACACAAGTTACAGCTGAAAGGAAGTGGTAGAAACACAAATAATGCCAACAACGCCATATCAAATATTGCTCCAAATATAATATATCAGCTAAAGGTAGCTGGTAGAGTAAAATGAAAAGCTCAATAATCTTACAGGAGATCTGTAAGCGGTATAGCGTGTGACTGACTGAGACAGAGATGCTTACTTGAGAAGCAGTACATTCAGCAGTGCCCGCAGTTCCATATCTAGCTCACTGATGACCATTTTATCTTCTTTCTTTGAGTGTATCTCCTCCTCCAACATCTGAAGCTTCATCACTTGCTGCTTGCAGTCATTCAAGAGACCAGCAAACTCTTCACACCTGCCATAGATGTCACAGCTTACTGTGCCATGGCAAGTAAACTAGATACACTTATTCTAAATGGATAAAGAAGACTTGGCCTGTTCATGTGTGAAATGAAAGACTAACAGAAGCGTGTCTGATAAGTTAATCTGGCAACTTTGAGGGGTATTTACTAGGTCATGGAGCTCACTCGAACTACTTTAAACAATGCTGAACATTTCAAAAATACACTCCACACGAGACACAACCAGCTGATATGGCTGCACCTCCTTGTCAAAACTTAATGCAAAATGAGTATTTACTGATTAGACGAATTTATAAACATTGTCAGAATCTAAACGTGTCTCTCCCTCTCTTTCTCTTTCTTCTCAATCTCCTTCCCTCTCTCTCCCTTTCTTTCTCTCAAGCTCAGCATGAACAATGCTTTTATATAAACATAAAGCAGATATTACGGGTGATAGTGCTGAATAACTACCATCTCTGGATTTTCATAAGAACATGTGCATCACACAAGTTAGCTTTATAAGTTGATTGTTTCTGCAGGTTCTTCCAGTTAACAAGTTCCACCTCAAACACCATCTGACTCAGTGTCTTGAACTGCACGATTATACCCTTGAGCAGCTCGTAGGTCCTCTACAAACACGAGCAACTGGCGATTCAATCAAAATTTACTTTAAACAAGACCAGAGTAATGAACATACATACAATAGTATGATATTTACCATTCGGATCTGATGCAGCTCCATAGCCCGAGCTTTTAGATCTGGTTGAGCATCAGTGATCTCTTTCTGTAAACTCTTCATGGCCTCCTCCTTCTGCAGCGAAATGAACATTAACTAGACCACATATGATAAAATAGAATGTAACTCCCTAGATTGCTCTAGCCTCGAACACCTACACTGTGATGAGGGAGCTGATTACCCGTATCTTTTAATTTACTTTGTGTAAAAACATAAGAAAAAGACTAAAGAGATGGATAACCAAAGTAAATATATGCTTACAATACAGGAACCTGCACGAAACCGACTATACACCGAGAATGGCCAGCCAGTCAAAAACATGAGCATTAACCTATTACCCACCAACACAGATATACCTACACATAGGCACAACTCGGTCAAACTTAGTGTAACTGTCACACAACATGATAAGGAGTCTTACAGGACTGAGAACACAAGACAAACTGTCAGTAACATTCAACAATGGATATTGTATGCATTCACATATACAGACGTAGAAATTCACAAAATATAATAATTTACAGTAAGTATTTTCTTCATTTTCGCTCTACATAATGCTTATTAGAATTTCAGACATTTTTGGTTTTTTACAATTCTCTTCAAGTCTGATATGTATTCAGTTGTTGCCACTTAAAACAATTCATCTACAGTCGAAACAGATGAATGGTTTCCCATGATTCAGATTAGAAAACATGAATGTTGACCCCAACAATGACAATATCTTAAGAGCAGTCTGTTTGACATAGGCCATTTTTACATTGGCATATTTTTCCAGAACTCTATGGTTCCTGCCATTATAGCAGATCATTCTTGGCCATCCTCACAAAGATTTATCATTGCTAGCTCAGCTGCAGCCACATTGGTAATTTTGCATTAAGCGGGTTGAACAAAGTCCATGACCTTTTTAGTTTTAAAAACAAAGCCAGCTCACAAAGCTTTCGTGCAGGTTTTCAATCAGTGTTACAGTGTATTTCGCATTATTACAGCCTTCTTACAGTGCATTGACAGGTCACCTTGGTCAAGTTCAGCAGAAATGTCCTTGACATGTCTCTAGTTAAGCGTATGAGTCTGAGTGTAGTTGAAGATTTCTATCCCAGTCTCCATGATGCTGTTTAAATTCAATGGTTTATACACAAATCACTTCCTGGTAATCATGTAGTGGAAACTCCAAAACTCATAAACATTTTTTATTTCTTTGTAAAGGCTCACAAGCCTGTTCCCAGGTCGGATCATTGCTGGCACTCCATCCATGGCTATTGCAATTAATGTTCACAGGTCGAATCATTGCTGGCACTCCATCCATGGCTATTGCAGTTAGTGTTCACAGGTCGGATTATTGCTGGCACTCCATCCATGGCTATTGCAGTTAGTGCTCGTATAGGCAGATTTGGTCTCTCAAATGAATTCATCACTTTTTGTCCCAGTTATTGCCATGGTTGCGTCTTCATATGACACAATATCAATGAGTTTTTCTTTGTTCAATTTTGTTTGGCATAAACCTTCAAATCCCGCCTTCCATGTCACAACTTTAATCTCAACAGATACTAAATACTTGTGCTTAAATAACTCCAGACTCTTACAAACTGCTGATGCTGTTGGCGCGGAGTGAACTGAGCTGTTGCGGAAGATTTGAAGTTTTGAAATATGACAATATTCAACAAAACAATAGACATTTTTGTAGTCTGGTAAAAACATCCTGAGTATTACTTTCAACAATTCAGAAATGGACTCAGAAATTCAGAAATGGATTCAGAATGAGACACAAGTGTTTAGTACTTGAATGATGAAGGTTTTTATCTTAGAGACTCGTGCATTTGACACTCAAACCGACTTACTTGTAAACTTGTCAGATTAATATACATGTATCATTACATGTCGTTGTTTGTCTGCATTAAAGTGAATACATTGTACAGTGACATATATCTTTAATTAAATGCATGTATGTACAACCAACATCATGTGCCAAAAACTACATGATGTTTCTATATGCTGGCTACCAAATGCTGGTTATTCTAGCAATATATACACGTCATGTTCTGATCAGAGGATTAAATAGGTAATTGACAGATCTACCTATGGTTTGAGCGATGAGAGATCTATCTGTAAGTTGAGAGACTGAGAGATTTACCTGTAGGTTGAGAGACTGAGAGATCAACCTGTAGGTTGAGTGATTAGGAACCTACCTGTAGTTTCAATGAGCCTTTCCGAAGCTCGTTCATTGTATCCTCATTCCTTTTATTGCGCTGGTATTGCAAGACAAAAAACTCTTGCCTCTGTTGCATCTCCCGTACATTTGTGCCGGTTTCCTGCGAGTAGATACAGTTCATAGTCACTGCCATATTTTAGTTTTATCTAACAAACTTGTCTATAAAAGCTAACCCAATAACCAGCGCACAAAAATGCAGCGCGTGTCTACAATGAGAACATAAACGGATGTCTTTATCATACTTAATAATAGGCAAGAAGGCTTTTAGATCAGAGTTAGACAGTTCTTAATAGTTTACTTGCATGTTACAAATACATGTGCTTGAAAGACATGCATAACATATGTGCGTGTCACAAGTACACATGCTCGGTGGACATACATCTAACATATTCATACAGTGCAAGTGTACACACATAGTAGTTATATGTGTAACATATTCATACAGTGCAAGCGTACACACATAGTAGTTATATGTGTAACATATTCATACAGTGCAAGTGTACACATATAGTAGTTACATGTGTAACATATTCATACAGTGGAAATGCATTGCTAACAAATTAATAACATTAAAAGTGAGTAAGTAGGCTCAGAAAATAAAGCACTGAATATTTTAAGAATACAATTAAAACTCTACTTACGACCCTCTCTACAAATGTTCAACATAAGATGTAAAATTTGAGCTAATATCTGACTTTACACACAAAGTAATCTCCAACATGTGAGGTTATCAGTTTCTTGAAACTTCGCAGTTTTATAGGTGAAAGTAAAAAGAAGAAAATTGAAAACATCACAAACACTAAGTTAGTTTAACCTTGACCTAGTTTAAATCAGAGAAACGCCATGTATCTCTATCAAGACCTCTATCTCTGCATCGGCACGCCTACACGCCATGCCTTCGTTTTTTGTTTGTCAGTTGGGTGTCTCTCCTGACGTAACAATAAAAAACTTTTAATTTATTTTATTTCATCAGTTTAGTTTTTGTTACACATAATTTCAAATTTTACATTTGATTATTTGATAGTTTTACATAATGCGTTTGTCTTAATGCTATGTGCAATTAATTCCTGCAGTATTTATTAACGGGCTATCATATGGCACTGGGCTATGGAATAAATTAAATGAAACTACAGTCTAATCTTATGGCAATATTTGTTCCAAGATACAACATTTGTTCTAAGATACAATGTTTTTAACATTCAAAGCAGATATCAGGAAATATTAAATTCATATGTAGAGGTTTAGCTGTATGTTATTTTTACGGTGATTGGTACCGTATGTGACGCCCATACAACAGATGCTATAGGGTACATTGGAATAGCTACTTTCAAGGAGCTTTAGCATGACTAATGCACTACTATGTACACCATTTGATGAAGTATTTTTATGTTAACAATGATTATGTGTGTGTGACCTTAGTTTGACTTTTTAGCGACATCGCATGTCTCAGGAAGTTCCACCTACCATAACTCTATTCCGCAATGCTTCCATATCACTTAATATACGCCTCTCTGTTTGAGAAACCTGGTGCTCCTGTTTCATGGGTTCTCCCTGCAACCAGTAGACAGCATATTGCACGCGCTCTTCAATTCAATACAACTGTCTGTGGACGTTGTCTTCAAGATAATAAATAGCTCAATAGAGTATCTTTAAAATCTATACATGTAAGAGTTGCCCTCTCATGAACATTTGCAAATAATAACATTAATTACTTATTACAACAGTCATTAATCATATCTGCCTTTGGGAGGGTAACAGCTACATGAAATGGGTAATAAAGAGATGATAACTACTGCAGTCATGCCTTATCGACATTACTTCCAGTAATTTGTAGGCGATGTTTCACTCACACAGCTCATCATGACCAGCTGCTCTTCCCGTATCAAGGACTCCCTGATGAAGCCTATGAATGCCAGAGGATTGTCTTTAAATGACATCTATAACCGACCAAAAGAAATAAGTTATATGGCCAGGTTTACTCCAAGAACCAATGCATTGCTGGATTAGTGGTGGACCCTACCTACCTTTATGCTGTTAGCACTCTCCAGCAGTCGCATCCTGTATGCAAAGCCCTGCTCATCGGTAATAAACCTGTTGGCATATTCAGTGACTTGGATCTCCATTTGGTTGAGAAGGTGTAAGGCTACAGTCTCATCTCCGTTGTCTTCAACTGACTTCCTGAGAGGAAAAATTTGTGTTCACTCTCACGCGTAACTCTATGTATTTGTGCTCACTCTCACACATAACTTTATGTATTTGTGTTCACTCCCAGGAGTAACTGTTATAGCAATAAATGTGCACACATTGGTTTTACGCCACACAGCTACTTTGCCATACAATGAATTAATTGTGGACATACTTATTACAGGTGCCAATTTTCAATGGCACAAACAAAAAATGTGTGTCCACACTTTCCCATATGCTTGCAGTGCTTACCACAAAATTATTGGTTAATACTAAAACGTGTGAAGATGATGATCGCGTGAGAGCTCATGACACAACAATTATAAGTACAATTATTACCAACTGTGGGAGAGTGGCTGTGTGGCTTTAGCAAAATCTCTTCATATATTTGTGTGAACTCTCAGTTGTAATTCTATGTATTTGCGTTCACTCTCAGTTGTAACTCTATGTATTTGTGTTCACTCTCAGTTGTAACTCTGTGTATTTAGGAAATAACTAGTACACAGGTTCCTGTCAAAAAACACTCCATCCCGAACAAAGGTTTAAAACTGAGGCATGACGACTTTATGTAGGGTGGATCTAGCAATTGCATATGACTCAATTGGGTACATGTATAACTGATGCATGACTATCTTGCATATGACTCAATTGGGTACATGTATAACTGATGCATGACTATCTTGCATATGACTCTTTGCATATGCAAATCTATGCAGTGGATGGCTATATTCAATATTCAACTAGCCTATATGACTATAGGGTGCACAACTATGTTGTGTTTGAGTCCTTGTTTGACTTCATGCAATATATGACTATTTTATTTATTTATGACTTCACGTAAAGTACGACTATCTTATTTACGACTTCATGCAATATATTACTATCTTATTTACGACTTTATGCATTATATGACAACCTTATTTACGGCTTCGTGCAACATATGATCATCTTATTTACCAGTTCATGCAATATGCGACTATCTTAGTTACAAATTTATGCAATATGCGACTATCTCATTCACGACTTCATGCAATATACGACTATCTTATTTACGACTTCATGCAATATATGACTATCTTATTTATGACTTCATGCAATATATGACTATCATACTTACGACTTCATGCAATATACGGCTATCTTATTCACGACTTCATGCAATATACGACTATCTTATTTACGACTTCATGCAATATATGACTATCTTATTTACGACTTCATGCAATATACGACTATCTTATTTACGACTTCATGCAATATACGACTATCTTATTTACGACTTCAAGCAATATACGACTAGGTATATCTTATTTGCGACTTCATGCAATATGCGACTATCTTATTTACGACTTCATACAATATACGACTATCTTATTTACGACTTCATGCAATATACGACTATCTTATTTACGACTTCATGCAATATACGACTATCTTATTTACAGCTTTCTACAATGGATGACCATCTTGTGTAATCGAGCTTGAATTTGGGCAAGCTGAAATTTTAAAATTGAGAATGAGATGGTGATGAGGCCCAGACATAAGCAGCCATTGGAATGATAAAATTAAGTAGAAAGGCATTTCTGTTGATATAACATGCAGAATCGTGGGGCCACAGAATCGGAACAATAGAATGCTTCTTCTGGCACCAACTGTACCAAATCAACAGAGGTCCTGATACTGCCTCTTTACGGACTGTCTAATATATACCAGAAATACTAGTACCTTTAACGCTGGTTGCCTTATGCACTGTAATTTGTGTTAGACAAAATCAATGCAGACAATTCCAGTGGGGCCAAAGGCTATCAAAGGCTTCGGCTGCAAGTTACAACAATCTTTTGTTAAAGGTGACTTAAACAATAAATAGGGAAAAAAGTCAATGTGTGACAGATGATGACTGAGCCCCAGCCGAACGATGCCAACACTGGCCACCGCACCAGTAGGCCGGCAGGAAGACAGCTTGGCCCAGCCGGGCTGAGAGGGAGTTGACCCGACCTTAACAGGCCAAACAGAGAAGAGATCGAGTGGCTGCCAGATGGTGAAGAGATGCCCGCTAACTACCGAGCCGGCACTAAGAAGACCAACCAGGCCGGCATGGAGAAGACCGGCCGGAAGGGTTCACAACGAATCCTTTACGCATGTAAACATGTACTGAAACTCTAGTTGATCGAATGATTGTAAGGGCACTCAGATAGGTCCCTGACCCCAACTAGCTTGACTTGACAAATGTAGACGTCCGACGGGCTAAACAGAATGACAAATGTAGATGCTCGATGACAGGCTAAACAGAATGACAAATGTAGACGGCCAACCAAAGGCTAAATAGAATGACAAAATGGCAGCGCCTTAAGTTAAAGAGAGGCAATAATTAGAATCCAAGTGCCAAGAGAGGGCTGATGCCTTGATAATTAACTGGCTCCCAGACATTCGCAACTGATGCCTCCAGCTGTAGGAAATAGCCACAGTATGTCTTAGCCACAGTATGTCTAGTAGGCTCAATGTCTTTCACGCTGAAACTCATATCACACAGGCAAATACAAGCAACCAAGGGCAGAGGTATCAATCTTACGCAAACAATTCTAAGAATTTTAAGGTAAGACGAAACGGAACAGAAATGGGCCATCTATCAAGCGTTTGGTTGTCCTTACTGAGATAAGCAACTGATAATGCAAGACTATTACAGATGGAGTGGTGATGAATACGGCACCATAGAGGTAACTAAGAAGCAATTCCAGGAATATGTATTTATGGCTCATACGTGAGTGCGCGCTTACGTACGATGGCACTTGAACAGTCCGGATAAGGCAATGTAGGCGGAAAAGCCCAGTTGTTGGCAAACAATTACTCCTAACCCTAGGAAATACAAACGCTATGTAATTCTTGGAATCTGTTGACAATAGGGTTGACTGCATATAGCTGTCTAGGAGAGGGGGCGGTGAGCTGTAGGATCTCTAGTAGACACACAAGGGTCGAATGCAAACACAAGGCTATCGACGGTTATACACAACCAAGTCTCACAAATTTTATAACTACAAGTAAAAATGATGGCTCAAGGCGGGAATAGATGTCTTACTGACAGTTCTCTAATATGGCAAACCACAAAAACCCGCTGAAGTGATTTGGATTGAAATGATGCTCAAAATCTCTTGTACTAGTTACTGTAGCAAACAGGGGTTTGGCTAGCCATTTGCTCAAACAAAGGGGTACATAGCTATCTGCTCAAAGTTATGCCAGAGCTAAGAGAAAAGCTGGGTGATATTATGAGTCAAGTATACCAATAATTCACAGTGTGTAGGTGGAATTTCTGACCCTTTGTAAACTCAAACCGAAGCATAACTACCAGCATTTCGAAATTTTAATATTTAAAAAAATTCAATCATTATTCCTTGATTATATTTGATATATTAGAATTTACTCTAAAGTTGGGTTAGCAAAACTCTTTACACCCTACACAAGCAGCGCCTTGGGTACATTTTATTATGGAACCCTGATCTAGGTAGGTTGTTTTTATGTCAAGTCCAAGGTATGAGCACCAAACAGTAATAGACATAGGCCTATATGTCTATTATATGTCTATATATATACATATATATATACATATATATATATATATTTATATATATATTAACTAAAAGCAAGTGCAAAAGCATATAAAAAGAGAACTCTACACTAAAAACCTAAAAGATTATTAGTGGAGTATGAAATATTTGAAAAATTATTGCGAAAAATGTAAACTTTTAGTATTTGCGTTACAAATTTGTTTGTAACGCAATACTAAAAGTTTGTAATTTAATTAATTTGTGATAATTAACGCAATGTAATTTAGTACAATCGCGTCTGATGAGTGCTCCGCACGAAACAAATTTGTAACGCAAATACTAAAAGTTTACTTTTTTTGCAATAATTTTTCAAATATATATATATATATATAGGCATAAACTGTCACATCAAATTTCAGTTTCTAAATGTACTGCAAGACTTAGAGTACCATTAAAGCTGGTATTGACTTCAAATGTCTACACCTTGTACCTTATCATAATGTACACTTCGTGAATCTCTCTTTAGCACAATCCAAAAGATGAGATTTAGTAGGCGAAATAGTACAACGGAAATATTCCTTTCCAAAAACGTTTCCGTTATAGATAATTTATGTTATACGAACGGCAAACTACATGCAAATTGCCTAATCCGTTCCAAGATATTTCCAAACTCATCCCTTGACTCATCCCTTGAGCCATACAGAAAAAAAACCTGACTTTTTAATTTGTTGGCTGTACCGTAACTGCAGTAGGCTATTATTAGTTCGTATCAACCACTTTTCTCTCTTTTCTTATCACTTTCACTCGTTTTATGGTTCATGATTTTATAGTAATTTTACAATAAGTTAAGTAAATTTTCGATGCCCAATTACAACGATTTTTTTATTTTTTCTGAATAGCAAAGTCTATTCTGCAAAGGAAAACTAATAACAAAAATTTTACATGTCTACAATAAAGCAAAACAAAAACGTATTTTTTCTATCATAAGAGCGGTGTCTACCTGTTCGTAGTCTATCTGTTTCCAAGGAGGATCAAAATTCGGATAATAGATACTATTTGATGATACTCCAACTCTGGCATTCAGATTGGTAGACCGACACTGTAACACCTGCACTAATCGATCACCTTCAAGTATTTCTGAACAAATGTGCAAGTACTTATTCTGTTTTGTCGACAGGTTTCTTGATCAATCATGATCTATCACGGCGAATCGGAAAATCGTGAAATATGTAAATTTTATATAGTAATGGAGATTACGCCATATGTATGTCATTTTGCCTCACAAATGCAGCAAAAGAAAGAAAGCGCCGTTTTAGGCTAACTACAAGATTCTTGTTACTCAAATCGAATTTGAGAACTTGCACCGATTTGACACTTTACGTTATATGGGGTTTTTGAGTGGTACGAAGCAAAAACTTTACATAAATTTTTTACGTTATGTGGAGGTTACGTTATAGGAGATATACGTTGCAGGAGCGGCTACTGTACTGTCCATTAGAGTATGTAGCTAACCCTGGCCCCATTTATTGTTTGTGTAAGGGTCTAAAACAACAGCCAGTTTTGATTTAATCATGTAAACTTTATACGCTAAACTGTTTTTTTACATTTGTTAGCCCTACTCAATCATTCCTGATTTTTGGTTTTTCATTTTTGTTTTGGCATGTAACAAACACACCATTTTGTTGATGATTACGGATATCAATAAAGAGATATACTTGCATATTTCAGTTTCTACAAATAATTTCAGACTTGCCTCCCAGATCGGCCTTCTATACATCGGTACATTCAAATGCTGGCCGATGCAATACTTCACAAACTCAGGTAGTGAGCAGCTGAAACGAGTCAACAGTTTTTATATTTTTAAAGCAGTTAAAATAGGAGATTGTGCATGCGCTCTGTTTTATTATTTAAACAAATTTGATAAAATCAAAACTTCAAGTCATTTTAACTTGGCTGACTTTCCGGCTGCTGCAATAGCGATATAATATTATGAGTAATTAGAAACAGCCACTTACAATAGACTTAGATCCCTCAGCAATTTATTCCCAAAAAGTAGGTGTGCAGTACAACCATAACTGTTATCGTAAGATAACAGGTTTGGTTGAGAACGTTAGGCTATATTAGCCAAATTTCTAAGAACCTGACAAAAGAAAATGACATAGTGATGATGTGCTGCACATGAAATTAAACTCTTATTGCTAGTAGCGGAGATAGTCAGCTGTGTCACTATAAAAGTTATCATTAGTTATCGACCTGATCTCATCTTACCACAAGTATGGCAAATGATATGAATTATTCTATTACAAAATGAATGCTGATTAACACACAGCTGTCTGTCACGTAATAAGTGTTTAGCTAATGCAAACAAAGATTTTGTCGCAGTCACACTACATTTAACACTTTTACATTTGTCATTTATTGTCAATGCTCTGGGGCCATCAAAGTTATTCAAAATGGAGAAATACTCTAATTTAGCTAAACAACATGCAGACTGCAATAAAAGTGATTTGGTGTTGCATAAAAGAGGTTCACTCATCGCAGTGATAGGTATGATATTTTATAATGACATGCTTTCAGCTATTCCAATCACAAATCAAATCCCTTACTGAATAAGACAAAACCCCCACCGGAATATATAGAACTGTGGAGGACTGCAAAAAACAAGTTTTTTGAACTAATGTAACAACTACTTGTCTCCATTAACATTGTTTATTTGTGTTATACTATATTATATATTATTTAAATGTAAAAAACAAATGTCCAATTTAGGTAATACATCTGGAGTAGGGAGAGAACAAACACAGCCTTGATTGAAAGGTTTTTAAGACGGGTTGAGTAAAGATTATCGAATGACTGTCAATAGAAAAACTTTTCGCATATAAGTTGTTTTCTGCATCGCTGATGTTTCAGCAATGCCGAGCAATACTTCGAGCCTAGTTAAGTGAAGCTGATGTTTCAGCAATGCCGAGCAATACTTCGAGCCTAGTTAAGTGAAGCTGATGTTTCAGCAATGCCGAGCAATACTTCGAGCCTAGTTAAGTGAAGAGTTTTAGTTGGATGTCTCATGAACTAGTCTGTGAACAAAACAATCGTGTCTAATTAAGCCATTACAATACACAGCAATGAGAAATGTCTGGAATTTGGTAGCATCTCACGAATATTTGCTCATACTTTCGAATTTAGATAATTTAAACAAATTTAAAGTTTAAAAGTCGAGCAAATCCTGATTATTCAGGAGCAGTAGTGTTATTGACAAATTTTTTATCAAAAACATACACTAATGCATTGCAATAACAGTAGCTTTAATTAACAGTTTATTTTTATCGAGTTTTATATTTTTATTATTTAAATGCTTCTTCAATTTTAAAGCGACGGCTATATCATTAATGATTTATTGAATATGAAATAAATATTTTACATTTTTTAACACTATCATGCGGTTTGTGGTATGTTTTATATGTGATTTAACTGCGATTTAGCACATAATTTGAGAAAGATCATAAATGGCTACTGGAACCTTTTCGTGGTTACCACGCCATACATTGTGATGTCACGTTGCAAGCAAGCAGCTCATCTAGTCGCTTGAGGTAAGTGAAAGTGTCTAAGTGTGATGTCAGTGGAGACTTCATTTGGAGACTGGAGTAAAACAGACATTGCACTGGCATGTTTTAAGTCAGCACAGCAACGGCTGTGGTGGATTATATCCCGATGCTAAAGTAGAAAATATTAGTGAAAACGCGAATAACTGGCCTAGTAACCAATATTATGTTGGACTTTAAAGATGAACTTACACAAAATTTTAGTAGATTTTATCAGAAAGTATCCGTATTTTTCTATTATTTGCAATTGTTTTTAATGTTTGAGGTTATGTGAATGCCAGGTTGCCTCAAGATTAAACTCAACAAAACTTGATAGCGATTAAGACGTGCAGATCAAGTGCGAGTCTGACGTCTATAATTGCAGAGACTGACAGAATAGAGACGCGTAATGCTGCAACTTACATGTAAATGCAGTAGCCGATATCAACAATAGCAACGATAGTAACTAGTGATATCATTTCGCACATCTTTTTCTTCTTAGCGTTTTAACCACGATCAAGTTTGGTCAATTTTAATCTTGAAACATCCTGGCAGTCAGATTACCTCAAACATCAAAAACAATCGCAAATGATAGAAAAATACCGATAGTTTTTAACAAAATCTACTAAATTTTTTTGCAATTTGATTTTTACTAATACTGTAGTACTTGACTCAATGAAGCCTGCTTAGCTTGAAAACTGGTGTGTCATCCAGCATTCTTAATCTTGCAATCTGAACAGTGTTATTTCTCATTGCTGCCAGTCTGGGTCTAGGCAGCAATCTAAGTGCAACTTGGGGACAGAACAAGGCTTCACAATGACAACATTTAGTGGATCAAATTAAAAATACGCAGATGAGTAGACTTCTACCATTAAGTTTATATAAAAATATATCATACCAGCAGGCTCAACCATCCATAAAAAACAATGGCACTTTCTGCGCATCAAACTTAGTTCTCAGATGCCACAATGCACCACAAGGTCAAATAGGTACAGCAGGCTTTCCTATAGCATAAGTTCCAGTTAACGTAAATAATTTATGTAAAGTTTTTGCTCCATATTTCGTAACAAATTTCATATAATGCAAAGCGTCCAGTTGGTGTACGTTACCAAAATTGATTTGTATAATGAGAGTCTCTAAAGCCTTGAAGTTATCATATTCTCTCTTGCCGCACTTGAGAGAGAAAATGAGGTATTGGGGTATCATATATATTATATATACGTACTAGTACTCTGGTTGCCCAGTGTACTGTGAAAGATTGTCAGGTATGTCGATAAAGCGCAGATAATAGGTAGCTCACAATTAATCAGAAATACCCAAAGGTGATCAATTGTTAGCGTTGGTGTAGTTAGTGTTAGTCAGCGTTAGTCAGTGTTAGAGTGTCAGTCTGACAAGCTGGATGTCATGAGTTGCAGTCTCGTAAAGTGATGTTTTATCCTAATGTTTAGCTTAGGCTTTGGTCAGATGGACTGACAGACACCGCTCTTATTATAGTAAAGATATATTTTTGTCTCACTTTATTTTGGATACACATATACACTTTTTCCTTTAGCGTAGATCTTGTTGTATAGAAAAAAGTTGACTCCCCTTAACTCCCTCACTCCCCCTAACGTAAAATTACCATAATCATAGCCGCAAAACCACGTGAAAGTGAAACCATGTGAAAGTGATAAGAAAAAAGAGAAAAGTTGTCAATCCAAACCAATAATGCCAGAGTTACTAACTCATTAAATCAAAAAGGCAAATTTACTTTTTTCATTTTTGAAGGGCCAAAGGGGTGAGTTTGGGAAGATCCTAGAATGGATTAGGCAATTTACATGTATTTTAGTGTTGGAATAACATAAAATTCCTATAAACGATAAACAATCTCGGCCCAGATTATTTACTGTAGCTGGTTTGTGAAAACTAACCGCAAGCCCTTTGTACACAGTAGCCCTGGTGGTAGCTGATATATGCATATCATCATAGAAAAACATCCAACATATTGCGAGCAGTTGTATCTAATGACAGACATAGTATAAAGGTTAACTGACAGCGCAAAAATCAATGCGCTATTCCGAGCACAAAGCATGATAAACTGGAATTCTAATAACATTTTGCTGTTATTTCAAATAAAACTTGCGTGTTAGCAACAATTTTAAGTGCAGAAACAAACAGGAAACATTTTTAACATTTTTAATGGTAAGCAGTTGGTACGGTATATCATTATATTAAAACCAGCAAAATGACCGGCGTTGCACGAGTATTAAAATCAGTTTATAAACAGTGACAGGTAATGTAGTTGCCTGCCACTTGCTATTAGCCTGACACATTGCCAATGGCTAATTTGAGTAAGCTAGTAGTACTTTGAGTACTTCCTAATAAGAGCTGTGAGAGCATGCATAAAATGACGTTGTGCCGCGCGAAGCAGCATGTGTATTTTCACTCACATAGCGACATATATCGCCTCAGAATTCAGTGCATCTCGCGTAGCTTAATTGGTAAGATATTTGCCTGGCAAACAAGAGGTTCCAAGATCAAATCCAGCATTAAACGGATATTTCCTTTCTAAATTTTAATACTATAGCTAGATTAACCGACACACACACAAACTTTGAGATTTAAATTTCTAGATTAAGATTATTGCACAAGAATACTTGAAAGAAGTTTCATCAAACCCTTAATCACGAAAGCAAAACTTGGACTGGCTGATTTTTAAATAATAACTTTTGTATACAGCTATTATTTCCATTCGTGTAAGAAATTTATTGATGACACAAGCCAAACGTTTAAGCAAATTGGGATAATTTATAGCTGCCATTCTAGGACTGAAGCCTGGCTATAGGCTACATAGGCAAAATGCCCAGCCGATGTGTAGTATTGGTATCTACTGGGGTTACACACTTACGCTATTAAATTTGACATTGGCAGATAAATTGACCAATGAGAATTTGCCTCAGTCATGTGAAGGTCAGGACATGCTTGCTGGATTTTCCATTATCATTATAAAAACACCACCATCATGTTAACTATCTATCACGAATCGACTTTTCAATATAATTAATCAGATAAAGATTTATCCTGAAACATTTCATGAGCAGTTTCTATATCTGTTACAGGTAAGAATGAGCAGTCCCTATCTGTTACAGGTAAGAATGAGCCGTCCCTATATCTGTTACAGGTAAAAATGATCAGTCCCTATCTGTTACAGGTAAGAATGAGCAGTCCCTATATCTGTTACAGGTAAAAATGTTTTTATTCATTTATATGTACAGCCAAACCCATACTTACAATCACTTCAAAATATGAAACTGTTGTCACCCAACAAAAAATTTAAGCTATCGTCCGGCTCTACCCGCAAGCTGATGACTTTAACCTTTCCTGAAATACGTAGTGCAATTTCATAAGTAAAGTTACGGGTAAAAACTGACCTCTTGTATTGATTAGTAGTAAGTAGTACCCTGGAAGTCTAGTATGCAGTGAGAGATAATTGAGTGTAATAACTAATTGCGTGATTATTCCAGTACACTTGAAGGTGGTTGATTGGTGCAGGTGGTGTAGTGTTGGTCTACCATGCCAAAAGGTGTGGGTTCAAGTTCCATTGAGAGCAATTTCTTTTCTGAACCTTCAAGCGTGGCTTGGAACAGACAGACGGACATGGCTATTGATATACTAAGGATTATCACTCACTATTTATTAGATCTAATTCAGTTTTTAAATTTAGTTTTTTATATTGTATTTTTATAAAAGAATATTTAGTTCCTGTAACCTAGTCTTATGCAAAGAATTTGCTGTGATGTTAAGTGTAAAGACCCAAATTATTTATCGCGAGGTTAAAAAAATGGAAGTTTCTATTGTTAGTAAGTACTAAGTAAATTAATTATAGATACATTAGAATGATAAACTAGCTTGCAATCTGTTACTCTTCTTTACAGGTTGACTTGCAACAAAATTCACATTACAGTTATTTGGTATCAAAAGATTCACCATGTCTTACCCTGTTGTGTTGTAGGTGCAAAATATGTGGGAATGTGATTACAAGCTCTTAAAAGCTTAAAAACGAACAGTTAATCACAGCCATCACGAAAACGCCGTAGATTGGAATCCCTTTCCAAAACGGCTCAAATGGGACATAGCTGAACACGATGACTTCTGTTTACACTTTCATGCAACCTCATTCGTCGAAAGATTTTCACAAATATACTTCACGCATTCAATAAAACCTTGTCTAATATCATTACGCATCTATTTCATCATCATTGTAATGCTGTTACTTTGAGCACTGATTTCTCAAATCGACTATAAAAATTTGTTTAATTTTTTAACCTCAGTCCGAAGGAGTGCATATCATCCTCTGATAAACCTTAGGAGCCTGTTGGTCACCTGGGATAGTCAAAAATCCTGCAGAAATCGTTCGCGCTGTTTGGCAAGAAGTATGGGGTCACATGATCAGATTACGAATAAATGATTAGACCAAGCCAAAACAAAACTGTAAAGTAGCGAGCATCTATATTTGATACAGGCTTTTCTGTAAAACCCGAAGTGTTTGTCATAAACTATTGCTACGAGACGTTTTATTTTGAGCCTTTTATTGGCCTTTCAATTCACGTGATAATGCCACGTGTCGAAACAATAACCAAAATGTTTGAAAGCGTAATCAAAATAAAGAGATTCTAAACTACAACGTTTTAGTGATGGCTGCGACTAACTGTTCGTTTTTGAGATTTTAGGAACTTGTAATCACATTTCCACATATTTTGCACGTACAACACAGCAGAGTAAGACATGGTGAACCTTTTGATACCAAATAACTATAATGTGAATTTTGTTGCAAGCAAACCTTTAATGTACACTCTTTTAGGGTATTGACTGATTATAGAAAATCTATCCAGACGAGTCTATACAGAAACAAGTTTTACTGCTATTCAATTATGAGTAATACTGAGATCAAACTACTGACGATGACAGATGTGAAGTCTATCATAGTAACTAGACAAGATACATCAAGAAAGGTCTTGGGGTGTGTAATGACTTTATACGAGACTATATGCATTCTCATGACCCAA
The DNA here is from genome assembly GCF_963576615.1 of Watersipora subatra. NCBI lineage: Eukaryota > Metazoa > Bryozoa > Gymnolaemata > Cheilostomatida > Watersiporidae > Watersipora > Watersipora subatra. The sequence continues at coordinate 72,770,103 of NC_088710.1, forward strand.
TGGACCTTCTTGTTGAGACTTAAGAGATAAGTGCACATAATGCATTGACTTTTTATCTTCGACTAAAATGATCAGCGCAGTCACATTATAAAAATTTTTAAATTGCAATTCACATGAGGGGGTAAAAATTTACCTAATTAAACCTGATTTTCTTGGCAACTATCAGAATAGTAACAATATTGTCGCTAATTAACTAGGATAACAGAACAGTGCATACTACAGCCAGGTAAGGTAAGGATATAGATAAGGGCACAAAATACACCTACCAGTCCTGCATCTCGATCCATGGAGCGATACTGTCTCGTACCTCCATCGGAAAGCTGCCATACCTACCAGAATAGAGCTCTTGGACCTGCCTCAAATAGTTGCCAGTGAGCATGCGCGTGCGAGCCCAGAGTGCCATCTCCCTACAAAATATTTACAGGTGGTAAACTATGAGCTACAAGAATGTGAGCTCCTGTAATCAAACTGCTAGTTCTCTTGTGATTATACATTCAAAGGTTGCTATATTTCCAATAAAAATTTACATAGTATTGCGCCCAGCAAGCACTGCAGTGTGAGAGACTGTAGATTTAACTGTGTGAAGAGTACACAAACTCAATAATGACAGCGGATGTATAAGTGATGGTAAAACAAGTGGAAGGCAATATTGAAACCGCCCAAATAGTAGTTATTCTATCCACTGCCTAATCAGATGCTGACAGACCTCTTGAGAGCACATCAAATAAAAACTTACCTCCTAAAATAGCTGATGTTTTTATAAAATAATTTGCAGATTTAGTCATAACGTTAAGAACACCTCATATAATATGTTTCTGAATGGTAACTTGAGCTAGTAGCCACCAAATATAACTGAGTTAGCATGAACAAGCGTGACAAAACTACACCTATCAATAGGCCGAGGCGAAATACGTCAAAACAAGGTATCGACTGTATAATCTAAAAAAGCAGTTATATGAAGTCCTTTACTCCACGAAGCATTGATAATCCTACATGCCTATAGTTATGTTGACATATTCAGTGACATGCAAACATATAATAATAATAATAATATATCCTATGTATCATTACAATATTCATGAAAATACTGGCAAAAATCCCTAGTGTGCATCTTAAAAACTAACCATTTTCAGCATATCACATTTTAAAGAAAAGAAACAACTGAAGAAACAAAGGATTCTACATTTTGCAACGAGTGCAGCCGTGTTTTAAATAATGCTATCCTTTGCTAAATTTTTATGCATGCAATAATTTCAAAATTTACAAAAAACATATTTTGTATTTTTATCTTAGTCGTGAATTTGAAATATTTAAAAACAAGTGACTTCCATGCCAAAGTGATACACATTTTGGTGTTCAGCTGAGCAGTGAAAGAGTTGAAACCAGATATCCTCAAATTTTTACTATGATGCTGAGCTCAAAGTAACAGTTCAGTTGGCATCCTGCTATTACAGACAATGCTGGTATACGCAACTATCAGAATGAAGTATAAAGTGATTGTAAACGTGTTGGCATATATAGCTACTTGCTCCCTTAAAGTTAGTAACACCCGACCAGCTCGACCACTCGATGCATTCATTTTGAATATATACATATGCAAGTATATGAATATATTAGAACATAAATAATAACAAGTTACATACAATAACTATAGACTAAGTTCAGATCACAGACTCAACGTTATGACAGCTGATTAATTTACTCCTACACGATTTTCGAAGTGAATAGTAACACACTCTATGTAAAATATATTAGCTGAATAACCTGAAATGCACAAATTTAATCAATTACTATTCCAAACGCCTTATGAGAATAAACCACATACAATACATGTAGCCCACCGAATAAATAGACACGCTTTTAATTCTACAAAGGGCCTGCCTTTACCTGGTTATTCGAAGCCGTCTGGCCAGTGTAGTCTGTTATACTTTGGTTTTTTTAGAGACGGTGCGCAAGCTCTGCTGTATTTAGGTTGAACAACAACAATAAATTGCAGTGTTAAAATCTAAGGCTATAAACATCGCACAATGTTGTCATTGGTTGAAGCGGTGACTTGATAGTTTCACTTTGGCTTAGCTGATGAAATATTTCGGCTTTTCATTCATTCACATGCGCATCATATTTTGTATGTTGTGTTGCCGCTGTAGAACACAAACGCTATTATTTTTACTGTTGAATTAATATGTGAATGTATTACGACCTGTGATAAAACATTTATCGGTAAAAATAGAACTGAGATATGAATGAGGTGTGAGCACTCAAAGAGTCATCGTTTTTGTTGAGGCGAAGAGAAGACTATTTCATTATACTTTCTTATTAATTTTTATTCTATTTAGACATACGTTAAAATATCTGCACAAGGAGGTTTTGAGTACAAAAATGCTTTTATCGGAGTAAAATGATCACGTCGATTCAATAAATTAAGCTAATTGTGGCGTTTTTATCTGATATTGTAGTTTCGGACTCTAAATCGTCATTTTATCATGTTACTAATTTTACTCGAAGTTAGTGACATGTGTTGATTTTGAATATATTAACTTCTATGTTGCAGGCTTTCACATTGCAATGCTTCACCAAGTGGCTGTATTTGCTCGAATAAGCAGTTGTAATCTGCAGAGCTTTCAAAGAAGGTTTGGCCATAACCGAGTTCCATTAGTGTACAGGTCTGACTTGAAGCATGCTAAAAGAGTTATTATCAAGCTAGGAAGTGCTGTGATAACTAGAGAAGATGAGTGTGGTATAGCGCTTGGAAGACTGGCATCAATCGTGGAGCAGGTATAGAAGTCATGAACACAGTTACAAGTTTTGAGTCTATTTACCATGTAATTTAATCTGTACTTATTCATTTGCGAAGTTTTGTCGGATGTAAATAAATAGCAGCCTTCTTTTGTTTTCTGCTGTAGCCTTGGAGTTTTTATGACAAAGAGGTTATGCACATTTTGTTACAAAGCCATTGTATTAGCTAGCCACCTGCAAGAAGACTTCAAACCAAATCAAATTTTTTGTCTGCATTCATTTAGACTGCTGAGCTTCATCTTGCTGGAAATCAGCCCCTTGTCATAACTAGTGGAGCTATAGCCTTTGGGAAGCAAAAGCTTTACCAGGAAATTTCTATGTCTAGAAGCATGAGGCAGACCCTTCGTACCAACAATCTAAACGGAATTCACGTATGTTAAACTCTATGGGTATTTTAAGCTTCATATGTTTTATGTCATTTTGTTTACATGCTCATAGGCGCTGTTGTTGAAAATGTGGAAAGCCATGAGTTTCAAGCTTCCCTGCAGATCATGTACAATTCAGGTCTATGGATTGACCAAAGTCAGTTAAATAGAGCATCTCTTTTTACTGTTCTCTCTATCTATCAACAGTAAAAATGGAAAACATATTAAATAAGTCTTTGAACAGAAGTAGTGTGTCAGCAGATGGTGTATGACTTAATGTTCCAAACAAGACAGCAAGCAGCGAGTACTCACAAGTGTACTGCAAGACTAATTGCATATGGCGTTGATGAGCGGTATCATCAATTGTTTACTTCACGTGTAGGCTTATGCAGAGCTCACTAACAAGTCTGTGGCTTTACTGCATCTTTTAAATCAGGTTTGACAAGCATTATATTGTCATTATTGAAACCACTAGAGTCGGTGCTTGTTTCTATGGCAACATAAGGAGTCACATTGTACTTTAGTCGCATAAGCATGACAGATGATCTTCCTAGGATGTATTGTAACAGCTTTTAGGAGCACTGTGATGATATGTTGGTTAGCTCCAGTTTTGACTGGCATATAGCTGTATGCTAACAAGATTTGGGTTGCAGACTGAGAACACCCTGGAGCCAAGAGCATGTGCAGCGGTGGGCCAGAGCGGGCTCATGTCCCTATATGAATCCATGTTTGCTCAGTACGGCCTGAGGACAGCTCAGGTGCTACTCACTAAGCCAGATTTGTACCATGAATCAAGCTGCAGGAACCTTGCTAGCACACTGTCTGAGCTCCTCAGACTCAACATCATACCGATTGTCAACACCAATGATGCTGTTGCCCCTCCTCCTGAGAAAAACCTTGACCTGGCCGGTGTAAGTAGACGGATGTGTGATCTTACAACCTTGTGTACAGTTGTATTTTATACATGCTGAAGGGTTAGTAGTATGAAGGGAAGATAATGCAACAGGAAGAGTGAATATGTGTAAAAAGACTACCATGGCTATATATAATAATAAGGTGATAAGAGGACGTTGAAAATTGAAATTACCCTTTGATAAGGCACAATGAGATGTCAATGAGTAGAGGACCATAAGAAGAGTGCATGCGCATGACAATAAAAACAATAACCACCGAGTAACAACGTGGAGGCGGAGAGCCAGACAATCGATTGTATTTTATAAAAGTACAGAAAGTTCTTATGCCTAAAGAGGCAATAAAAAACATTGTCATGTGCTCAGCGGTGCTATGCATAAAAAGGACTTAAAGGAAAATTGGGGAACAATGCTGAGCATGACATGACAAGTTAAAATTAGGAGTGAAGTATAGGAAGAGAGGAATGAGATGAAAGGAAGACATCATTGAAATGGTTGAGAAGGGTCGGTAAACATGACACTTTAGGAGAATGATTAACTACAAATAAATTTAATAAACTGCTACAATGAGGGAAAAAAGAGAGGAGCTGAAAGTGGGAAGAGCCAAATGAAAACTGCAGGTGGAATATGAATACATTAATGGAGGTGAAGATTGTCAAACATGGGAGAATTGTGAAAGCAGCCTCGTACCTGTCATGTACCCCTTCCTAGGTTATGTATTGTGAAAGCAGCCTCGTACCTATCATGTACCCCTTCCTAGGTTATGTATTGTGAAAGCAGCCTCGTACCTGTCATGTACCCCTTCCTAGGTTATGTATTGTGAAAGCAGCCTCGTACCTATCATGTACCCCTTCCTAGGTTATGTATTGTGAAAGCAGTCTCGTACCTGTCATGTACCCCTTCCTAGGTTATGTATTGTGAAAGCAGCCTCGTACCTGTCATGTACTCCTTCCTAGGTTATGTATTGTGAAAGCAGCCTCGTACCTGTCATGTACCCCTTTTTAGGTTATGTATTATTTTGAAATGATATAAATGCAGCGGAACGGAGAAATGGCAACAGCGCAAACCAGTTTTGCAAGTAGCTAAAGGAAAGAAGTTGTATGTCTATTATTTGGCAGCTAATTATGATTTTAACTTGATCTGCGACTCAGAAAATGTGTAACCTTAACTATCAATTCTTGCTTGTCTTGTTGCGATGAAGCAGAAACAAATGGAGGGATATTACCGTTACACTTTCTCTCTTAAAACTATCTGAATGCGGAATATCTGCTTTCCACATAATGTCTTATTTGTCTACTTAGTATGCCGAGCTATACCAACGGTTAATTTACTGGTTACATTTTTTTAACCCTTGAAGGTGCGCTGCTGTGATTTTCAGCATTGATACAAAGAGAAGGAATACAAGCAATTAATACAAGATCTTTGAGACCAGTCATTTTGCTGTCAAAATTCGTTGTCAAACCAATTTGGTGAACTAGTTTACCTGACATCTCATGTATATCAAGGTCAGATGTTCTGTTGTAATGAAAAGTCGAAACAAAGTCCTGTGCAATGTTGATAGCGTGTACAAACTGTAACCTGATCTAATTAATGCTTTCAAGTTCATTCTTGTCATAACAGCATTTTGACATAATTTAGCATTGCTAGCGATATTTCAGGTAATTAGCATAAAAGACAATGACAGTCTGGCAGCACGACTTGCCGTTGAAATCAATGCTGACCTGATGCTACTTCTATCTGATGTGGATGGAATCTATACTAGTCCACCAGGCACAGACGGAGCGAGGTTTCTCTCTACCTATTCTCCTGACAGCGATTCCTCTAGGGTTGTCTTTGGTGGCAAGTCAAGGGTTGGCCTTGGAGGCATGGAGGCAAAGGTCAGCATTTTGGTTCTCTCTCATGTCACCAATTTTAAAAGGGAAATCTTCAATGAAATAAGAACATGTAGTTTTTAGTAGTCTTAGTACAGAATATTGCTTAACATCGTTGTACACCAGCTATAATAGCAGTCTCGTTATCCATTTTCCAGAGTACTCTGTGTATACACGCAAGACTCCCTCGGAGTTCGTTACTAACTAACTAACCGGAGACAACATGATGTACCTCTTACTGCATAGCATTTTCACTTTAGTGTACAGGTTGTCAACCTTTGCAAGCCATTATGTTTGGGGCCTTCTATGCTTGTTCACTCAACAGTGACTCCTATCATCTTGATATACATGAATTACTGAGCAGTGTGCTGTCATTGCACCCTTTGCCCCTGCATAACTGTTAGAGAGGATAACTCTCGCAGCTCATCTGTTTTCAATTTAAACTTCATTTGTGGCGGCTGAATTTACTTGCTTATCTGTCTCGCCATTTTTATCAATGCTGTCCAGATGTCGGGTTAAATGTTTTTATCTTGCTAATTGTCAACAGTTTTAAAGTGTTATACTTGGGCCACCATGAGATACACTTCTTGTGCTGGGCTTTTTACCCTGTCAGCAATTGTTTAGAAGCTAAAGCTACGCTCACGCCAGCCAATTTCATCCTGATTGTCTGGACCATTTGGCCCACTAGCCGAAAATCGCTTTGTGTGAAAAGAGCAAACGAAACCAATTTTGTCCAAAGAAATTTGATTAGGCTGTGCCTGATCGTTAGGCAATTCTAGACCAATTTTCAATTTGAGTTGCCAACGAAATCACATTCACAGCGAATCACGCGGTCATGCCATATTTGCCATAAATGCCATATTTGTTTTCACTTTTGTACACATTTTTTGTCATATCATCAAGTAAGTAATAATTCTGTTGATAGCACCCCTGAAGGGTGCTATCAACAGAATGATTACTATGTTCAATTATTATAGCAGTAAAATAATTGAAGTGTCTGCTTCAATTATTATGTAAATCTGACTCACTAAAAATATATCAGCTAAAGTTATCTGACTCTGCAATAAAAAATGGCAAAGTCGCCCACTCTCGGTCCAACTTACCTTGGTATGAATGAAAAAACTGAGAGCTCTTATAAAGTGCTCCAGATATCGACCGCAAAAACTCTATTTTTAAATCGGCTGGTGTGAATGCAGCTTTATACGGAGTGCTGTAAGTGCCCAAGGGCTCGTGTTCAAATACCTGGCTAATTCTAGCGAAAACCATTTGCTCTATCCAAGTCACTACCTACCTTTGTAAGGATAAAATAAATATATATGTGTACGTACTATATAGTTATGGCATGCTGTGGTGATGCAAGTTAAATATCTATTCTGAACTTTGAGTATGAGTCCTAGATCATCAGTGGTACATCTATGCTTCCATGACCTATTCATGACCTGCAGTTTTGCTCGCTGTCGTACTGCAATTCCCAAACCGTATCAGGGCAGGCACTTTGCCCTGGTTTACACTGATCGCTGTTCACGCACAAAACTGTCAGGAAACTCATAGAATATGAATGTGAACATTGTCATAAAATACGTATGATCCAATAGAAAATGCTTGGCTCAATCAAACTTTTTCACTTCGCATCACCAATATGAACCGTAGGGGCATGTAGGTAGGGTTACAATACAGAGCGCCTGTAGTCTAGTGTCTACTGTGATGGCGTGTAGGTAGTGCTACAATACAAAGCACCTGTAGTCTAGTGTCTACTGTGATGGCGTGTAGGTAGTGCTACAATACAGAGCACCTGTAGTCTAGTGTCTACTGTGATGGCGTGTAGGTAGTGCTACAATACAGAGCACCTGTTACAGTAGTCTAGTGTCTACTGTGATGGCATGTAGGTAGTGTTACAGTACAGAGCACCTGCAGTCTAATGTCTATTGTGATGGCATGTAGGTAGTGTTACAATACAGAGCATTTGTAGTTTAGTGACCTAAAACACTTGACCTGTGAGCTGGAGATTGTGGTTCAGGTCCCAAAAGCCACCAGCGGTGACAGGAATGGCATTCACTCTTAAATTGCTCTCTGCAACTGGGCGTTTCTCCAGTCGACAAGTTTCCTTTGTCACTGGATCAGACATGTCCATCCAAGATCACAGAGCCATTGTTTATGCAAAATGTTCTTAAAAGAACATGCACAGCTTCTGCTTTAACAAAAGCACATGTCATACTCCATTTCGAAGTGTTGCCCGCAGTGTTACAAGGTCTCTAGTGTCAAACATGATGGCAATAAAAGCCTCTAATATGCACTGTGCTGCTATGTAGGGGGGGGGTTTACAACGGCTCCAACAATACTTTGTCAATTTGTGTACCTGTTAGATCGGTCTTTTAAAGTTGGAGCAATAAGGTTTACACGCCTCTGTGACATTTGCTTCAGGTCAGTGCCGCTACATGGGCCCTAAAGAATGGAGTTAATGTCGTCATATGCAACGGCTCAGCCCAGCATACCATCAAAGCCATAATGGCTGGTAGAAAAATTGGCACCTTCTTCACTAACGTCGAGCAACAGTCTAATCCGCCAGAGCTGCAGGCTTCCAAAGGTATTCAACATGGTCTGCATTAATGCTCATTATTCTGACCCCTTCACCATGCTATCTTATGCTGATTTATCCTGTTCTTCTGCCCAGCATATATGAACAGAATGGGGTCAGTCGTTATAATATTGCTGTCTCTCAATGAGTCAGTATGGTTGGGTACAGTTTATGTTGGAATTTATAGCCCGTGCGGGAAGCAAAGTGCTTCAGACGATTGCCCCAGAAAAGCGAGCTGATATTATATACCGCTTGGCTGATCTGCTGCTTGAAAAACAGGATGCAATTTTAGAGGCCAACAAGAAGGATGTAGCTCTGGCCAACCAACAAGGTAATAATATATCCTTTAAACAACTTGTATTGTTTGCTTAGTTCATAAACAACAAGATATGATAGTCAACAAGTTTGACAGATGCCATGCCTAGATTTGCATGCATATCTGAGTTGTCTCATTTGCATCATGGGAAGCCAACTACAAAATGAAGGACCGCCTATCTGTAAGCAGTTGTTTTAACAGAGAGCTGGAGTTGCAAATGAGTCACTCGTCAAGCTTGTTTGCGTAATAGCATACAAGTAGCCTTTTTTTAACTAAAACCGGTAGCTTTGTATTATACACCTGTCTACATGGCTGTCATTTCCTCTTTTGTCAGCAGTGTATCTATCATGTCTCTTTCAACCTCTGCATATATCTATTGCTAGTCACTTCGCCACAATATGCATTGCTTCTTCATTATTAACATGATAGATCTGTTACTTTTTATCAACAATAGCTTCTATCTATTACCGTCCTTCTCTTAACAGCATACATCTATTAATCCCTTTCTATCAACTGCATACATCTATTACTTCCTCTCTATTAACAGCATACATCTATTACTTCCATTTTATCAACAGCATACATCTATTACTTCGTCTCTATCAACAGCATGCTTCTATTATTTTCCTTCCATCAACAGCTTACATCTATTACTTCCTTTGTATCAACAGCATACATCTATTACTTCGTTTGTATCAACAGCATACATCTATTACTTCGTTTGTATCAACAGTATGCATCTATTGCTTCCTTTCTATCGACTGGGTGCATTTATTACTTCCCTTTTATTGGCTGCATACATACAACGGAACTTCTACTTCCGATCACTTTAGCATTATTCAAATGCCTTAGAACGAGATTATGTAGAGGAGAGTTATTAAGATATGCAAACTTACAAATGTAGAGTGGTTTGGGAATCTTCCGACGTCATTTGCTGAAAGTGACTTGTAATGTTGAGACAATTATTTGCTCACAACTTTTGCTGAATGTAAGAAAACTCGTACGTTATACCTTCATACGTTATACCTTCATACGTTATACCTTCATACGTTTTACCTTCATACGTTATACCTTAATACGTTATACCTTAATACGTTATACCTTCATACGTTGTACTTTCAAACGTTATACCTTCAGACGTTGTACCTTCATACGTTATACCTTCATACGTTATACCTTCATACGTTATACCTTCATACGTTATACCCTAATACGTTATACCTTCATACGTTGTACCTTCAGACGTTATACCTTCATACGTTATACCTTCAGACGTTATACCTTCATACGTTATACTTTCATACGTTATACCTTCATACATTATACCTTCATGTTATACCTTCATATGTTATACCTTCATACATTATATCTTGCTTCACATCTTTCTTTTGTAGTTTTAAAGAAAACTCTTATGAGTGGTAGTAGTAGCATAGCAAGAAAGACAGCAATGCTTTTTTAAAAATTAAATAGAAAGTTATAATAAAACATGGGCAAATGTTTTCAGCTCACTTCTGTAAAGATTTGCTAAACCGTCTATTAGTTATTGTGAGAAAGAAAGTAGATTGGTGGGAAGAAAAAATTGGAAACGTGTGGAAATAAAAAAAATATGCAATGATAATTATGAATAAAATGTAAAATATACCAAATGTGAAAACAAAAATATAAATGATTTGTTTCCATAATTTAAGTTAGACCACTTTCCTCTACTTATCAGCACATCTGTCACATTCCTTTCCTCTACTTATCAGCACATCTGTCACATTCCTTTCCTCTACTTATCAGCACATATGTCACATTCCTTTCCTCTACTTATCAGCACATCTGTCACATTCCTTTCCTCTACTTATCAGCACATCTGTCACATCCCTTTCCTCTACTTATCAGCACATCTGTCACATCCCTTTCCTCTACTTATCAGCACATCTGTCACATTCCTTTCCTCTACTTATCAGCACATCTGTCACATTCCTTTCCTCTACTTATCAGCACATCTGTCACATTCCTTTCCTCTACTTATCAGCACATCTGTCACATCCCTTTCCTCTACTTATCAGCACATCTGTCACATCCCTTTCCTCTACTTATCAGCACATATGTCACATTCCTTTCCTCTACTTATCAGCACATCTGTCACATTCCTTTCCTCTACTTATCAGCACATCTGTCACATTCCTTTCCTCTATCTATCACCAAGGCTACCCCTCGGTTTGCTTCTCTTTAATTTGAAGGCGATTTGAGAATAACAACTCTTTTTATTGGTTTAGTATTTCACATGTATTTCTCATAGTATATCTAATGCATTTTCTATTGCTGTTCATGACTACCTGTAGCGTGAGAAACGAATTAAAGGAATTATGATGTATTCTCATAAGAACTTTTGCTTTAACACATGACAGTTTTGAGATACCCACAAATATTGAAGTAGATTAACTTTGTATGTCAGGGCTTCACTGTATCCTTCCTCCTTTTGAGCCATCTGAATAGTATGTTGGAGTTGCATACTCATTGCAGAAGCTATTATTCAGGTATTGCCGAGTCACTAGCTGCTAGGCTTGTGCTTAATCCAAGTAAGCTCGCTTCTCTGTCTATTGGACTGAGACAGATAGCTGCAGGATCCTATTCCGTGTTGGGGGAGGTGAAGAAGCACACTGTTGTTTCAGAGGTATTTTTATTCGGCTGGTTTTATTCTGAATGTCAAACTGACCCAAGTCACCATTCTATGCTGAAAATTGCAGTGTTTATAAACGTGTAGCAACATAAACATTTGCTTGTTTATTTTCTTTGGTTGGAAGCTTTAATGCATACAAGAAAAAAGGTTTTAGAAAAGAGTGTTGACAAGTTATGATGGTCTCATATATTTAAAGGGCATGGACTTGATGCAAGTCACTGTACCTATTGGAGTCCTTCTCATCATATTCGAAAGTCGTCCAGAATGCCTTCCTCAAATTGCAGCCCTGGCTATTAGCAGTGGCAATGGGCTATTACTCAAAGGTGGTTCTGAGGCAATGCACAGTAATGCCATTCTTCATGAGCTGGTTCAGGAGGCCCTTGAGCCACATGCGCCCCGAGACACCGTCGCTCTGGTTAGCACTTTCCCTTCAATTAAGTTGAGCTGCTTAGCTCTTGCTTTCTAAAACTGTGTGTGTGTGTGTGCGCGCGCGCGTTTTATTTCATCAGTTAGTGGAGATATCACATTAAGCAAAAAATATAATATACATGTAGTTACAATATTGATTAAATTAAAAAAAATAAATGAAAGCTTAGTTCTTACATATTAAGGTATGAGGCCAACATGCACAATAGCACTGCAGGTAGTCGAGGAACTGGGTCCACAGAGGTTGGCATATTTTGGTATTTGCCGTAAAACCTCTAATTGAATGCCATGGCGCTCTATTTTTTAACACTTCCTTTATAGTAGTGGTCAGTTGGAGGTAGCGTGCAAATAAAGGCTGGCGTTGTACTTTTCAAATGGTTCTTCAGGATTTTGGGAAGATATTTATTTCATTTTAATTTTGAAGACGTATTTTTATTTTACTAGAAATTCCACTGTCATACAGCCCACGACCAAAGTGATGTTGGAAAAAAGAAAGGGTACTGATGGTTGAGAAATGCAATATTAGCAGTCAAATGGCACTGCAGTGCAATAGGATAACTGCAATGGTAGCTGTAATGTACTGGGTGTGGGTGATATTATATACAACAAACAGCAATAATGAAAGGAAAAGATTATATGTTTATATCTCTTCCTCTGCAATAGGAGAAATGCAATATTGGCCAATATTAGAAGTAAAATGCACTGATATTATTAGAATAACCAATATTATTAATATAGTAATAATATAAAACCAATGCACAATTTTGTTTACATTTCAAAACGCCATAGCTAACAATATCAAGAAGTGATATTTATATAGATTTTTAGAAAATCTATTTAAAAAAGTGTTTGGTCATGACAAACAGCAATAATGAAAGGAAAAGATTATATGTTTATATCTCTCTCCTTGCAATAGGAGAAATGCAATATTAGAAGTAAAATGCACTGATATTATTAAAATAACCAATATTATTAATATAGTAATACAGTAATAATAGAAAACCAATGCACAATTTTGTTTACATTTCAAAACGTCATAGCTAACAATATCAAGAAGTATCAAAAAGAATATCCAAACTTAGTAATAGTAATACAGTAATAATAGAAAACCGATGCACAATTTTGTGTACATTTCAAAACGTCATAGCTAACAATATCAAGAAGAATATCCAAACTTATAATTAAATATCGTAATAATCTCATAAGAATCGTTAGAAAAAAATATCATCATCATTTCCTTTACTTACACTGCGTTGGTCATCAGTTAGAATACCAAAGTACCCAAAATTGTCTAAAATGTCAGTTACTTTGAAATCAGCAAAAGGAAACGATTTCAGTACTCCTACGTTAATTACAGAAACCTTCGGCAATTCGACAATGCTATAGACTGGTGAAATGTGCACATTATTTTTTCGTGAAATGCGCACGACTTAATCGTTCTATTCTCTGTTGCTCGGCGTTTCAATTTCCGGTCTTAACTTTAATAAAAGTGAGGCGTAGCAAGTTTTAATAACGATTTTCATCCAAATAAATCTGTCTATTTGTGTATAATCCGATCAGATGGGTAAGTTTTAAGATAATTTCGACGGTTTACAAAGACTTGGTAACATATTTAAATAGGCTTATATGTGTTTTGTATCGTTATTATACTTTAACGACTCTACAAAACGATAGTTAAATTTGTTGATGAAATTTTGAGACAAGAGTTCGTCTCATTGTTGATGAATAATTTTCGGAAGTTGTGTGCACATGTGCATTTATCATAAATCTCCCAACCAATCGCTTCGCTCGCGTTTGGTCGTGGGATAAATGTATTTACCAATGTTGCATAAAATGTTTGCAAATGTTGCGTAAAAGCTCATTGCAATCATTGATACATGTATGTTTGCAACAGTTTGCAACCAAAACTAGCTTTTCATGTGTAATAGAAGAGGAGTTATGACCGCCGATCAATTGTAGGACCAGATTATCGCAATGGTGCTGTCGAATAATATGCTATAAATTTGAAATTTTATATGTTATATAAGAACAACTTATCAAATCTACCAATCATTAGTAAAGTATTGATGATCTTGCTCTCCTATTAATATTTTGATTTTTTGCTTACTCTTGCTTAATTCTACTAACAAGATAGAAAGTTTTAAACTGTTTGTCTGTCTTAAATGCATGGAGGCTAGTGTTAGATGTCCTGCTTCATATCTTGTTTCACTATTTACCAAATTGCTATACCACTTAGGTATGGGTATCAGCATCTACATTACTATTGAATTTCACCCGTTTAGTAGTTGCAGAGCCATTTGAAAGGAGAGATTTGGGGCTCCGTGTAGGCATTGGAGTTGTTAGCTCGATCAAACATATAGACAGATTTCTTGAACTCGGAGCTGCATAGCTTTGACCAGACTATGGAAACAATTATTTTCATGAGTCTGTGCAAACTATCTATATTAGTGACTTTCATTCAGGAATAAGTTACAGCTGTTGTTCTGGTGTATTTCATTCAGCCTCATTTTAATTTTTTTTTTGGCGAGCTTTTGTTGCATCATTAAAAATAGTAAATTAAAATGTGAGCACTTACCATGTTTTCACTGTGTAGTGTAATGCTGGCTGTGCGAATGCTATACATGCACATACGCGTAAGCATTACACCCTATAGGAATCTTGATATGCATGCGGCTGCTACACACAACACCTACTTGGTGCAGTCTGTGCATCAGCTCTCTGATCAAAGAGTTTGCTTGTGACGGTCTCCAAGCTTCCTGCGCTTGCTCAACTGTCTACATATTTATCAATATTCATTGCTAGCTACAGAAGCATTTGCAACCACAAAAACATTTGAAGTTTATAAATGTGCGTAGGTTAACAAGAGGGAAGATATCTATGACTTGCTACAGCTTCGTGGTCATGTCGATCTCGTCATTCCGAGAGGCAGCAAAGAACTAGTCACAAGGATAGAAGAGGAGAGTGCAGGCATACCTGTACTTGGGCATAGCGAAGGAGTGTGTCACGTGTATGTGGACAATGAGTGTGATCCTGAGATGGCTCTTGCTGTAGGTACGTTCCTAATACAGCATTTTATAGCGACCTATACGCCATATATCAAAAACTCTAGAATTGGTGTGTACAAGCTAGATATGCACCAAGGCTTGTAATGGCAGCGTATTTATATACGTAGCTAGTAGTAGGTAGGGTCATCTATAGTAACTGTAGAGTTTGATGGTTTGTAGGATCATACAATCATGCAGCGGATATGTATATCCTCTAGACTAGGACTTTAGAGTGACCACATTGCATATGGTACAGGAGTACAGAGTGTCACTATTAGTCTCTTTGGTTTGTAGTGAGAGACGCGAAGTGTGACTACCCAGCCACATGCCATGCGATGGAAACTCTTCTTCTCCACAAGAATTTAGTCAAAAGTTCATTCTTTGATAACCTGCTAGAAATGTTCCAAAGCGAAAGGGTCAGTTAATTTTGAAATTATGACCACAAGTTTGATACAGAGAGTTTAACCCTAGTAATTTGAGTGTACATGTACATTGTTAGTTTGTTTCTTATTCTCTTGATTGCCCACATAGCTAAACAACTATTCTGTAGGTTTCCACAATGCAAGTGTAGAAGCACATGTACTTGTTTTAAAATTCATAGAAATGATAACCTGACAATAAAATTGTCATTGGCAAATAGAGATCACTGTTCTGTGGCTCCTTTAGTAATGGTTATCTATCGACTGTGAATCCCTTCAGGTCCATGTGTTCAGCGGGCCCCGCCTACATGCCATGCTGCCATATGGCCCACCCCTGGCTGCTTCCATGAAGACTGAATACGGAGACTTGGCTTGTGCAATAGAGGTGGTAGATGGCGTTGAGGATGCTGTCAGCCACATCAATGCATACGGCAGCAGTCACACCGACTCTATCGTGACAAGCAATGGTGGGTCAGCATTGAGTCTCAATCAAATAGCATTACTAGTTTCAGCTCTTAGCCAACTGCTTTCTTAATCATAGATCTTTTCAAATATTTTAGAAATGCAAATCCATTCCTTTTTATTGGATAGGATTCAACTGATAGCTTTACACCAAAGGAGTAAAGCTTGAATTACTCGCATTAAATGCATGCTAAGCATGCCTAAGCTAGAGATTGCATCACACTCTGTTAGCAACTCAGCAGGCTCGCAATTTAACCCTTCTTATGGAAAAATGTATGAGTGTTCTTACTGGTCTCTTCTCCAGTTCCTTAATGTTTCTCCTGCACCCTTTGATGTTTCACTTTTAATCTCTCTAGCTGACTCCTACATTTGATTATTGTCATTACTACTATCGGTAGAGCATGATGTGGAAGTATAAGAGAACCCAACTCAGGGAGATTACTGTCGTGCATTATAAAGCAGATCTGAACAGTAACAGATACCACAAATCAAGTTCCGTTACCATTAGGGGATTAACCAAATCACTTAATCCTAGGCCAAAGCTGACACTAGGTGAATTCTCATGCAATTCATTGATTTTACAGATGAGCGAGCGGAGATATTCCTGAAAAACACTGATAGTGCTGTCGTGATGAGAAATGCAAGTACACGATTCTCAGATGGTTACCGTTTTGGTTTAGGTAAATTTCATAGCCTACGACTATAGCCTACGCTGAGTTTCAGTGTCGGGCGTGTATCTAGTTTAACAACAAGCCATGTGTATTCACTCCCTGGCTCATGTTAACCCAATTGATGGCTACAATGTCAGCAAATCCATTACTAGTATATTGGTACAAGCAAGGTCTGATATGGAGCCGATATCACTATTGTTACTAATTTCTAATATGGTATAGAATAGTAAACTTTAAACATCAGATTTAATTGACACTTTTGTAGCCTTGTGTTGCTTGAACACCATCTATAATAATATTGATGGATTGTATTGACATACTTATGCTGTATTTAGCATGGTTAAGGTCTTTTACAGGAGCAGAGGTAGGCATCAGCACAACTCGTATCCATGCAAGAGGTCCAGTTGGAGTCGAAGGACTTCTCACGACCAAATGGATTTTAAGAGCTAATGGACAAACGGTGCAAGAGTTCAATTCAGGCCAGAAATCATATCTTCATGAACACTTACCACTGATTGACCATATGGTGCAGTAAAGAGCTTACATACCAGAAGATGGTTCAACTGTTTCTGGTAAAGCCTAATATTTTAATGGCTTTATTTGGCAGAAACGCGCAACAAGTTGTTATTCGAGACATTATTTAGACATCATTATATCCAAATTATTATATCCAAGTTTAATTGTAAGCCAGTCCATCCAGCATTTTTATACACTTTTGAGCACTGAGCATTTAAATCGTATGTTTGAATCTCCTGTAAAAGCCTACGAAGTCATCATTATCCCTTTTTGGATTTATTCTATGCACAATTCATTTATAATATTGTGACAGTTTGCAATTACATGTACCACTCTAAAACATATTAATGTTACAAAATACAAAGTAAGAGCAGATGTCAGTGGTTGGGCATAATTATATATAAAGATATCGTTAGAGGTGGTGAATGGTTTATACTACACAAAAAAGTTTAGATTCGGTGACTGGCACATGTGTAATGCGAGCATTGATGGTACATAACTGCAAACAACATAGTTTATGAAACACAAGGAAAGCCATAAATGCCTCATAAATACATAATGATAATTTCAAACTGTAGAGATATGTGCTATCCAGATCCAGATGAAGCCAAATCGTTTTAAGATGAACAAGTCCTTTACGTTGCAACATCCTTGAGTTCAGCAGGCAACGTGGCTTTAGGGTGCTTGCTTTCAAAATGCTGCTTGTAGGTCTTAGGGTCAGGCATCTGAGACTAAACATATAAATGAAACTTGGATACACAACAACCAACACTTAGTTTTGAGAAATACGAGAGTTAAAAGGAAAAAAGGAGCCATCAGCTAAACTGTTGATAGTCCCAAAGAGCCCTACTTACTCGACACACTGTGCAGGAATATGTCAAGGCTGCAGCAGCTGCTTTCTTCTGATCAGCAGCTGAGTGTCCTTTCTGTTTAGCCATTTGTTCAGCTTTTTTGGCATTTTTCTGCTTTGACTGCTCCTTTTGGTGGCCTCGAGCCATTGATTATGTTGTCTAAAAATCGGAATGGAACATTAAACTATATGCTCAGCAGCGAATCTTTTTAGGACAATATTCACCTTGATTGAATGCTGCAGCACAACAACTCTATACCGAAAAGCAGATTTGTCTAAAAGTAATAGGTGCTACAGCCATACAGCTACCAACTTACATGATGCACTACTAATTAGATGTCTAAAGAAAAAGACCAGGACAAGTTTCAAACTCGTAATGAATACTTTTGACCCATTGATGCTAACCAGACAAATCCATGGAACAACTATTTAACAAGCACTTTCGTCATGCAGGTGTATCAATCAGATAGCTAGATGAACATGCGTATGCCATCATATTTGTCTGTTTTCTTTTAAAGAAATGTGATAAGAGTCCTTTCAGGGTGATAACTACAGCGGAAATAACACCAAGATACGGAACGTTTAATGATGTAATTTGTCATAAATATTGGAGGTTTATATCCTTGATGTTTCAAAATTGAGTAAATTCATGCATTTCTTGCATAATTGAATATTTTTGACTACATAGTTTTGTTTGAATTGTTATGAATATTACAAAACTCTACTGCAAAAAAAAACAGAATAGCAAGCCTGTCATTGTTTCATTCTATCGAATTATATGATTGATGTTTTTAAAAACCGCTCAAGTTGTAGCTGAGTTCTGATGAAGCAGTTTTCTCTTTCAATTAAGTTTGATCCACAAAAGCTGGTAGCCTCAGGTGCTAACTGGCATTGCCTACACAGATACCTACTTCTACCTCAATTGAAAAACGAATGGGTGCACTAGCTTTGACTATTTGAAAATCACAAAGGATTTTTAATAATACTCCATCATTATAGACAAGACCCATAATGCCATGCTTGTAGCATCTACTTACATAGCAGTAAAACACAAACCGCAATGTAATTTGGAATTTCACAGTAGTTTAGAATATTGCATACAACAACATTTAGACAATGTAAATGTTGGCATATTATTTTTAATCATGTCATTTTGCTGTTTTCTCTTACCCTTTGGTATCCTTTGACCCAGTAAATGACAAAAAAAACAAAAGATGTGAGCTGAAGATTTTTTTCAACATTTTGGATAGTAATAATCTATCTATATAAATCTTAGTTGTTGTCTGTCTATAGTTCGTCTGCCCAGTTATAGCGATAAAGTTTTAGCAGTGAAAAATCATCTTCGTAGTGGATTTGAACTCGCGCCATTCAAATCGCAAGTCTACCGACAAACACGCGTAACCACCAGGTTAAGCCGCTCTAATCACACCGATCGCTTTTACCGTATCCTACTGTACAGTGGACCCTCGCCATACGATTTTAATTTGTTCCAGTGTTGACATCGTAAGGTGAAAATTTCGTATAGTGGGGTATAGAAACTCATAGCAAATATCTAATGCAAACACTCCCTGGTAAAAACATCAAAATTTTATATCCGTACAGTACTATACTATCCCCCTATTGTATAATTATAGTTAGTAAGGTTAACATGTTATTTTGTTACTACATTTATTTACGTACAGTACATATATAAAATTTTGATGATTTTTACCAGGGGGTGCAAATACCCCCTAGTAAAATTCTTAAAAAACAACTTATTACGAATAAAGCTGAATTGAAATAGAGAGCAAGCGAGCATCATACCTCTTTCAGGCATTGTGAGAAAGATTTCGGCGAATAGCATATCAGCACCTTCATTATTTCTACATAATCAGCACACCGACTACCAAACTTTAATTTCAATAGAAGTTTTTGTTGATATTGTAGGGTGGAAAAAAGTCGACAAAACATCGTTTTCCACTTCGTAAGGCAAAAAAATCGTATAACAGGTGCATCGTAACCCGAGGGAGCACTGTATTAATTAATAATAAAAAGTGCACATTTAGCGTGTGCAATCGCGACAAGGATATACGGTAAGAGCAATGGGTGTGATAAGAACGTCTTAGCCTTGTGGTTATCCGCGCTTGTTAATAGGCATGTGATTTGAATGTCACAAGTTCAAATCTAGTATGAAGGTGATTTTCTGTTGCTAAAACTGTATAGCTAAAACTGGACAGATGAAGGGCAGATGAATATCAGACAAGTCTGAGATTTATATATAGATATGTTATTGACAGTTGTTGGGAGAACAAAGTTTTCTAAAATATTTTCCTACGCATTTACTTACTAGACTTGAGAGCTTTAAAGACGCTCCATTGAGAACAATGCTATACTCGTTAGTCAAATTACTATTTTTCATAGTTCACAACAAACATAGCTAAAGGGTGGGTGATAGTATAGTAGAATTATCTGACTGACAACCGTCAAGCAAGTACTAAGCTAGCTGGAATACTTGACAGTATCAGACCAATAAGAAAGAATCGCTTGTCGACAACAGCAACACTGTTCTAACAGAATGTGGGTCCTAAACAGTTGCTAAAGATTTTAATGTTTATTACCTTGAAGCTACGTCTTTAGCTTTTGTGCATTTCTGTGGGATGAGGAGACCATGACCATGTGGTCATAGGTTGAATGATCATGGATGTGCATGAATGAAGTTTTAATCAAAAGCATTTCTGCAGCTAGCTTTTTTATAAATTGCACAAATACCAACTTTTTATAAAAATTAGCCATCGTTGTTTGGATAGTTGGTATTCTCCATAAACAATACATGTTAGTAGCCTTCAAAAAACGAATGTAGCTACATTTATTGAGCAATGGCTAGCGCTTTCTGTGTATTACCAAAACCTAAAATGATCTGGTGAAGAAATCTGCTAGATACAAAGAATTTGCACACAGTACCAAAGAAGCTCTACGGGCACTCGCAATACTGGCTAAGACCAAATCAGAACACATAGCCTACAAGTATCCCCAAGAGATTTTATAAACACAATTTTTGGATACAACTACAATTGCTTGAATCGGCATGAACACTGAAATAAACATTGTATGTGTTCAATTACAATCATGTATTACTCTTACAACAAGATTAGGCCAGCTACTGCCAAGTGCCATGTTATTTAGATGCTACAAAAATTATGTTGCAAAACAATATAGAGATAATTGATGCTCTCGTCATGGCCAATTCCTTTAATATATACTTTACATCAATATGGGCCTTTCTTGCTAAAGCTCTCTCAATTTCCAAATCTGGAAAAGTTTTATAATGTTCCATACGCGCAAGATTTCCTTTTAATGATGTTGACAGTCCTCATTCAGAGTCACTGTCGATCAAATTAAACATCACCAAAAAATTGTTTAGATTTAATCCTTGCTTGACTAGGAACAATCGCTGCTGAAGATTTTGCTTTTCTGTTAGCTTACATTAAAAACTCTGGTTTAAAAAACAGCATTTTTCAAACAGCCAAAGAAAAACCATTGTTTAAAATGACTCACTAAGTTTACTTCAAACTATTGACCTATTTCTATATTACCTGTTTTTGAACAACTTGTCAATCATGAAATTTGTACGTATCTAGAAAACAATGATATTCTGAAACGTAAACCTTTTGGTTTTAGGATAAACAGAACTTACAGGTGATATTAAAAGCTGCATATGAAAGTCAAATAGTCTATTTATACCATCAGAAAACAAGTCACAGTAATTGAAGATACTAGCTCTCAGTTGAATGCTGTGGGGTCCATCAATGGTCTAACTTTGGATCAACCTTGTTTTTAATATATCTGAAGGATCAGGTACAAGTTACAAAAAATCTAACACCAAATTTGGTCTTTGAATGCAAATTATACTAATTTGTTTTATGAATCAAACAACATTAACAAAGATATTGATACAATAAACAGAGAACTGAAATCAATAGAACAATGGTGTACTTGAAACGAACTAGCTATACATAGGAATAAATCGGCATCAAAAATAAATTCTACAACAAATTAATTTCAAACACACCTATTAAATTCCTCGACTAAGATCTTAAAGAAACATCGTCATAAAAACTGTTTTTTCACAAAGATTATGCAAAAAGACACAGTTAGCAAGCAGCTAGCATTTACAAAACATTGGACTATCAGACAATCTAAGTAAAACCAAATGAAATACTCAACAAAAACTGATATTCTTTTGGTAATACTTCTTCAGGTAATCCCACGACCAAACGAACGGAGCAAAATTTGAGAGTTTTTATGATAAATGCATGTGCACACAACTTACGAAAATTATTCATCAACAACGTCGGAAACCCTTGTATCGAAATCTCATCAACAAATTTAACCATTTTTTTTGTAGAGTCGTTAAAGTATAATAACGATACAAAACACATATAAACCTATTTAAATATGTTACCAAGTCTTTGAACGGTTACCGCAATATCTTAAAACTAACCCATCTGATCGGATTATACATAAATAGAATGATTAATTCGGCCAAAAATCGCCACAAAACACTTGAAAAGCTTGGTTTAATAATAGTTAAGACCAACCTACGATACGCCAATAAAGCTGTGCGACAGATAGTAGAACTATTTAGCAGTGCGCATTTCACGAGAAAAACGTGCTCATTTCACCAGTCTATGGCATTGTTTAATTGCCGAAGGTTTGTGTAATTAACGTAAACTGTTTGAGGCGTAGACCGATTTACAGGTACGAAAATGTGGTACACAGTTTATCAGCCTACGTTTTTGTTCAATTACCGAAGGTATTTTAAATTATCTAGAACATTAGCCAGATTCCTTTACATCTTATCTACAAGCTAGGGCGGAACTACAATGCCCCTTTTTGACAAGAATATTTCTTTCACTCCAGTTTGCATAAAACTTCCAGACGCGTGAATCCCAACGCTTGCTTTCTGTTACATATCGCTGTCAAAACCATTCTACATTCACAACACAACCAACTTTCAAACCGTATATTACACAGCAGCTTGCCGTTTTATTTGTAATATTGCATTTCAGAGATATAATAAACATATTTCTTTATTGTTGTTGTTAGTTAAATTACGTACCGTAGGTTAGGTTGTACAGCCATGCCACTCTTAGCCGTACAGGCATTCCTCTCGATCTAGCACGGGGTTTGACAATACACAAGAGTCAAGGTCTTACCATGGCTAAAGCTGTCATTGATATAGGCCACCACGAAATGACCACTGGAATATCGTTTGTTGCTCTCTCTCATGTTCGAAACATCAATGACTTGTTAACAACTTCGCTAGGGAGCGCATCACTTGATTAGCTATCAATGACCAAATCTTACAACGCAAAAGAGAGGAGACTAGACTGCGCGACCTTTAACAGATACTGTATACTTATAACAGATACTGTAATATCAACAATTAACCAATTACTCGTATACCTAGTTTCAACCCAACTTTACCTCCAAAATAAATTGTTAGTTGCACCTTTTTAGAGTCGTGCTCTCTCAAATTTATTTTATATCATCTCAAACAAGTCTCATTTACACTATACTCTGTCAATTCCTGCTGAGAACTACTTTTTCAACAACCAACAGTACCCTTTCTTTTTTCCATTATCACTTTGGTCGTGGGCTGTATGACAATGGAATTTCTAGGATTATATAGCAGCTAAAATTACTTATGTTGCAATAACCTATATGTGTATTTAGTAATTACCTTTGTGATCCAAACTAAATATTACAAAACGTCAGCCATATCAATGAGATTTTTATATAACGACAATAGCCTTCTTGGATTTACGCTTTTAAAACAAGTTAGCAAATTCGTCGTTAGTTTACAGTCTATAAATAATCATGAACACAGTGTTGTTTTTCGCTCTTGCCAAGAAATGATTTTATCGTAGTAATACAGATTCGAGAGAAGAAAATGAGATTAACAGCTTCAGAGTCCATTACTACGTACTATTAGGTATATGTTATATACATATACTTTTGGAAGCAAGAAACCAGCTAGGTATAAAATCACTGGAAGACAGGCGAACAAGCCACCGACTCGGTCTGCTCATTAGAATTCTTCAGAATGAAGAAAAACACCATCCCCTCTTTGAAGCATACGATGAAATCAACCAATACAGAGAAAATATGACATAAAACAAGAAGAGCCTCCAGGGAAGAACTTAACTCTGTAACAACAAACAAAAATATCTACCACAATAGCTTTTTGCCTCGAACAATTCGAGACATCAGAGGGCACACAACCAAAACTCAATAATCCGTAGCAGCAGTGTGCTGCTCTCCAAATTATACCCTGACTTAAAACAAACCCAATAATTAGATGCTTCCCTTTAGATTTAAATTAAATCGCTAGGAAGTTCTACCTCGTCTGAAGTAAGAGCCTGAGGTACATTTATTTCATTATCAAACTGAAACTATTAACTACGCATCATTTGACACAGTGGGTTAGGTGTAAAATTGAAGAATACTTTTAATCCCAGTACGACCAACTAACTCTATTACACACAGACATTCCATATTAAAAAAACAGACCTAAGAGTATAAGCAAGCTGAAAACGAGTTTTCAAAAAGCTTTGGTGTTTAAATACTGTTTCGTTGTATCTAGTTTTATTAATCATTGTGTTGCTGTTTCGCTGTCGACCTAGTTTAAAAAGACGTATAAGTAGCGTAAGAAACTTTTACGTATTTTATTCTACAAAACTATTTTGTTAATTGTAATCTACTTTTGTGTTCTTATAATTTTAAACAACAGAAATACCTATCAACAAACCACGATAAACGCACCAAACCGTAGATAACTTATCTGCCCAGGTCGGCGATAAAATTTATGCTTTTAAGGCAGCTCGGCAACTAGACAACTCGGTGATAGTTGACGCGTGTATGTTTTTATCAAAACATGAGCATCGCCACAAATAGACAAATCTCTGGTCGGTCGCTCTTTTACATAGATATAGTAAACCCTAGATTGGCGAATAGCTATCAATACAATGGAGCAAAAGTGAGGCCTATAATTGGCTGTTGTTTTCACGACGTTACGTCGTAGTGATGTGCATCACAGCATCAAAGCCTTCATTTGAGCAATAAGTTTAGTAGTGGAAGCACGCTTGGCATGCTAGTTTTTAAGTCATAAACATAACAATAAGACCAAATTCTTAGTGAAATGTCATCAGAAGAGACCACAACACCCCAGGTATATCCTGAATTGCCCATAACAGAACTTCAACTCAAAACGAGAAGTTCTCAACAATATCATAAGCTATCTATGCCGATTAAAGATACCAAGCTGAAAGCTGCTAGTGAAAAATAATAGGAAAATCATCATCATTTCATCATTGGTTTTGAGTCAGCAGCCAAATCTGTACATGACATTGCTCAATATCTTTTCAGCAACTACCCTTACATCAACTACTTCCTAACCTTTAAGATCAACCAGGATCACATTGAGATTCTGTTTTCCACAATACGATCTAAGGGTGGCTATAACAATAACCCGGATGTGCAGTGCTTTAGATCTGCACTTCGAGCACTGTTCATAAAAGCAGATATCACACCAAATCCCAATGTTAACTGTATTGATCTGGATGTGAGCAGGGCTGAAAAAACTGGCCAACTCCTGCTACATTCTCTGGCTAGAAAGAAAAAGAAAGAAGAGACAAAAGCTGAGGAAGGTGAAGATGAGGAGTTCGGTGATGAGGATTTTTTCTAACTCAAATGAGATGAGCGTATCAAGTTCTTGACCGATGTCGAAGTAGTGGGAAGTAGAAATAGTGATGACATAACCCTAATCTCAGTTAAAAACAGAGGAGGATTGGTGACCAGATTGATAGGCCGAATATGAATTGCTGCAGAAAAGTGCCTACGTTCACACATGGAGAGCTGTGGTATCACACAGAGAGCTTTTAAACAAGTAACATCACAGACAGTAACATATATGTTTTATTACATAACCTCCATAAAGGTTTTACATGTACAGTGCATGCCAACAGTCTACTCAAAACTATAGTAAATCGCTATACTAAAATCAGAAAACACTATGCCGCTTCAAAGCAGGAATCTAGCTCAACCAACCTTAGACAAAAACTATCTCGTCTAGTTATTTTAAGTCATGTCTAATGGGTGTTTAATACACGGGTCCAGCGTAACTGCTTCTAAACCTCATTTGATTCATTAGTTTGTTATTAGTTTAATTTCTATTTGGCCACTCTTTGTATTATCAATGATATAGAAGCTTCTAAATCATTGGTATTATTCATTACCATGTGTGTAAGATTCTTGCCTTTCTCATCCAAAGTCATTACAGTCATACTTCGACTTACGAGCTTAATGCATTCAGAGACTGAGCTCGTATGTCAATTTACTCGCATGTTGGTGCAATTTATTTATATATAGAATAATTAAATATATATTGATAGGTTTTCATACTTTGAAAATGCAAATAAAACACTCAAAACAATATATTGTAACAGAAAGAACATGTTGGTTATTGTCCTAACTTACCACATGCTTTCAAAAAGCAACAAATAAAAATAATGCAAGGAAATGTGATTAATTAAAATGTAAAATTAAATACATACAATAGCGGCTAACGCTAGCATTTGCCAGAGAGGGAGAAATAAGTTATCCTTCATTACAACAGTTGACTTTGATAAATTAAAATTTTATCCAAGTCTTAAAAGACAAACTTAAAAGCAAACCTAAAAGCAAACTTTAATCTTTAACTTAACGCAATTAAAATTTCTTCGGCGTTCATAGTTTTAAATTTCTCGCTGGTTTGCTAATTTTTCTTTTGTTTCGCTTTCACGACCAGCCGGCCGTTTTAAGAGAAACCTATCTAAGGACGTTTGCCTTCGTCGCCCTTTCAACGTGTTGCGATCAGGACGAACACAGGTGTTGTCACCAAGGGTTAATGCACGACCGCTAGCCAACTTGTCCAAATGTCTATTTTTTATAGTCTTGATAGATAGCACCGGCCATTTTACGTAGCATCGTTTCAGTTACGCAGTCACCGGCCAATTGTTTGTCTTTTATCCAAAACCTAAGCAGTCTCTCCATCAGTGGTCGTGAAGATCGATGCATCGTTTAGAAACTATGGTTAGTCCTTTTGCAGACTAAATGCCTTGAATATAATCCTTGTGTTTGATAATTGTGGATGTATTTCTGTCATATTGTTGAGCAAGCTCAATCACGCATACATCTTTTGCATATTTTTCAATAATTTTCCATTTAATATCAATTGTTATCATTCGCTTTTTCTTTGCACTATCTATCCTTTTACTGGAAAACTTTCGGTCTACGCACGGTACTTTTAATTCACATAATTCTGCACTGAAAATCGCGCACAAAAAACATGGTACAAAAGTATAATCTGAGCAGTTGAAAAATACAGAGTGATGCTGTTCTCATAAAACACCTCCGACATACTTGGCAACTGTCTCATGTGCTCGTATCTCAAACATGGCTCGTATTTTAGTGCTAAAACTTGCTTAAAAGCTGGCTCACACCTCAAGTTTCTCGTACGTTAGGGCACTCGTAAGTTGAAGTATTACTGCATATAAGTTTTACATATTTTCAATAAAATATGCAGTCTCAGATGCACAAACTATGGAAAAATTGAGCAGTTTTTAGTGCTAAGTCAATAGGAGTTGATAGATCAGCTGATTCGCTTTGCACATCACCATGACGTTGCGTCGTGCTAATTATAGGCCTCACTTGTTTTGATTATTCGCATATCTAGGGTTTACTATATCTATGCTCTTTTACATCTACATACATGGCCGAAATCACGTTTGCTGCACGAGAACCCAAAAACAGCAACCGTACCAAATCTTTTGCGAAATACGGGCTCTCAAAAACACGCCAGAAATAGCCTTGAATGCAACGGCTACAGCTGTTGGAATTCAAATGTCGAGTTGTTATACCTTATTAAAAGAGTAAATAACTCTTACGTTAATTATACTAGTCGATGAGTTGCGCCGCCTAACAAATACAGTTTTGTGAGGTATTTGCTCGTACAAGTTGAAGCAAAAGCAATGACATGGAACCTTTAAATGACTTTGGAAAAAGGACTGCTGTTTCTCTTTAAAAAAAACTTTGTTACATATTTTATCTGCGCTGCTCGCAATGCTCTCGATGCATAACCTTGCATTAAAATATTTGGGCACGCTGAATGGGGGGCTAAATGAAAATCAGGCTATTATATCAGTGCCATAAGTCTGGTTTAGTAATATAAATCTGATCAGTGACATAAGAGTTTTAAAATCTTGTTTCAGATTTTGAGATTCGTCACCTACAAAGTGTATTCTAATATACAGTAGATATCACACTTGGTCGATGACCTTATGACTTTTGATATTCTAAATAGCAAAAGGATCAATGGCAATTCGTTGATTTAATAAATTAGTAATTTGTCACCAAACAGCTGCTAAGGAATGTTTGTTTTGCAAACAGCATGTATAATGGACCAAGACCAGTATTCAGTAGCCGCTGGAATCCTTGTAAACACGAGCAGCATTAGTGAAGTTTTAGCAAAATGCATTACATACATTCACTGAAGCATTTATCTACTTCCTACATCAAGTGCTACAGTATTTCACTTGTAGCTCAGTAGATGTAACTGTACACAATAAGTACTTTGCTTGCATTAGACTGAAGCAATATTTCTGTATACTTAACACTGCAAACATTCACCCTTACACAGAGTGTGTCAATCACAGAATCTATAGTGTTGCTGCAAGATTATCTCGCAAGTTCTACCCATCGGCATCCTTCCATGCATTGATAATACTTTAATTCATGTGTTACCATAGCTAATCTACAAATGCTTTATGTCAACAAAAGTTCCAGTTTATAGATGCTACTATTATTAGCTGTCCCGCATCCAAAGATAACTTCCCATGGACCACATTTCTACACTGACCTTGATTTCAGCTGAGAGATTGCCAGCTTCCAATGAGTATCTTCGTTTCCTTTAGGTTGCATTTTACGGTGTCTCTGAAACTCAATCCGCGGTCCGCCAATACTACAATTCCCTTCTCTGAGTTGTGACAAATGAACCTGTTTGGGTAGTCTGGTGTCCTTCATTCTGTATACATTCCAGGATCATCTTAGATTCCTTCGGATGAGAATTTCATATATTATGTTAGATAGCTTGGCTTGAGCTAGAATATCTTCATTCGGGATGAAATCCCACAACTTGCATTTAGAATCTGGCGTATATGCCTCATCATATAGGGTTAAAATTTGTGAGCAGCTACAAATGTAGCTTGTATACTGGCCATGTCTCGGCTCCATATAACAGAGACAATAGAATTATGGCCCGATATACAGAGCATTTCGTTTTGAATTTCAGAACCTTGCTATACCACACCTTCGTCTTTAGTCATTCAAAAAAGATTGAGGCATTGGACTTCCTCATGTTTATTTCATCATGCATTTTGTTGTTACACATAACTGTCGACTCAAGATATTTGAGCTTTTTGACACTGGCAAACTCGTCATTGCTGATGTCACTACGTACTCTAACCTATGTAACGTACTTCAGGGATGGGTTGAAGCAAAATTTTTGTCTTTCTGATGTTTATCCAAGTCCGAAGGCTTTAATAAATCTAGCAAATCTGCTGACTCTTTTCTGCACGCCATCATGAATGTGTGCAACAAAGGCAGTGTCATAAGCAAACATGAGCTTCTCAACTAATATTTTCCGTGTTTTTGTTGCAGACTTGTATTGGTCTACATTTAACATATCTGCTCTAGGCCTACTTTGTATCCAGTGGCCATTGTCGCAGTTTTCAAAATTATATTGAAGAACAACTGAGAGAAAGATGGAGAGTAGTGACGGAGCCAACACACAACCCTGTTTAACACCATTCTTGACTTGAAATAGGTCTGATGATGCCCCCTTCAGCTTAATTGAGGCCTTCATGCTGGTGTGTAGAGCATTGATCAAGTTGGTAAAGTGATTGAGAACTCCAAGTTTTTGTAGGATCTTCCAGAAAGTTGGTTGGTCCACAGTATTAAATGCTTTGCTGAAGTTGATGAAGACTATGTGCAGAGACATCTTTTGTTCAATGTATTTTTAGTTCGATGAATTTTTCTTTAATTTGCTTTAAAGCAAATATCATATTTGCTGTACTCCTTTTGCTACGGAATTCAGACTTAGTCTCAGATAAGAATTTTTTTGCATATAATGTCAATCTATTAATTAAGAAAGACCCGTTCGAAGACTGCTGGAAATAGATAATAATATAAAATCTTCTGTAGTTGACACACACCTTGCAGTCACTCTTTTTGATGATGGTTACGGGCTTTGCTGCGAGGTTTTCCATGCCTTTTCTATGACCTCATGAAAAGCACTCATCGGTTTAGGCCTTCTTCATTTATGGCATGGGTGTGGATTCCACTAGAGTCAAGTAACTTCTTTTTACTCAGCATCTCAGTTGCTTCAATAATTTTAACTATTTCCGAAGAGTTGCTCATCCAGTTTTGGATTGGGGCTTGTCTCAAGTGTTCAATGGCATTTTTGTCAATATTCAGTGTGTCATTCAGTAGCTTGCTGATGTGCTCAGTCCATCTTGCAAGAAGATCTTGTTTCTCTCTTAGGAATATTACATTGTCACTGGGCAATAGCTAGTCAGGATGGCTCACACATGGGCCCCAAATAGTCTTCATGCTTTGGTAGAACCCTTTTATGTCATTGGTGTCGGTAAACCACTGTAGTTCAACAGTCCTTGCAAGCCCTCATTTGGTTACCAAGTTCTCCACATCTGCTTGTCAACTTTCTGCTGGCCACTCAGTATTTTGATTTGTTGAAATAAGTATTTTTGGAAAGCATATCTGCCCTTGCCTGGTTTTTTTATCAATAGGTTTTTGGAGATCAGCATTGCTTCCATCGAACTAGTCTTCATGTTTTCTAGTGACAGTGCCCAAGTGTTCTTTTGATGCATCATACACAGTCTCTTTAAAAACTTTCCCTTGTTCTCATGTTATCAAAATGTGCGCATTGCCACAAATAGACAAATCTCTGGTCGGAAGCTTTTATACACATATAAATCTATATACAGGGCCAAGAACATGAGCAAGGGCACGAGCACTCAAGAACACCAACTGTACCAAATCTTTTGCGAAATACGTATTCTCAAAAACACGTCAAAATATCAGCTGGTAATAGCCTACAGCAACTTGCTGCTGAAGGCTTGCTTCAGTAGCAAACCTTCTTGAGTTTCACAGTCTAATTTCTCATTGAGAGGCAACTCAAGATCTTGTTGCACTTTATCTCTCTGAATTCGTGAGACATCCCATTCTTAGCAAGATGTTCTTCCTTTCTTTATTTTTTTCCCAACTTTAAGTTTGTCTTCAGTTCTTATCATGATGTGGTCACTACTGCAGTTTGCCTCGCTTATTGTCTTTGTATCCCAGATGTCTGGAAGAACACAAGACAAAGTCAATGAGGTGCCAGTTCTTACTTTTCAGATGAACTCATGAGTATTTGTGAGTTTATCTGTGCATAAAGCAGGTGTTGGTAATGCCGAGTTGGAGTTCCCTGCAGATTGAGAAAAAAAAATCGTTGTTTAGCTTTCCACAACCATGTATGCCTAACACACCGGACCAGGTTGGGTGACCTTGTGCAACTCTGGCGTTGAAATCACACATGACATGATCTTATCATGTCATGGGTCTTATAATTAAATGTATTTCAACTAGCTGACTACAATGACATCTTTAGTCTTTGTAGTCAGCAACATCCCTTAACCAAATGAGGAGCCTAATTATTCCATAAAATGGCAGCCTTGTTCTATCCGCCACCAGCCCATGGTTGTTCTTCCCTTCAAGCCAGGCCCACACAGTTCTCGGTAACTGGTTGAATACTTGCTTTAATAGGTGTTCGCGTTCAACAGGTCAATACGTGTTCAACAAGAACTAGCCGGGCTAGCCCTCCAACCTTCCGAAAAGGAAATGAATGGTGGAATGGGGTCAGCTCAGGACCTGGGCCATGGCTGAGTTTTCCTCGATGCCCTCAGAGAGGTTGAGCATTTCCTGATCTTGCAGTGAATTGATGTCCTTCCGCCAAGTCTCTTCGGTCTCTCAGGATTCAGTTGACTCATCTTTCCAGATGGCTAGTGAATTGGCCCTGCAACTTTTAAGGCAGGCATCCAACTATTCCACCTGGTGGAGGTTGGCTCAAATCTTTTGTATGTCTTGAGGCTGGTTGGGAAAGGTTAAGGGTTGACTTGCAACAAAATTCACATTACAGTTATTTGATATGAAAAGATTCACGATGTCTTACTCTGTTGTGCTGTAGGTGCAAAATATGTAGAAAGGTGATTACAAGCTCTTAAAAGCTCAAAAACTAACAGAAAATCGCAGCCACATGAGACTGCCGTAGTTTGGATTCTCTTTCCAAAAAGGCTCAAATGTTATGTAGTTGTGAGAGATGGTTTTTGTTTACACTTTCATGCAACCTTATTCGTCGAAATATTTTCACAAATATACTTCACGCATTCAATATAACTATGTCTATTGTTCTTACGCGTCTATTTTATCGTCATCGTAATGCTGTCACTTTTAGCAGTGATATCTTATAACTTACCATAAAAATTCGTTTAATTTTTCAGCCTTAGCTTGAATGAGTACATATCATTGTCTGATAATCATGATGAGCCTGTTGGTCACTTGTGATAAACGAAAAGTGCTACAGAAATTATTTGCGAAGTATTAGGTCACATGTTTAGATTACGACTTGCCAATTACACCAAACCGAAACAAAACTGTAAAGTAGCGAGCATCTATATTTGATACGGGGTCTTCGGTAAAACCCGAAGTGTTTGCTATAAACTAGTACTACAATAAGTTTTATATTGAACTTTGTATTGGCCTTTCAATTCACGTGAGAACATCACATGACAAGACAATAACCAAACTGTCATGGCTACGTCAGAAAAATAAACGAATTCCAATCTATGGCGGCTTTTCGTTTTTGAGCTTTTAAGAGCTTGTAATCACATTTCCACATATTTGGCACTTACAACACAACAGAGTAAGCCATGGTGAATCTTTTGATACCAAATAACTGTAATGTAAATTTTGTTGCAAGTCAACCTTTAAACTTACCTCTCTGTTTGTTTTTGGCTGCACTCTGCCCGCTCGCCTGTCAGAACAGAAATGCTAGCCATGTCAGGTTTAGGGTGACGCTGGTTTCATTGAGAATCTTGTACGGAATACTTTTTCTGACCAGTCTTTACAGGGTGGTACCATCCATCTACTTCTTTTGGGCTTCGGATGATCTTGTCTCTTTTCCAGGGAATGAAAGCCTTGGTACAGCCAGTAGCCAGTGCTACTGCTGTGGCCCTTTGCCGTTTCTCAGAGCCGACTTCCTAGGCAATCCTTGCAAATGTGACGCTGGCTGCTGCACCCCCAACAAAGAGTGTCTTAAGGGGGCTTACCTTTCTTATTGGAGTAGGCTTGCTCTTGGAGCAGCTCCGCCTTGTGAGAGAGTTGTTGGATCAGCTAGGCCAGCTGTCTATATCTGGCTGGGTGGCCCTTCTTCCACTGTTCGGACTTGGGCGCCGGTAGGCTGGCGTTCTTCCTGTATCTGGAGGAAATCATTACCAGCACTTATGACATCTGCCAGTGTAGGCACGGCTAGGGCCTTCATGGCATGTTCCTTGAGTGCCGTTCTTTCATCTCATCTCTGAGTATTGAGTCGGTTTTGAGCTTGTCAGGGAGACAGTCCAAACAGTCCCTCGAACCCTAAATGGAGTTCCACCTCATTTGCAGTCCTCGGCCTGGTCTTTCAGTGTTTCCCTCAAGTGTAAAAGAGTTACTTCCTCTGTTTAGTGGTTTGCATCAGCCATTTCTCAGAACTGAATGACGAAGTACTCAACATCTCCAGTTCTGTGTGCTGGGAAGCCTTGAAATGGTGTGCTAGGAAGCCTTGAAATGGTGTGCTAGCACCTGATTCCGAGGCACTATCATGACTTATTCCAGAGCCTCCACTAGTCGACCAGTGCTTAGGTCGGCTCTTCTGGCTCATCTGTTTACTACCCCGTCAAGGGATTATTTCCAGTGGGGTTTGCCACTTTTAAGGCAGATGCTTTCCGAGTCGAGCTGCTAAAGAGGCAGTTCCTGTTGAAACAACAATGGCGGCCACTTTTAAAGCAGACCGTGTCGTACTGCTGCTCCTTAGGAAGCGGCTTGGTTAAACCAGCCATTTTTCAGGCAGGGCTTGAATGCTTTTGGGTTTCTTTCCGCTGCCATTTTTAAGACAGAGCAAAGTTCATCCGGTCAGGGCTGCCGTTTCTCAGGCAGGCCTAAAGGGCTCTTGGGTTTCTTTTCACTGCCACTTTCAAGGCAGAAAAAAGTTCATTCACTCGGAGCTTTGATGCGAAGCTAAGGATCACCTTTATCCCGCTGCCGCCACCAGTTTAAAGCATGCTTGCGGGGCACCTTTACTAGCTCTGCGCCTAAGCTAGCAGAAACATTGCAGCATGTTTCAAATAGGTATATATTTTGCTTTACTTAAAATACAGTAGAAAACA
The DNA here is from genome assembly GCF_963576615.1 of Watersipora subatra. Taxonomy (NCBI): domain Eukaryota; kingdom Metazoa; phylum Bryozoa; class Gymnolaemata; order Cheilostomatida; family Watersiporidae; genus Watersipora; species Watersipora subatra. The sequence continues at coordinate 72,804,546 of NC_088710.1, forward strand.
TGTATCAGCAAGGTGCAAATAACTCTGAGTCTCTGTGCCTTTGCTTGGCTTTTATGTAGTCTGTCGAGGGTTTAGGCTCCTCCTTCTTCTGATTCGGTCCCAGATCGGTTGTTTGGCTGTACTGATTCGAGTTGAGTCAGTCATTTATGTGTTTACTAGCCTACCTTCCACCACAATATCTTACAAGTAGCTTTAAACTACCTAAACAGCTGCTGTAGGTTTGAACCATGCAAGTCTCATTACCGTACACATCTTAGCTAGAATTATACGTCTCTAACTAGCTCAATACCATGCGTTGCAGTCATCTTTCTATAGGTTTCCTAGCACTGACTGATGCTCATCAGTGACTTTCTCAAAGTTCTTTAGATCTGCTCAAGTTAGCAAGCAGCTGTTCAAGGCAGCAGGTATTTCACCTGGATAAACTATTTTGCAGTCCTTCCAACCTGAAGTGACCAGTGAGAGTGTTGTCATTCTCCATACTTAAAGATGGACCTGAGAATTCTCATTTGTTAAACGCCTAAAGGTGGACCATAAAGCTGTCTAATTCGAGAACCTGTTCCAATGACCAACTTTTTGTGGCAGGTATGTATTTATCACAATATTATTTTGAAGGCCAAGAAGGCTGTTTGCGCAATCAAGCCTTTGAGTGAGCTTTCCACATGCATGGAGGTAAAAAAGGAAATTGCCGGTTTTTTTAGTTAACTCTTGAAATAAGGGATTGTTGTGTGCCAACACTGGCATCTTTTTTCAAATCTGGCTTGCACTACCACATAGCAAGAGTGAGTTTATATTGCTTTGTGGGGTGTTCTAGCAACAACATTCTTTTCCTTATTAATACAGAAATCCCAGAGAGAAACTTTTAATTACCTTGAACTTATCTCTCTGTTGCAGTCTAGTTTTTTAAATTTTCAAGGTAGCCTTTACTTGATCTAATTTTTATTAGCTGGCCATAAATCTTCTTGTAAATGAATGATTGAAGATGTGTGTAAATGGCGCATGACTGCGCGTCATTTCCTTGATTATTCACAATCTTTGTTTAGTAACAATAGCTACTCTTGTAAAGATAGCCAACTTGTTCATTTCCTTCTTCCTATTATCATAACAAACTTCATTGGCTTTGACAAACCATCGAAATACCATAGATCAGAAACGCCTGTCGATGCAATGTTTCATTTGATGATTAGTCTGTATTTTTATGGAAACGACTTATGTGAAAATCATTATGAAATACAAAATGTTTCGCAAGTGTTTTTGTATGTTGCTACCACTTTACTAAATCACTATTGACTATGTTGCCGTGAGCATAATTATATGAAAATTGTTAGCTCAATGTTTGCTAGCAAGCTCCACCAACTTTGTTTTTATTAGGTAGCTGGTGATGTTAAATAACTAAATTATAGCTGCTCTATGGCAATTATCAGTACTAGAAGACGTATTTGAACATATTGGTGAATACTGCTATCTAGACCATTTTAGACAAAATGACAAAAAGCCATATGTCCACAGATTCTAATTCATGAGCACGCTGAAGGTTAGTTAATTCCAGTACAAAGTTTTATGTATCTGTACATTTGTATATTTTACTGAGACACCATATACATGCAGGATTATTAATCATTCTTATGGCAAAAATTGATTCCTCACACAACTGATAACGTGACAAATACATATGTATAACAGTGCGAGACATAAATATTATAGAACCACAGATAATGCTATCAAATACACTGTTTATTCACAGTTCATCACCAACTTCCATCGGCAGGTGAGGATGTCGAACTTTTTCAACTGTTGCAGAAGTGTCATCCTTCGATGTCCCATTCACTGAGTGTACCAACGTTGGTGGTTCAGATTTATCATCTGGTAACTTTGTTATTTCCATGTGAATAACCTTTTCATTATGACAAGAAGAAACACCTCCACGCTTAAGTGTCATCATATCATCGATAGGCTCGAGCAAATGATCGTCCCCATCATCCACAGGGTCATCGATTGGTATGCTAGATGGTGTTACCATTTTACCAAGGTTAGTGAAAGGAATGTAGTTGACCGGTTTATCTGCATATTGAGAAGGTGAAGCAAAGTCATCAGATTTAGAGAGCAGACTGCGAGCTTGTCGGCCAGCGGTGTTAGACGGAACATTGACAAGAGCATCCTGTGTCGATTCGTTACCCACTAGTGATCGATAATTTGGGAGAAGCACAAGTGCGAAGGAGAGTGCCAGAATCTGTAAGCATATTGCAATCTTAGGTTCAGTTAGTTTGCAGAATATGGGTTCTCAGTTACCTTCATTCAAATCATACCAACGTGTGGAATTTGAGTATGTCTACTCTATTTTAAACAAAAACAAACGTAATAAACAAAATACAAAGAAGAGATGCTGTAAATATTCCAACCTTAAATTGCAAGCATGTTAAGCCTTCTTGCACAAGCACATTCACTACATCGAGTATACCTTTTAATAAACTGGCACCATACTGGCAGCTACTGCTGACTTGGTGTACAAACCTAATCTTTGATCTCAATCTACAATCTTGCATACATATGATGAATGATGATGACAGAACATAAATAAATCTCACCATTGCACAGGTTCCAGTTTTTGCTGTCTGTCTGGTACTGTCTGTAACTAGCCTTTGTAATTTCTTTAATTGGCCTATGAGAGACGAGTTGCGCTTTTCCAGGTCAATAACCTTTTTTTCTAGTTGTCGTTTTTCATCAGTGCATCGTTTAACCCTTTTTTCTAGCGCTTCCATGTAGTCTTGTTTCTTTCGCCGGCTGTTTCTCGCTGAAGCCTATATCAATATATGACAGTATATTCAATCGAAGCACGCTTACATTAATGGTCCGGCTAGCTGAAATAGTGCCCCACTGTCAACAAAGCAAAACTCTGCAACAATTCCCAAACTATACAATCCTATTACAAATCATTAACAATATTTTTACAAAGTAGAGTAATCACAGGGCAGCTATATTTTAGCAGATCCAATTAACAAATAAAAATTTGTTTCTCAATGATGACATTGATCCACAAACTAATAAACAAATTACCTTGTTTCGTATGCGTCGCCGCACAGAGCGTAACACCTTTTCTTCATCCCGAGTCAGCGGTAAATGTGATGGAAGAACAATGCCTTCTTTTCTCAACAGATCCTTTTCTTCATCTGACAACATCAGCTCTGGATAGGGAGAGTCCGCGATGATTGGCTATCAACAAGACACATAATGTAAAAAATCATTTATATGCAAAAACAAGAAAATGAATCAGATTGGCAGTAAGCAACGATATATATAGAACATTTTAGAAACTATATAAACTAATAAGATTTTATAGTCATACCTTTTTTGATACATACTGTTGTAGATTTTGGTTATGAGCAGTTCCATTCACCGATAAAACTTTTATCACTTTTGTCGTCTCATCTGTGCTTATGGTTAAATCTTTGACTTCAGTCTGTGTAGGTGATCCTCCGAACTCTTCAAAGTCTTCATGAATAAACATAATAGCCGATTAATAACGGAATACAACATACATATGTTTTACAGATAAGGAAACAAAATCTAATCAGCATCGTCAACTTCCTAGAAGTGATCAAGTTCGTCTCACTTTCCACCTCGCCACGCCCGAGAGCGTCATGTGCCGCGCGCAGTCCGTGAGCACCACTAAACCACTCAATTGGTAGTAGCAACGAAGGTGAGCTTATAATCTATTCACATTGAAACTGCAAATAATATATCAGTGAAAGTAAAGAGAAGTATTTAAGACTTACCAAACCTAACAGGAGATTCATTCCCAGCTAAAACAGGACTACTTGAACTGCAATCTGAGATGGAATCAAGCAGCATCGGGCTGACCGAACTGGTCAAATCACTGTCCATATCACTGTACTTTTCCAATCCCAACGGCCCAAATAAATCACGATCGACATCAAATGTAAGGTCATCAACATCATGACCGGAGCTAGGAGAGTATGCTCCAGTACTTGACACCCCACTGTCACTGTGGGGTGAAGCAGGGTTAATTGAATAGGCATGGTCAGAAACAGTCTTGTGTTGGATATGTTGAACTTGCTGCTGTTTTTCATCGTCAGGTAAGTTTGAATCCAATAATGCAGTAAAAAACTCATTGTGGTCGATGGAATCCTACAAAAGTTGTGGGACGTATAAGCTTATGATACATTCACAAACAGTCGCACTGCAAATCTAATGCAAATTTGGAAAACGTATGATTTAAGAAAGTGCAACTAACAAGATTTGTAAAATGGCACACAACCAAAACTCAATAATCCTAAGCAGCAGTGCGCTGCTCTCCAAATTATACCCTGATTCAAAACAAACCCAATAAATAGAGGCTTCCCTTTAGATTTAAATTAAATCGCTAGGAAGTTCTACCTCGTCTGAGATAAGAGGTAAAAAGATTTAATTATTAGAGCTTGTCTGGTAGAAATAAAACTGTTTAGTCAAAAGGGTTTAAAATTACCAATGTAGGTGACAATAAAGATGACGGCCATTCAGAATCCAATACACCAGAGGTTAAATTCAACATTTTGGTGTTTTCAGGATGGTACTGATATGGATGTAAGTCTCCTCCAAATATAGACGAATGTTGCTGTTCAGGGTGTAGACCATCAGAGTCGGTAGTTGAGAAAGCCTCAGAGTTTGGATGACTGTTCGACTTAAAATCTAAAATGCTACTGTCTCCGTTGAACAGCATGTCTAAAACATTCACATCGGTCATTGTGATATAATTTGGTTCGTATAACGCCCATGCACTCGTAAAACCGTACTCGTAAATGAAAACAACACGTCCGCGATGCGTCAGCAAATACACTTACGTCACTTCTTCCAACTCATCGTCGTAATGGTGGTCGATATTTACAACCCAAAACAAGTTTGTTTTGTTCAGCTATGGTTACCACAATAAAGGCAAACAATTTTACAAGTTTGAACTAAAAAGCGAGTCTAGACGTCTGTGAATGTTCGCTTAGAATTCAGTAGATACCTTTCGTATTGCAACTATATCTAACCCTTTTGTCTTGACGGAGTATCGCGCACATCACGAGACATTAATGATTTTTTTTCCGAGTTTGTATTTCGATATTATCTCCCCACAATCGAACAGAAAATTCATTTTTTACTATACTTTCACTGATGAATATGAGGCGGATTCAAGCGAGTACGTAGAACCAAAGGTGTCAGTGGAGGCATAAGCACCAATACATGTACTTCAAGATTCACAAATCTACATCAATTTTCTGCAGGTAATGAAGACACTACACCAAGGCTTTTTAAACATGTAAATTTAGTGCCCGATTTAGTGCATTAAAGTCTGGTTATTTCTGCTCATAATTGGTTCCATCCAATTAATGTAGCCTTTGAAGCATTGGTTGTTGCATTTTCCCTCGATTTTTCAGATGTTCACATGCGTAATTAACCAGTGTAGGACCTATACCTGTCATGCAAAGCAAGGCAATTCTTCAGATGTTCACACGTGTAATTAACCAATGTATGTAGGACCATACCTGCCAACTCTCACGCATTGGGCGTGAGACTCACGCAATCACCCCAAAGAAAAAATGAAAATGCGTGAGATTTTTGCCCCAATTTCCACAATTTTATATATACTATCATTGATATATCAATTGCCCCAAAACCAAATCTCACGCCTTGCCCCACTCTTGGGTTGGCAGGCCTGTGTAGGACCTATACATTTCATGCAAGGCAAGCTCGCTATTATATTGACTTACTGTGCTCTTTCAAAGGCTATCCTTGCTATCACATAAGTAATAAGAACTGTATCTGTCATTTCTTTCATTGTGGTTATAAAAATCTGCACACAATTGCAAACTCCCATCTGTCTTCCGAACCAAAACTACCAGAAGCTCCAGGTGTCTTTTCCTTATGAAATGGGTTTGTCTCAACATAGTTCCTTGATCAACTTTATGATTACTTCTCTTTGGGCCACCCCATGTCAGTAGAGTATTGTTTTATTGAATAAGCTCCATCAGGTGGCATTAATCTTGTAATGAGGTATCTTTGCCTTATTTAATATATATACTACAAATATGCAGCCAGAGTAGTCCTCGATTTTTTTGTCTAGAGAAGACTTGATTTTTTATTTTAGGGCTAAGGTCACTTCCTTCTAAAGATCTCACCATGATTTGTTGTGTTAAACAGGTAAAAGGAACTCAGCGCATGGAGACACTTCTGTATGACTAATAGTTTAGATATGGACTATAAGTGACCCAGCATGAGGATCAAAACAACAGATCGTGTCTTTGAGTATGTGAAATTGGGCTTTCCAAATCAATTTGACAATGATGCAAATTGAGGAAGTCTAAACTTAAGGATGTGTTCGTAGTGGATGTGAACAGGTTTGATTACCTATTGCAAAGTTGAGCACCATTAGGCCTTCAATGGGGAGAATGCTATGTCGGCTAATATGCTGCCCCTTTGGTAACAATCTATTTAGAGGTGTGACATAGGGTAACTGTTCTGTATTCAGTTGTACAGGTGGGCTGCATGTATTGATTTGGATCACCCCTGTCCAGTAGTAAGATAGGTAACCTAGATCAGGCTGACTTTCTGGAATATAACATGTGGCTGCATGGTTCCACTTGACTCTGGAATATAACATGTGGCTGCACGGTTCCACTTGACCCTGGAATATAACATGTGGCTGCATGGTTCCATTTGACTCTGAAAAATAACATGTGGTTGCATGGTTGTAATGTTTCCAGAAACTTCTAATAACATTTCTATCACCCTTGTTATTTGGTCTTGTTGTTTATCCTAGAAAAGGCTGCCAGAACCAGAATTAGAAATAGCCACAGCACAATGAAGTGCGATGATTCAAAAGGATTTCAAATACAGGCAATATTATTTCAATCAACAAAGTTCCTGTTGAGAGACGCTGCTAACTTTGTTATATCACTGCTGCAATCATGTTATTTCGGCTATTTTTTACTCAGTGAATCACAATCTTTCTGAAATTTTCAACACTGTTTTTTGTCAGCGAGTGTTTGTCTTCATCACTTTTACACCAGAGCTTCGACTGTCAAGATGTGAGTTCTCTGGTTTTACGTATTTCAGATATATGTTATATCTGACAGTGACAATCGATTATATTTTACTCATATTATTCAAGCATATTATACATATATTCTGCAAGTATTGTTATATGCAAGTATGCGGAGTTTCTACAAATACTTAACTAACTCTTTTCTGGAAAGGTGCAATAAGGTATGGTTATACATTTTTATTTTTTGAATTTTTTGTAATTGCATCTTAACTATAATCACCTTTATTTTTGTTGTTATTTAAACCCAACAATACTGTAACTGTACTTGTACCTTACTTGCAATGTTTCATTACTTATATAATTTTAGGTAGCAACGTTATGTTAAGCAAGTGTATATATCTTTGTAGTTTCACGGTGTTCTGTGGTGTGTATAAATAAAGCTACATACATGTATATACATCCCAACATCAGTGTACCATACGCAACAAAATCTAGGGGAGCAGTTACAATGGTTCCACTTGACTCTGGAATATAACATGTGGCTGCATGGTTCCACTTGACACTGGAATATAACATGTGGCTGCATGGTTCCACTTGACTCTGGAATATAACATGTGGCTGCATGGTTCCACTTGACTCTGGAATATAACATGTGGCTGGATGGTTCCACTTGACTCTGGAATATAACATGTTGCAGCATGGTCCCACTTGACCCTGGAATATAACATGTGGCTGCATGGTCCCACTTGACTTGGTTCATGTCCAGATGTCTTAAGCTCTTTGGTTAGTTTAGCTTCAGATGTAGACACTGGGAGTGTGTCATAGTATTTTTCTGTGGAGACATATGTCTCCATATATTTTTAAATGTCCTTCTCGTTGGCACTGCTAATAATACCAAGGTTTCTTTGCGCTAGGCAGGGTTTGGTTGTTTATTTTTCCAAGTTCTTGAGGTCGGTGTTTCGTCATTTGGCTTAGCAGTGTTAGCATTTGCTTCAGCTTCGCAGGATTTGTTGCTAGGATTTCATGAGTTCCTCATAGAGTTTGTTAGCTTTAAGAAGTTTTTATGGCTCAACCAGGGCTCATGCCTTCAAAAGTTTTGAGCTTATCTTGCATTTGTTGCAAACTAAGCAATGCACGACGGTATGACACAAGCAGAACTAATATTTGAGCAGAAGTTGACCTTGATAAATGTGATTGCATTTACCGCAGTCTTTACAGACTGTGAACACCGAAAGCTGTAAGAAGACAACTTTTAATTTTTCTTTAAAAAAAACAGGTATTTTGGTTTTCTAAATAGCTATAAACTTCAATAAAAATGACAACTTCACTTGTAACAATGAGCTCCATACATACACTGGCTTGTTCAGCTCTAGACTACTAGAGAGTTTAATAACGCTACCACTCTTCTGGGGTTGTGCCACTCAAATATTTGCCACGAAACTGCTATGGCATACCCTAATCAATAAGTAATCATACTAATAAATGGCTTATTGGGTGACTATCTCAGAGCAAAAGTTCCAATTGCTAATGTTAGCAGTTTTGGATATATAAAAATGTAGCTTTGAAAGCCATTAATGATATAAACAAACGTATCTCTCATAGCGTCTCAAAATAACAAGTTGTTAAGTATAAATTACCGAGTAGCTGAATATTGACTGAATGTGTCTTCTACAGTGTCTCAGGCTAACAAAACATCGATAAATACAAATAAGTGTGATAAGAAATGTTCTGTGATGTCTCCGACCTTTCCTCAACATTTAAGTATAGTTTTTGTTGTGACGACATCACACCTGACATCTCCTATGTGAGTTCATTAAGTTTGTGCACATTAGAAATTTGTATATAATATGGAGATTGCGAATCTCGGAAGACTGACACGCAAATGCCATTCACATGTATTTAGGCTTTAGTGAGCCAAGTGTAATGGATTTATAGCATACATTATCTCTGCGATATGTTGGCCATTTTTGTTTGGCTGAGCATTTTGCCTTCTTCATGACAAACAGCCGGTAGACTGAAATTACGAAATGATGAATCATGTTGTTTGCTAAGAACGGTGGTCAGCTTGGTCTTTCTGCTGACTCCGGAACTACAGCCTACACGTGAAAGGATAATGATTGGACCAAGTATATAGAGACTTTAAGTTTATTGGTCTACCATTTATGTTTAGAAGGTATATAATAATATGTTACCTTATTTTTACTCAGTCTTTTTCCTGCTCTTATCTGAATATATTCTAAGCCTTATTTTATATTCAAGGTATGTCTTAGTCTGAATTAGTAAATAAAAGGAATTATAACCTGTGAAATTAAGCTTGTTGTTATATCTATCAATCTAAATTGTGGATAAGAGATTTTAGTCGCATGCTATGCTATTCTAGGCTGTAACGGCTTATCACTGAACAGCGTTGGTCTATCAATATCTGATTATCTCAGATATTGTTTGAGTTTGTACAACTTTCCATAGTCATCATATCACTATGTCAAGTTGATTATCCTATGTCAATTGATTGTCTCAATTACATAGGACTACGTTATTTAAGTGGCAATTATAACACAAAAGTCATCCTTTCGGGGTTATGGGGTTACACTAATACTGTTCATCACAGTTTAGTGTAGCTGTGGGCATTATCAATAACCAGGAAGTCATCCTTTCAGGGTTATGTGGCTACGCTAACACTGTTCATCATAGTTTAGTGTAGCTATCTAGGCCTATTTGGATATTAGGGTTAATATTAATCTGACAGCACTTAAACTATAGTCCGTGAGTTCTTGAAGGTGTATTAATACATAGGTATTAGGGAAAATCCTTCACACTGGTGGCAGCGGTGGGATTCTATATAGTTTATAATGCGTCCGCGTCGTCAAGCGTCACCTGAACCAATGGCAACAGGAGGCGCAAATATGGACCAATTAGCTCAGGTTTTGGCTAACGTGAATTTAAATAGACAGGCAAATTTTAAACTACCTAAGTATGATGGTAGCGGAGATGTTGAATGGTATTTGTAGCAGTTCATTGATATTAGTGTTGCTAATCAATGGGAAGGTCGAGCTGCCTTATTACATCTAAAATGCACTTTGGAAGGGGTGGCTGCGGCTTGCAGTCGTGGGGAGGCACTTGAAATCGTCTTTCAAAGTCTACGGGCTCGTTTTGGCATTAGTCCAAGACAGGCTAGGGATAAACTAAGACAGTTAAGGTACGAGGCTAACTCATCGTTACACGTACTAGGAACTGAGGTGGAGCGATTAGTTGATATTGCTTACCCAGCTGCAGGTCAGGAAGTACGAAACACCTTGGCCATTGACTCCTTCACCCGAGCACTAAATCATAATGCGCTTCAACGCCATTTGTTAGTGCTTCCAATAGAGTCAGTAGCTGATGCTGTGACAGCTGCTCAGGAGTATTTCCAAGTGGAAAATAACTCGGGAAAAACAAAACATCACGTTTCTTCCGTAGAAGTGGATCAGGTTTTTGTCGAGAAGAAATCGCCAATAGAGTAGGTGATGGAGAAAATGTTACAGCAAATGGAAACAAACACAAAGGTTATGCAACAGCTTCTACAGCAAAAATCCACAGCTACAGGTAGATCCTCCGGCCACGCATCTAACAATGGATCGAGAACTCCTTTGCAATGCTATGAGTGCGGGGGCCCTCACCTAAAAATAAATTGTCCCGCTTTGAAGACGCAAACCTCAAAGGCAGGAAACGGAGATGGTCCACAGCAGTAAGGCCTGCTGACTGTGGCAAAATTGAGTGGTCACATTTTAAAAACTCTGTCCAAGCTTCTACTGTAGACGATGATTGTCTCTCGTCCTTGACTGTAGAGGGGTCAGATGGGCAGTTACCTTGTTCATCACAGGTAACAGAACCTGCACGCATCAACCCAAGTTATTTCCTTCCCGGGAAGTTGTCAAGTAGACCTGTTCATTTTCTGATAGACCCTGTTTGCACATCTAATATTATTTCGCAGCATGTGTTTGAAAGAATGTCTACAGGAGTTAGAGATCAATTGATGCCATATGGGTCTCAGGGGAGACTTGCAGATGGTAGTCATATGGAGATCTCAGGGACAATTGAATTGTCAGGGAGACTCAGAGACGTTGCTTTCGTATCTGAATTCCTAGTATGCCCTATCACGGAGGATGCGATACTAGGAATGCCGTTTTTAGAAAACAATGCATGCATTATGGATTTTAGGTTGCAGAGTTTGAAAATGAAAGGTAGAGATGGCGATAGACTGCAAAGTAAAGTTCAAGTTGTTCACAAGGTTACAATTCCGGCTCATTCTGAGATGATAGTGAAAGGTAGGCTTTGTGTAGAAACTACAAATCAAATAGGAGTCGTTGACAGGTGGGAAGAGAATCCCAAGGCAACCCCTGGGTTCATGCTGAGAACATGTTTAGCACAGGTAAATGAAAAATGACAAGTTCCAATACGCTGCATAAATATAACACAGACACCGATTATGATAAATGCAGGTAGTTGCGTTGGAATGTTTCATGCGGTGGAGGTTCCCAGTGAGGGAGAGGTAGAGATACGCCAGATAACTGATGTGTTAAATAAGAGTAGTAGTCGAACTGGAGATCATCTCTCTGTAGACTCTATGCCTGAGCACATTCGCTCGGTGTATCTGGAAGCCATAAGGCTTTGTACAACTGACAAAGAAAGAAATAGTATTGGGAAGCTGCTAGAGGAGTTTCAGGATGTTTTCAGCAGGTCGGACACTAATGTTGGCCGTACGCATTTTGTCGAACATTCCATACCTGTTAAACCAGGAACTCGACCGATCAAGCAGCAAGTTCGACGGCTTAGACCAGAAAAGGAAGCGGAAGTTGAGCGGCAGATAGTAGAACTATCAGAGCAGGTGCTCATCACCCCGTCTAATAGTGCTTGGAGTTCGCTGGTTGTCCGGGTGAAAAGAAAAGATGGAAATTGGCGTTTTTGTATTGATTACCGCCAGTTAAATTCAGTCACCGAACAAGACTGCCATCCTCTGCCTCGAATTGACGAAAGTCTAGATGCCTTAGCAGGGAGTAAAATATTCAGCACCCTCGATTTAATCTCAGGTTACTGGCAACTTCCTCTAGATGAAGATGCGCATGACAAATCCTCATTTGTCACTCGAGATGGACTTTGGAAGTGGAGAGTACTTCCATTTGGGCTCACTTCTGCTCCTGCATGTTTCAGTCGCTTCATGGAGCGAGTAATGAGAGGTCTTCATTGGAAAACCTTGCTCTTGTATCTTGACGATATTATTGTGTTCAGTGGCGATATTGATTCACATGTTGAGAGATTAGCGGCTGTGTTTGAACGCTTACGTGCAGCAGCTCTAAAGTTAAAGCCACGTAAATGCAAACTTTTCAAAGCTGAAATGAAATACCTTGGCCACGTTGTTAGCGCGGATGGTGTTGCCACCAACCCAGAGAAAATTGAAGATGTGAAGAGTTGGCCGGTTCCAAAATGTGTGCGTGAACTAAAAGCTTTTCTCGGAACAGCGGGTTATTACCGCTAGTATGTTCCTAATTTCTCAGCTATTGCTAGCCCTTTGCACCGGATAACATCTACATCTGCTTCGTTTTGTTGGTTGCCAGAATGTCAGAAATTATTTGAAAGTTTGAAACAGAGTTTGGTGACTTCAGAAGTTCTTGGGTATCCAGATCCTAGCCTCCCTTTCATTCTTGATACGGACGCTAGTGCTGAAGGTATAGGAGGAGTCTTGTTACAAATCCAAAATGGCAAAGAAAGAGTTATCTCTCATTACAGCAAGTTGTTCAGCCCTCTTGAGCGAAACTATTGCGTAACTCGAAGGGAACTTCTTGCCGTCATCAAATGTGTCAAACACTTCCGACCTTATCTGTATGGTCGTCAGTTCCTTGTCAGAACGGATCATGCCTCATTGATATTGTTGGCTAGAAGAAAAGAGCCTTCGTGTCAGGTGGCTCGGTGGTTAGAAATTTTCGGAGAATTCCAGTATCGGATCGAGCACCGGAAAGGTATTCCCCACAGAAACGCGGATGGTATAAGTCGAATGACTTGTTTTGATTGTAAGCAATGTAAACAAATAGAGATCCGAGATGGTGGACCTACAAAAGAAGAAATAGTGGCAGAACTTATGGTGGATGAAAATAGATCATCTCTATTTCCACCAAATCGTACAGAATGGAGCACCGGATCATCTCCGGTACCATGCCATTATCCCACTAGAGGTAAAATTGATTTAGTTGGACCTAGTGAACGTAGTAGCAACATGGTGGAGGGCTCAGCGCCCTTTAACCTGATGGAAATGGAGGGATCGTCTCCCACCATTTCTTTCGTGGACTCGCAGTCTATGAATAACAAAGTTGTGAGTTTACAAAAACAGCAGCCAAGTGAGGTTGCAGACATTTACAATGCTGTGGCAAGCGGTCAAGAGATTTCACGGCAAAAGCTTGAAGGCGGTAGTAAGGAGTTAAGGAAATTACCCAGTTTGTTACCATCCCTAAAGATTCTAAATGAGGGGCTGGTGATTCAGATTAAAATGAATGGACGGATGCATAATTGCACTATTTGTCCCAAAGCGGCGTGTAAAACAGTTATATGGGAGACTCATCATCTGACCCATAGTGGTATAATGCGGATTGCTCGTCGCGTTCGCGTGCAGTGGTTTTGGCCCGGCATGATGACGGAAATTCGCAAGCTCGTTCACACTTGCGAAACTTGTCAACGAAACACAGCACAGTTCCACAATCCGAAAACCCCCAACGGCTATACAGCTGCCGACCCTGACAAAAAGTGGCTGTGGATTTAGTAGGGTCACTCCTCCAAACTGAACGTGGGAACCAATGGATTCTGATTATAACCGACCATTTCACAAGATGGCAAGATGCTCTACCTCTGCCTGATGCCACTGCTCCGGTAGTAGCAGAAGCACTTGATAGCCGTATCTTCTGTTACCTGGGATTGCCAGAACAAATACACTCCGACCAGGGCGCACAATTCCAATCCGCCCTAATGGTAGAGCTTTGTCGGCTCTGAAAGATAGCCAAAAGTAAAACCACTCCCTACCACCCTCAAGGGAATAGTATGGTAGAGAGAATGAATCGGACGCTCGGGAACTCATTGCGCAGTCTCCTGTTGGGAAGACAACAAGAGGACTGAGATCTTCTCTTGCCTCAAATTATGAGAGGGTTCCGGGCCTCACCCCATTCTGCAACTGGCGAGACAGCAAACTATCTTATGTTTGGAAGAGAAACGCGACTCCCGGATCAAATCGTTTATGGGGTAACAGATACTGAAAATGTTACCACCCAACAATATGCCCTAGAGTTGTTGGAGCGACTTCAAGAGGCCCAAGACAAGCTGCGGCAGCAGCTCAAAATTCGAACGGATGATTCTGACGAACCCCCACTATACGAAATCGGTGACTTGGTTAACATGACATGAAAAAGAAAGAAGAGGGGGCAGAGCGAGAAACTGTGTCCTAAATTTGTTGGTCCTTTCCGAATCACTGAGGCGAGGCCCAACCACACTTACAAACTGGAGCGGAATGGTCAGGAATCCATTCAAAATGAAGGTCGACTAAAACCGTTTGTGGAGAGTGTGGAAGAAGCGGGTCAGGCTTCGTTTATCCCGGAACCTGTGCGCCATCCTAACATGAAAGGAGCTAGAAAACTTAGAGAGAAAAAGGCACCTGATCCTTTGTTTAGTTTAGAAGAGTTTCCTCCGCTATTACCAAACCCAAAAGAGCGACAGTCAACTGAGCAAGGAGCTTCCGCGGAAAATGTAGTAGAAGCCACCGCTCAGCCTGAGGCGTTAGAAAAAAGACAGACGTTCACTGAACATTATCTCGTAGATTATGCAAGTAAGTGATGGATCATCTCCATTGCCACGGCTGTGATCGTCTCACAGGCCCATCTTGTGTTGGGAAGTAGTTAGTTACACACATATATATATACCTAGTCTCGTGTTATTATATTTTATTATATTATCATCACCATACCCGAAGAACTGAGGGAACTGAAATCCATTCAGCGTCGTCTCGCCTCCAAAGTTGCTGCCAAAGAAAAAAGACTCCAGAGAGCATCCAAGGAAACTTTAACCCACTGACTCTAATCTTTTACTCACATTATTATTATTGTTACTCTTACTGTTGTATATTATCTCGATTTAAATGCCCTTTTTTTTAATTAAGTCATTTAAAGGAAGGGGCTGGGTAATGGATTTATAGCATACATTATCTCTGCGATATGTTGGCCATTTTTGTTTGGCTGAGCATTTTGCCTTCTTCATGACAAATAGCAGGTAGACTGAAATTACGAAATGATGAATCATGTTGTTTGCTAAGAACGGTGGTCAGCTTGGTATTTCTGCTGACTCCGGAACTACAGCCTACACGTGAAAGGATAATGATTGGACCAAGTATATAGAGACTTTAAGTTTATTGGTCTACCATTTATGTTTAGAAGGTATATAATAATGTGTTACCTTATTTTTACTCAGTCTTTTTCCTGCTTTTATCTGAATATCATTCTAAGTCTTATTCTATATTCAAGGTATGTTTTAGTCTGAATTAGTAAATAAAAGGAATTATAACCTGTGAAATTAAGCTTGTTGTTATATCTATCAATCTAAATTGTTGATAAGAGATTTTAGTCGTATGCTATGCTATTCTAGGCTGTAATGGCTTATCACCGAACAGCGTTGGTCTATCAATATCTGATAATCTCAGATATTGTTTGAGTTTGTACAACTTTCCATAGTCATCATATCACTATGTCAAGTTGATTATCCTATGTCAATTGATTGTCTCAATTACATAGGACTACGTTATTGAAGTGGCAATTATAACACGAAAGTCATCCTTTCGGGGTTATGGGGTTACACTAATACTGTTCATCACAGTTTAGTGTAGCTGTGGGCATTATCAATAACCAGGAAGTCATCCTTTCAGGGTTATGTGGCTACGCTAACACTGTTCATCATAGTTTAGTGTAGCTATCTAGGCCTATTTGGATATTAGGGTTAATATTAATCTGACAGCACTTAAACTATAGTCCGTGAGTTCTTGAAGGTGTATTAATACATAGGTATTAGGGAAAATCCTTCACACAAGATTATTGTCTCCAAGAGTCAGCAACAGGAAACTGTCTGATTGCAAAGCCAGCGAGGAACTTGTTATACCTGAAATATCATGATGTCACCAAGTTCGAGTCCTCCCCTCCGATGCTCTCCCTTAAATATATTCTGGCCCAAATTTAATTTCTTCTTTCAAGGGTGGTTGCAGCGTATGTTCTCACGATAGATTTCAGAAATCTGCCTTCTATTTTTCCCATGGTTTGTGATTCCGAAGTTATAAGGTTAACCACTCACCCTCCAATATAAGTGCAGCCGCTGTACCGTTTCTTATTATACTCTCCCTGAACACGAGCCACCCATTTCTAATATAATGCCTATTAAGGAGTTGTTTTACCACATTAATCTGCGTATAGAGTTTACTTACCCATAATCTGCTATTGTAAATTTTGACTTCCTCACAAACCTACTGCAGTAAACCAATTTTCTCACAAATTCCCTACTGTAAACGGTGACTTCTCCGCAAACCCAACTACTATAGACTGATATCCTTATACAACACCTACTGTAAATTTTGACTTTTCACCAAACCTACTGCTATGGACTGATTAACTATGCTTTAAAAGCTATTATTGTGTCGAAAGCAATAATTTTCTTGGGGTAACTTTAAATAGGGAGAAAGAGAAGTTTGTGGTAGCAGTTCAACTCACCTGAACAACTACAAATCTTTCCTATCTCAATCTCATTCCTTTCATGAAAGTTGTTAGTATGCATACATAGTGCGCAAAACATGCCTGGAGAGCATGCAGAACACGTGTACAGAGAGTGGAGGCATGTATATAGTGGCCATATAGCACATTTGTAGCGAGCATGAAGCATACAATATACAGTACGGTACATGATAAAGAACAATCAAGACCTGTTCTCCTTTCTATGGGCTGACATCCAGTGAAGCCATTAGTCAATTGAGACCAAAATGAATATATTTAAAACTCAACTAATAATAAATCAACACGTGTGACTAATACCATCTGACACACAAACAAATGCACAATTTCTCTGAGTCATCAATTGCACAAAAATATGACAATAAGTCAAGAAGTGAGATCAGCCAATTGAAGGCTCTTAGGAATAAATGTTTCTAAGGAATATTATCAGAATAAAGTGATTTATGGAATTTGGTATTACACGCTTTGTCCATCATAACTATGATGTAACACGCACCCTTCTCAAATAACCACCACGGCGAGTTTCTTGCCAAGTAAATAAAAAGGATTAGAACAAATTAATTTTATAAAAAATGATGTTAAATTGCGTAAAAATGTTTCAACTGAAACAAAAATAGAAATTTTATTAACGAGCATGACTAGAATAATTGTTAGCTATGAGGGCTATGTACAGAGGTCGGAGGAAGTGTTTTGTATGAGTTTATGAAGAGAGGACAGCACGTCCATCAATCGTAACAAAAGTCTATGGTTAAGCTCAAGAGTTGCATCCACCCGGTAATGTATGTCCAAGGTATGCTGGTTGGGGTGCCTCTGTAACATGTAGTCGATCTGTTCCCTCTCGAATATAAACATCCGCAGAGTAAGGTAGAGAGTCATAGCGATCAACAGCCCCGTGCTGAAAATATACTTCTAAGGGTACAATGTACATAAAATGGGAGTATAGAGAGAATAAACATGTACCATATTTTACGGACTATTAACCGCACCCCTATATAAGCCGCATCTGCTCTATTTAAAAAAAAACGATAATAAAACAATACATAGGCCGCACCTTTTGTATAGGCCGCAGAACTCATAACAGTGCTTTTCAACACGGCAGCAACTTTGCTGTTTAAAACAAAACAATACGGAACAGTGGTTGCTGGTTAACATGCACCTAACGGCACTGTACCTCATTAACCAACCTTATTAACCAACCTTATTAACCAGCCTTATTAACCAACCTTATTAACCAACCTTATTAACCTTGCTACACAAACGGTTAATACGGAACAGTACCGTTAGACACTGTTTTCTTTCACCGCTAAAGGCGCGCTAACCGGAGATTCTGGTTAGTGTGACCCTAGGGGTGAAAGAAAAAAACCACAGAATAGCCGCAGCCTTTAAATAGGCCGCATGGCTCAAAACTTCGGAAAAAAGTAGCGGCTAATAATCCGCTATATCGTATCGGTATCAGTATCAGTATCGGCTAATAATGTTTTTATTGGAGTTGTGGCAAGAATACAATATTTGTGGGAAGAAACAGTATAAGATCTACCATCTGTTAGATGAACGTGACTTTCATCATGCGAAACACATAAATGATTGTAACACACACTTTTTGCACATCATGAAGAAACCTAGCAACTGGTTGACAAGCTTCACATAGTTTTCTAAATGCATCAAACTACTGGTATGGCAAACTAAACTAAAGATAAAAATATTGACATTAACTGAAAAACTTTTGCCACAGTGAGTAAATAGCTGGAGTCTATACCTGACCTGCTGCGACTAGCAGCTAAGCTACCTGCTTCTAGCTGTGCCTGAGGACTTCTTTTTACACCTTTCTGTACTTACTTGATGCTGCCCTATCACTGGCAGCTTAATTATTATAAAAAGAACTCTAGGGACAGAAGAGCTTTAAAGATGCGAACCTTACCAGAAAATAAGTGCCGAGTAGATAGCGCTACCTTCATCAGCCGGGACTGACCCTGACAGTCCACTCCACTGCATGACTGCGTAGACACCCTGAAGGCTCCTCATGACTGCATAATACGTACATCCGTGCATATATTAGCAAACAAGAGGGTAGTAAACCTTATTACAAGTTTGAGTGAACATCGAATTGACAAGGTTCGAGCATTGTTCAGCATCTTTTCTGGCAAATGATGTCCAAATTACAGGTCACAAACAAACTTTTACATTTCTCTATCATACCTTTATTGTTTAAGCAGAGTGACCCTTGCTGTTCCAGGTGAGTTGGATTTGAAAACTGAACTGAAAATTTAGTGAGAAGGTAAATAAAATTTTGATATGAAAGTATAAAGCATTATAGAGCGGTTACGCATTACTGGCGTACTGCCCATGGCTGCATAGACATAAATATAAGCATTGTGATTGGATTTGAAATTGACAAGAGCCAATCAGTTTGCTCGAACT
Source organism: Watersipora subatra (assembly GCF_963576615.1). Classification (NCBI taxonomy): domain Eukaryota; kingdom Metazoa; phylum Bryozoa; class Gymnolaemata; order Cheilostomatida; family Watersiporidae; genus Watersipora; species Watersipora subatra. The sequence continues at coordinate 72,823,764 of NC_088710.1, forward strand.
TGGTACATGTATGACAAATAAACTTTTTGGGAACTCGCTCCTGTTCATAATGACTGCCATAATTTCAAACTATCAGCTGTATCGATGAAGTATTATGACCAACCTGTTGTCCAAGGTTTCCAAATCATCTGGTTGAGACGTGCTGAATCTGCAGTAATGCATTCTGAGCTATCAGCAGAGGATGGTGTGGAGTCGGCAGTATCTTCTTCCAGGTTTGGGCTATCTAAGGGCGCTGAAAGGTTCACTACACTTGGTGCAGTAGCTTCCCTCTCAGCGCAAGCATTCAGACCTGTGCAGGAAATGCTCCGCTCTGATGTGGAGTCCTCAAAGAGCGAGGCTTCTTTGGGAGACTGCTCATCTGCATAGCCTGAGAAATTCGCCTATCAATAGACAGCAGCGAGAGACTTTCAACACTCGAAAACTATTGCCTGCTGTCTCGTTAGTTACAGTGCTGATTCTTACATTCATTCAAAGCAGGAACTGACTAGCAATGAGTCAGCAAGTTTTATTAAAAACTTAATTCATCATTTCAAATACTAAGAAGGTTATAAAAAGCCAGTTAGTAAAGAAACTGAAAGCTGATCTGTTCTATGATAAGATAAGGGTAAGCGTTTTTATTATAAGGCACATCAATTTTACACAGTTATCGATTTTTATTGTTTGACAGTATTAATAGTCGTATACATATATTAAGATGCTCATCCCTCAATAAACACTTTCAACACATATTAATAGAGTATTGGTAGAGTACTGAACGATTTTAAATTGTGCTATATGACAAATTGTAGAATGTATGAAAAGCATGATCGATGAAGCAGTTGGTGTTGATACAGTAATACGGCCTTATTTTATAAACATTAACAAGTGAAAATTCTTAGGACTGTGTGAATGTGCGTTTTGTTTATACTGAGCCAAATAGTTGCAATACTACTCGCCAGTAGTTGCGTTACTACTCACCAGTAGTTGCGGTACTACTCACCAGTAGTTGCAATACTAATCACCAGCAGTTGCGGTACTACTCACCAGCAGTTGTAATACTAGTAGTAGGCACCAGTAGTTGTCGTACTTATCACCAGTAGTTGCCGTACTAATCACCAGTAGTTGCAGTACTACTCACCAGTAGTTGCGGTACTAATCACCAGTAGTTGCGGTACTACTCACCACTGTAGTTGCAATACTATTAACCAGCAGTTGCAATACTAATTACCAGTAGCTGTTGTTACAGGTGACTTTAGCTAGCTTAAAATTGTCGGAGCTAGTGTTACGGTTACGTGATGGAACCATATTTTTTTATATTGCGACATTGATGATTACTGGTCTGGTTTCACTTTTTTATTATTGTCTAACTTGGTTATATAACTTTATAATGAATATAATTGCATCTACCAATCGTAGATCACAACCCAATCAAGTGCTATAAATTATCAATAAAAATAATCAATAGATATGATCAGTTTTCAAGTAGATCAGCACACCATCCATCGAGTATGTTAACACAGTAGATTCTATTAACTGAATAGATGTTCTTTTGAATGAAATACTGTACTTGCTAAAAGCATTCATCCTTCATGTAAGCTCAGAGCTTCGCTGCTTTGTGAGTCAGACAGAGTCACCACACTCGGAGCACCAAAATGCAGCCAGCTCACCACCAATATATATATCACCATCTTGTAAAAGAATTTGAGACAAGCCGAGTTTCTTATTAGCCAGGTGATTGTACAAGATGTCTACGGTGTACCTAGTCTCTTTTTCATTACTTTCTCTTATATTAGACTAGCTGTGCTACCCGGTGTTGCCCAGGTAATAAAAAGTCTTTGGACAGAAATTGATTTGTATTTAACATATAACAACATTTGCCATTCTAACTTTCAAACTACACATCATGAGAGAAATGCAGTTGAAATAAATTGAGAGAAAATAAATACAACTGTAAAGGTTTTCAAACTTTGTCAAACAGCTGTAACTTTAAAACTTCATACCACGAAAAAAAGTTTTTGTGCAGAACAACTAAATTAAAAATAAATAAAGCAACTGTAAAGGTTTTTAAACAACTGTAAGTTAAAAATTCTATAACTTGAAAGTGTTTCGTTGAAATGAACTAGGAGGAAAAATAAAAATGTAAAGGTGTTTAAATGTAAAATCATTAGCAAGTAATGGCTAAATATAGTCTATTTCGCTACAATTACAATCAAAAATTATTTGGTATACCATTATGATTTCAGTTTGTTTCAGTGTTGGCATGCGAAAATATCGTAGGCTATAGACATACATAGAGTGGTATCGAAACCCATTGTCATCATCTAATTTAATCACCTCCTGGTAAAAATCATCATCATTAAAAATAGTACTAAAATACTATGTTAACCTTAGTAACTATAGGTGCCTACAATGGCTTTAGTGCATTTTGTGGTTATGATCCGCAAAATAATATAACATTACAATGTACTACGTGAAGAATTCTTACCTTCGAGACAGACGTGTAACATAAACGTTGAATCTAACTTAAATGAATTAAAAATTTTATTAATCAGTTTGCGAATAGTTTTTATTAAAACGGATACCGGATATACCGTATACGGATAACTCGCCATGGCAAGTTCAGCGACGTATATATTTTAATAACGTACATTATATGATCACTACACAAATCGCCAAACTTTTAGGTTTGAGATAAATTATTAACGTCGGACAGAACAAATTTTCCCCAACAAAAAAAAGACAAAAAAGCTTAGTGTTGAGTATACTTAGGTCCCAAAATATTTCTTAACAGGAGCATCATAACACGTGGGCGCAGAGCTAAAATAATTAGTGTGTTATAGCATACGTTATAGTGTACAGTGGAACTTCGGTTCTCGAACACAATCCATTCCAGAAGTTGTTTGAAAACCGAGTTGTTCGAGATCCGAAACAAGTTTTCCCATTATAATTAATGTGTAAGTTTTAATCGGTTCCAAGTCGATTTAACAACTTCGGTACAGTATTTTTTTACATTTTACGCCATAAACTGTACAACCATAAATAAAAACGGGTAGATATAGATTGTGTTTAATTTTAATGAAAGATTTTCTATCTATGATGATGGAAAAAGAAAACAAAAAGTAAACATTTCATATGCTTTGCTCTTAAAACATCGAAAACATTAAAGGTTATGATACAATACCAAAAATCGCAGAAATTGATAATGAAACAGCAAAAAAATTCAACAGATCAGTTACATCAAAAATCGTGTGAAAAAGAAAATAGAAACAGTAAAGGCACATTTACTTCACATCTTTGAAGAAGAATCCTTCTCCAAAACAATTTAAGGCAACTCGACTGGAGGAGCTCTTCAGAAAGTCTACTAGAAAATCTCTTCGGTAGAGGCGACGTCCTCCCAGATGGCTCCTTTTTGTAAAGAATTTATGACGCAAAACTTCTTCCTTTGTTTGAAAACCTTCCGAAAGTGGCTCACAACAATGTCATTAAGCTTATAAACATACTATTTCTGGAGCTACTCCAAACATTTAATTCAAATGTGCATGCTCCAGTTTGGTTGAGAGCAGAATTTATGGTCGAGATCCAAAACGAACAAATCTCAAATTTTTTGGTCGAAAACCGAGATGGTCTCGAACCGAAGCGTTCGAGAACCGAAGTTCCAATGTATATGAAAACGCTTGAAATCAGTGCAGCTGGTATGGCTCAGTGGTAGAGCGTTTGAATTTTAAACTTGCGGTAGCAATCTCAGTTCAATTATTATTTAATAAATATATATAGATATAATATATAATAAAGGTATAATATATATATATATATATCCAGCTATACTCGGCTGCTTGAAGTAAATAAGGAGGGAGATGGAATTCTCTACTCAGGTGATGCAGAATCAAGAACCATTTATTAGTAAATGAACACGAAGGCTAGATAAGTCGCAAATAATTTTCCAGGCTAAGAGGAAGAAGGTGAAAAAGGAAACACAATAGAAGAAATTAGGAAAAGTTCCGCCTAATAATACGGCATTCAAGGTAAGGCCTTCCTACTTGAAATTTATTTTTATGGATATTAATGGCAAATACTTGGTGGCAATTTACTTACAGCTTATCAACTACTACATAGCCACAAAATGTTAGACGAAATTTAGCAGAGTTATACCAGACCACTATTCTTGTGAGGGTTGTCCTACCTTGTTACTGATATTGCCTTCAAAAACATTTGTTTGCTCAAACTACGCTAAATGCACTGAATTAGTCTGTAACCTTATACAATTACACTGTTAAAATAAAAGATACTTTAATCTAAATTTGACTAACAATCAAAAGCAAATAGAAATCACCACACGCCATCACATTTTCCATTCTGGAGCCTGGATGAGTGAGGAAATATGAAGAGCTTCTTTTGTACATGCATGTTGTGTGCAACACGTTAATAATTCATATTAATCCTAAAAACCTGTTTTTATGGTCAAAATATTTTTTTGCGTTTCATAATAAAAATTTTGACCTATCAAAATTAATTATTTGTGACCTCACTTACAATTCTCGTCATCGATTCAACGTCACTGAGGTCAGAGTCATCTGAGGAGAGCTGAGCCTGAGCCTAAAACAACAGCCTTTATATATTACGAAAGAGCTAGCTGTGAGCATGCATCTGCTTCTTTTACGAATAATATAGAAAGTAATACATAACATTTATTTCACTCAGTGCCCATTAAATCATAATTACATGTCAACATACCTAAGGTATATATAATGTGTTTGGAGCTTGTAGGACAGAGCGCTAATAGAACAGTGCAGATGAGCATATTGTCATTGTTGATCATTATCTAGGACTAATGGTACACATAACATAATTATGTAGGCAATTTTAGACCAACCTCTCTGCAGTTCCTCCACACAGTGATCAGTGTTCGATACACTCTATCTCTTGATATAAATGAGCTAAATAGATACTAAAACGAAAAGAATAGAAAAAGTTAAAAATGCGGCTTTTGTGAAGGTTCAATTTCCCAATATTAACATTAATAGTTTATATTTAGATGGTTACTGAGTCCTGGAAGCATTGCTACTATTAGTACTGCTACTACTGCTACTACTAATACTGCTACTACGACTGCCATTACTAGTACTGCTACTACTAATACTGCTACTATGACTGCCATTACTAAGACTGCTACTATTAGTACTACTACTACTGCTACTACTAATACTGCTACTACGACTGCCATTACTAAGACTGCTACTACTAGTACTGCTGCTACTAGTACTGTACTACTCGTATTACCATAAGTCTTAATAGTACGAGAGTTACTAGTAATACTGCTACTACTAATAATACGAATGTTTTTACTACTACTACTACTGCTAGTTGTAGTATTACTGATGCTACTAGTAGCGATATTACTACTAACAGTCTTACAAATAGTAAGAAATGCTATTCATAAACAATTTCATTACACTAAGTAAGTTAGCCCTTACGGATGTGTTGTCAGTAGTGATCTTGATAGCATTTGGTATAATCTTTGCTGTTCTTTGCTGCGTTATGCTTTCTATTCTGCTTACATCTATTGATATCTACAAAGATGTGTACTGACGATTGCACCCTACAGTTTATGCAAATAAACCCTATAATAATATTAACAAGCAATATTTTACAAACATGCATGAAGCTTGGACAAAAAAATAAAATTTTGTTACAAGAAGAAATAAATCTTTATTCATACACAATTTATCCCGATTCGCACAACTTTGACTAACTAAATGATAGACATGTATGAGCTCCCTGAATACAACACTTGTACCTCACATAGACACATTTTTAGTTATTCGACCCAGCCCCAAGCGAGCTGTAAGTGTATGGTGTCACCTTGGATTATATACCATGGTCAATAGTCTAAACTTCATTATTATAGCTTAAGTAACTAGGCGTAGCAACAAAACCTCTTAGGCTAAGCCAAATTGAATAATAGATTACAATCCCATACCTACGCTACTGTATACTACCAACCTATTAAATAGCCTGTAAAAGTCCTGCTGAGTCATGCTCAAGTAAAACAATCTGTTAACACCACGTCGTTATACAGTCCTTTATGTAGAATCACCAAATTTCAGGTAATTTGTAGCATCAGTTCTATTGTAACTGACTGAGATGTACACGCGTATTTAGTGACAGTTCAAAGAAAAAGTATTGTCTGAACCAGTCACTTGACTGCGTAAGTAAAGGATTGCGTGTCAATGTTTACAAAATGCAAGCTCAAGTTTCTTTATACTTCAACCAATCACAATCTATTTCCGGAGTAAAGATCTTTTGCTAACAGGATGTGCAGAGTGTTTCAGTGTACATCCGCACACGATTGATAATGTTTAGTGGAACTAGCATGATAATTGACCTTGACCGACAAACTCCGCCCACACATCCTTGAAATAATTTTTTTTAGACATTTATAAACTTTTTGCGAGACTGATATTGTTGATCAAGAGAGATGCAAGTGAAGGTTTGATTCAGCTTTATTCAATCGAATAACTGAAAAATTCAGCTATCAGGTTTTACAGGGATCATTTTGTACGTAGATTAAAACACTATCAATTCATTGGTCAACAGCTCTGAACAATAATGTGCAATTCTTTATATCTGTCATCAGTTGACTGGTAGAGACCGTAGTTGTTTTTGAGTCGTGGACAGATATGCATATACATTTTAGCTAGTTAAAAAAAGCTGATGCTTCAATTCACCTGAAATTAGGTGATTCTATATATAAAACTGCTTAGCAACATGGTGTTGACAGATTGTTTCACCTGAACATGGCTCAGCAAAACCTGCAGTACTGCGATTAAGAAAGGTGAAGTTATGGTGCCATTTGCAACTATTTACTCCGAATTCTTTATAAAACTATTGATATCTAATGTAGAATAAAATGGCAGAAATACTGCAGCACTCTTTTTACAGAAAAATCAATTTAATAAAGATAGTAAAAGAGGTGTATAGTTGTTTCCCATCCATGAGAAAAACATGTACCAGATATCATTGCGGCTGCAGATACATACGCAAAAGACGCCGTTGTTAAACTATGTGCCCTTCTTTGATCAGTTAACATAAGACTCTGAATTCACTTAGTAAACTACAAACTACAGTCTACTAGAATAACAACTCTGCTGATTTTGAATGATAAAAGCGAATTGTTTCATATTTCAACTACAGACACAGATCGTAAATATAATTTCTCGTTGCGCCTATATAAAAATCTGTATTTCCTCTTACTGTTAACAACTTCAGTGAATAGAAACTGACAGCAAAGTCTTTGGGTGAACACCGTGATAATTTACGGAGTTAGTTAGTATTATAGAGTTTCTTGTATTATTCTAATTACAAATCAATTAGCTATGGCTGACATCCACTTTTCTACATCGGCCTTGTCAGGCTTTATAGCCACAACTGAAAAGTACCATTGGTAGCGCATGATGGTATTGTCCTTGACCTTTCTCCTACCTAAACCGCCAATCTTTGCCTAACCGGCAATGGCCAATATCTCTCCTGAGACTGTTGCTAGCGCCCCTAGGATATACGCACTAAAGCAAAGCTGGGCCTTCTCTAGAATATACTACATCTTAGGCTACAACAAACTTGATAAGCACACAGTTATAAAAGTTAGCGTGTAACTGAAATGAGCTATCAAGCACCTACCTGTCGTTGTCGTCCCATGAAGTTTGAATAGAAACAAAACCAGCCAAGGGTGAGGTATAGATGACCAGTTGCAATGCTGTCTTGGTAAAGGGTGCAGGAATAGCCTGCATAAAAAGGAGAAATTCGAGAGCAGTTGAAAAACAGGAGAGCGTGTAAAAATTAGGAGATCCTGTTGAGCCTTTGACCTAAAAAATGACTTTAAACTTTAGAACCTTAATCTTAATTTAATCAAGTTTAAAGTCATTTTTTAGGTGAAAGGCTCAACAGCATCTCCTAATTTTTACACGGTTCCAACAATATAATTAATCTTATACATGTAGTTTGGAGACTTGGTTATTATTGGTCAATTGCAGTCATCTCTAAATATGAATAAAGCAACCTCAAAGCGGATAATGAGGGAGATATTAAACAAGCTCTCACATTTTCCAAATATTTGTGTTAGTTGTTGGCCATCTGTCCAACTAAAATACGTGGAGCTGCTCTACCACCTTGATATTCCTTTATTAGCAGCCTACTCATTGGTGGAGCACTTTCTAGCTAGCGTGTGAATATACTCAACACGATGCATACAATAATATTGATGGAATATTGCTGGCGAAGAATCTGCTGCTTACGGCTAGGAAGAAAGGCAGCAGTGTATGCAATAGGATCAGAAATCTCTCAAAGGGCTGTATGTTTACACTCGAGTCAGGGGTTCTGTTTACATGCGTGTGCGTGGGCAAGCCCTTTCTACCTAATAGCACATGTGCGTGAAAAGGATGTAAACATCAACTGTAAATTATTAGCTAAATCGGTGTTGTATGTATGATGATGGGCCTTACAATTATATAGGGTCTCCTCGCCAACAACTGATCGGAATATCTTTTCAAAACGCTTTGTATATTTCTTCTTCGGCGGGACTTCAAGCTGGACACTCTGAAAACATACAGGTGACGGAGAAGATTGCACAGAATGAAACATGAGGCTTATTTACTATCGTTAGATCATAAATATTATAGAGGATGTGAGCGATGAGCAAATTATCCTATACGTAGAGTGAGGCGTGTCAGCGAGTGAGCTAGTTGGTGCCAGCACAAGATCCCAAGAGAGGAACCAATCTTATTATTATCAATATTACATATTTGATGTCATTAGTGAAATATAGTTGCTGAGAGGGAACAATATCATATCATCAGGAGGAGATCAAATATATTACTTTATCATTGCTGTATAGAACCCATCCTGAATCTTTCTTGCTTCGAATAAGACACGAATCGTTTCACTAAACCAACAGCCAACACGCAGAAAAATCCTATTCAGACTGTTACATGTTGAGCAGATAAATTCAAAAATGTATCTGAGTCAGCCCTTCCTTATGTCAAGGTTTTACTCTGAACAAGCTTTCAAAAAGTAAGTGTATATATAAGTTACAACGTGCCTCACTAACACGATATTCTCAGTGAATACACAGATACTAAATATGGTGTGCTAGGGTCAAGGATGAATTTCTTTCCCCCCATCCCAAGCATATAGGACCTATTAGTAAACAGCTTGTCGGAAATTTGAGTAGCAGTTTGGTGACTGACTAGAAATATATCGCAAACAAATGTATATTACTAATTATGAAGCATAAAATTAACAATTTCTTTCTTATTCTATCCACTAGAAATTCCACTGTCATACAGCCCACGACCAAAGAGATATTGGAAAAAAAGAAAGGGTACTGATGGTTGAGAAATGCAATATTAGCAGTCAAATGGCACTGCAATGCAATAGGATAACTGCAATGGTAGCTGTAATGTACTGGGTGTGGGTGTTATTATATACAACAAATAGCAATAATGAAAGGAAAAGATTATATGTTTATATCTCTCCCCCTGCAATAGGAGAAATGCAATATTGGCCAATATTAGAAGTAAAATGCACTGATATTATTAGAATAACCAATATTATTAATATAGTAATAATATAAAACCAATAAACAATTTTGTTTACATTTAAAAACGTCATAGTTTTTATAATCTCATAAGTATAATCTCATAATCTTAAAATCTCATAAGAATCGTTAGAAAAAAATATCATCGTCATTTCCTTTACTAACACTGCGTTGTACATCAGTTAGAATACCGAAGTACTCAAGAGTCTAAAATGTCAGTTACTTTGAAATCGGCAAAAATGAAACGATTTCAGTACTCCTACGTTAATTACAGAAACCTTCGACAATGATATAGACTGGTGAAATGTGCACGTTATTTTTTTGTGAAATGCGCACGACTTCATCGTTCTATTCTCTGTCGCTCGGCGTTTCAATTTCCGGTCTTAACTTTTATTAAACCAAGCTTTTCAAGCGTTTTGTGGCGATTTTCGTCCAAATTAATCTGTCTATTTGGGTATAATCCGATTAGATGGGTAAGTTTTAAGATAATGCCGACGGTTTACAAAGACTTGGTAACATATTTAAATAGGCTTAAATGTGTTTTGTATCGTTATTATACTTTAACGACTCTACAAAACGATGGTGAAATTTGTTGATGAAATTTCTAGACAAGGGTTCGTCTCATTGTTGATGATTAATTTTCGTAAGTTGTGTGCACATGCATTTATCATAAAAACTCATACTTCGCTACCGCTCGTTTGTTCGTGGGACCATTAATTAAGGAGCAGACAACCCATGCTATATTTTATTGAAGCTTATTAAATTCGTTCAAGTGCTTACACAGACTAATATCTAAATATTTATTTGATACGAGCGCTGATTATGGAATTTGCTTCATTCTTCCAGAAAGAAGGCGCTAGGAATACTTCTACTTTCTATGAGCATTTGAACAAGAAGCTCTCACAAACTTACCAAGTCTAATAGCTATCTTATGAAATTATTGTATAAATATTGGATTGGCGGGTATTCTTGCTGTAATGCAAGCGGTGAGCTAGCGATGCTTCTGAAAGAAGCTTCTGACAGAAGCTAATTTGTATAAACAGACAAGCCTCTTATATAAGATGGCGTGTAAACATTTACCGCTGTTACAAATCCTGTGAGCCAGATTGGCCATGCAAAAAGAAAAATTTTCTCAGAGACCTGAAATGCGCATCATCCGCTAGCTTGCAAATGGGTGTAGGATGAGTGGGTCATTTCACGTGACAGAAAAATGGTGCAAACCGGTGCTTGTGAGTTTATAAGGCGGTGTAATCAATGACTGCACGCCATGTTCTTAGGTGATCACACCTGAAAAACCGAATTTTCCGTTGCCCAAAGAGATAGTAAAATAGATTTACTACTGCATTGTTATGGTAAAAACCAATCTAAGATATATTTACTGCAGTGTCTACAATTTACTATTAGAATAGCTCTGTATTTCACATGGCTAGCTCACATTTCTATTAGTATTTTTCTGATTAGTGGCTGAATGTTTCTTGTAACATTCGTGAATACTGGCATACGAAAATATCATTGTTAATCGAGTACGTATTATTTTAATATATTCACTTTTAATGATCAAGTTGTGCAAGATTAACTGTGCACCAACTGTTAAATACATCTGCCTCAATTCTGTCTATTCAAGCCCACCAACATAATTTAGAAACTAAGGAAGACAGTCATATAGATTCAAAAAAGTCATTTTTGTCAGAAGAAAGACCAACGCAGGCATGAAACATACCAGTTCGAGGCATTCATCTACTATAATAGTCTAATAGGTGATGTGTGCCATAGAATAGCAGAACTTTGAGAAAATATGTGATGCACAACGTAATGCACAACCTAACAAGATAAGAGAGCTAGTCAAAATGAGAAGGTCAATATATCTGAAGAGTGGAGTCGAAACTACATGGCACCAGATCCCATCTTACTGCTAACCTAATTGCTAGGCAAGCTAACGGCAAGAAGCTTCTAGAACACTAGAGCATTCCAGTGTCCAAAGTATTTATGTCAAATTGCTCATCAAATCTTAAGCAGCTAGGCAAACAATACCTCATCATCTGCGTACATAAATATCTGTATGAGAACATGTGACAGGTGTGACAGGTGAGCTAAGAACTCACTAGCAATTATCGGGTAGAAAATTATTGAGAAGCAAATCTAGAAAGATATGGAGCCACGATGGTAGTCGACACGATAGAAGTGCATCGCAATCGTCTCTCACCCCTTATGTTGCCATATCACCATGAGTACTACTGCAAACAACGAGCTTTAGTCGCAAATGAAGTGTTTGTTAGATAATTTCAAGTTTTATTAGAGCTATTTGACATGATTATCTACCGGTAAGTTTGTGTCACACAGCCAACTTGGAGCCTCATAAAGCCGTAATTCAAATCTAAATTTGTGTTCAGAGCAGACAAAAGTACCTAACATACACATGAGTGATCCTGTACCATTTACACACACCTTTGGTGCTTGACTGCTTTTAAAATGATTTTCTAATTAAAACTGCCCACCATATCATGTTTGATGATAAATTACGTAACAGCTATGTGCAAGACGGACTAATAGAGAATTACTGAGCAGCGAACCAGAGAAACCGAGCATTCAAGTTTGAAATATATGACACCACGGCAGAGCAGAGCTTGACAGGTAAGTGACAGGTAATGACAGGTGACTGACATTACAGGTAGAGATAAAAACAAACGAGTATGAAGAGCTGCATCTACATTTGCAAGGTGTTCTAATCAATATGCTTTTATTGTAACAATAGGCTGCGCCTCCCGGTCGTTACTCCCATGTAGTCCAACCTCGTGCTTCTATTCAACACAATTTGGAAGCACCTGTTCAAAACCTCATGGTCTACTCCTTACATAACAGTCGGGATTTAATTGCTGACTAGAATCTCCTGCAGACAGCCAGTACCTACCATACCATCTGACCGAGAGCGTGGCTGGTATGGCCCTTCTGTCAGATGGTCTCTGCTAACCAGAATCTTTGATATTAAATTGCGCAAAGTTGAAGGTCTTTCTCCTCCTCTCATATTGTCACTAATTGGTTATAAACGGCTACGCAAAAGAGAGTGCAACAAGAACCACATAAGATTTAAGTGAACTTTACAGTAAGCTCATTATCCAATTCCCTCTCACTAGACCTCTATAGCCAGCACGCTCAATAATAGGGAGCACTCTCTAGTCAGTGACTCTGACTATGCGACTAAACAAGCAACTCAGAGCACCTGTTTGGTCCTTTAGCTAAACCGTGTGGGTGAAATGCCACAACCTACCTGGTGCTCCTTGATCTTCATCGTCTCTCCACAGCTGTAGCTCTTACGGATGGTGCGGCCTGAGTGCCTGATGGTACCGACTGAGTCCGCAGAAGACCTGGTACGAGAGACATGAGCTGATGTAAAGGTCGGCACAGACATGACAGCATCAAGGCAGCTTAACTGAGTGCCGCTAGACACCAGTCTCTCAGTCTTTGACAGTGTGTCCCCAGCACCATAGCCTCAGATTCTAACAGCTCAAGCGGCAAGCCGTTTGCACAAACTCCTGACAACTAGGTAAGCGCGCAGACTATTGACTCCGTATTGGCCATGGTGTAAAATCAATATTGACATAAGAGCTGGAGGAGAGGGAGATAATGACATCGCAATCGGTGGAGGCATTACACACTTGCAACTGCTATAATCAATGGCTAGTCAAAGGAATATAAATATATCAAAACTTGATTATCACCACTTATGCATGCACAACAAGGGATGTGATAACTTGTGGTTTAACAACTGTGAAAGAGGAGAACACACACTGATGGTGCACATGACTATAACTGCCAGTACACATGACTATAACTGTCAGTACATACGCATGACTATAACTTCCAGTGCGCATGACTATAACTGCCAGTGCCCATGACTATAACTGTCAGTACACATGACTATAACTATCAGTACGCATGACTATAACTATCAGTACGCTGACTATAACTGTCAGTACACATGACTATAACTGTCAGTGCACAAGACTATCCCCGTCGGTACACGTGACTATAACTAATAATTAATTAATAATTCATAAATAATATCAAAAAGTCAACTACAATAGAGTATATGATATGTACAAGAATAGCCAATGGTAGGTGGGTTGTTATTTACAATACTGCAAGAATAGCCAATGGTAGGTGGGTTGTTATTTACAATACTGCAAGAATAGCCAATGGTAGGTGGGTTGTTATTTACAATACTGCAAGAATAGCCAATGGTAGGTGGGTTGTTATTTACAATACTGCAAGAATAGCCAATGGTAGGTGGGTTGTTATTTACAATACTGCAAGAATAGCCAATGGTAGGTGGGTTGTTATTTACAATACTGCAAGAATAGCCAATGGTAGATGGGTTGTTATTTACAATACTGCAAGAATAGCCAATGGTAGGTGGGTTGTTATTTACAATACTGCAAGAATAGCCAATGGTAGGTGGGTTGTTATTTACAATACTGCAAGAATAGCCAATGGTAGGTGGGTTGTTATTTACAATACTGCAAGAATAGCCAATGGTAGGTGGGTTGTTATTTACAATACTGTAAGAATAGCCAATGGTAGGTGGGTTGTTATTTACAATACTGCAAGAATAGCCAATGGTAGGTGGGTTGTTATTTACAATACTGCAAGAATAGCCAATGGTAGGTGGGTTGTTATTTACAATACTGCAAGAATAGCCAATGGTAGATGGGTTGTTATTTACAATACTGCAAGAATAGCCAATGGTAGGTGGGTTGTTATTTACAATACTGCAAGAATAGCCAATGGTAGGTGGGTTGTTATTTACAATACTGCAAGAATAGCCAATGGTAGGTGGGTTGTTATTTACAATACTGCAAGAATAGCCAATGGTAGGTGGGTTGTTATTTACAATACTGTAAGAATAGCCAATGGTAGGTGGGTTGTTATTTACAATACTGCAAGAATAGCCAATGGTAGGTGGGTTGTTATTTACAATACTGCAAGAATAGCCAATGGTAGGTGGGTTGTTATTTACAATACTGTAAATGCATCGTTACCGCAACAATAATTTTATAACTTGAGACGCTTATCAAGAAAAAACAAGATAACTTTACATTGACCACTGAGTAGCACAGAATATGATTGCTATGAATAGTGCGTTTCACGTCTGATCATCCTGTCTGTTTTAGCTGGAGAGGTACCCTACCTGCTGCATGAGGAATTATAGATGAGAACACTGATAGGCAACTTCACTTACCAGCCAACATCGGAGTTCAACAAATTAATTTGGTTTAAAAATGGTTGCGTTTATCACCATAAGAAATACAATGTAAATGTTTCAGTATAAATTTGGTGTAAAGCCAATAAGTTCCATGATGGATAATTTCATATTAAAATGCCAATGACGAGAGAGCTGTAACTTTTTACAAAACTGATTACAGCTGACAGCCGCATGCAAGATTGCTGCATGTAAGATTTTATTTTCCCACAAGCACTGGCACAGAGTGCTGTAGTTTTATGAAAGTCATATAAAAGACAAATACCGTAAAACCTCTAATTGAACGCCACCTCTCTTTGAACGCCACCTCCGATTGACCGCCACCCTGAGAGAAGGATTGAAAAATGGACCGCCACTCCCCAATTGAACACCACCTCCATTTTACCGCCACTTTGGCATTATTTGATATTTTCGAGCCAATAATATCAACTGATCAGTTAAAGTGTCCGCAAAATCATATTAATAATGAATCCTTTATATCAATAACAATTAATTCTCTCGTTGTCCAATTCCAAAGCTTTTCACTTTTTTCGTTAAAACTTTGAAAGCAACACTGTAGCAATAATCAATAACGGTCTCAGGCTAGTAGTAGCTCTCTGTTTAACGCGGTCTTTCTACTTTGAAGTAGCCTACATATATAAAAACAGCTTAAATTTACCATGGTAGATGAATTTTCAAAGCAACGCCATAGAAATAACTACTAACTGTCTTAGGCTAGTAGTAGTTCCTTGTTTACCGAGGCTTAATACTTCGAAGGACAAGCATATGAAAATCGGTTTGCAAGTTTTGGATCAAATATTACAATTAGCGAGTAAACTTTTACGCGTTGCATTAGTGCTAAATGCAGCGCGTGAAAGCTTTGCTCTGCCAAAAAAATTGTTTGGATGCTAATATCGACTAGTTCAACAGCGCTGAAAAAGAGCTGAGGCCAGAAGATATTGTGGAAGGTATTGGACAACTAAAAGATGTTCATTCCATCAAAAGCAATAATCAGAACGCAGCCATCCGAGCAAACGATGAAAATATTTTTGTTTTAAAAACATTAATTTTTGTTTCTGCATATAATATAAGTATGGTTCGTTCATGTCACTTATTCATGAATATATATTTATATCATTTGATAGATTATTGCTGTATAATTTATAAATATGCAGATTTATAGCATGTTATTTAATAGCATCCTTGCAGCTATCTTAACACAACTTACAATGGATCGATGCTCATTACTCCACTTCTATTACACATAAAAAGGCTAGTTTTTGTTGCAAACTGTAGTAAACATATCATTGAGTGCAATGAGTTTTAATGCAACATTGTTAAATATAAATATAAAATATGCTTACAAATTTAGTATAAAATAACATTGAAAATTCCAACAAATTGCTAAGAAGGACACAGGTTATAAAGTCATCGCAGATCAATTGCAAGCAATAGATATCAACTGGTAGAGATATTTCTCGGTTTCTCAATGCACATTTATGGTGAGATCTTTGACAAGTTAGAGGTAAGTTAGCAGATTTATTGCATTTAAAATGCTTAATATCGGCCCACTGTAAAAAGAAGGCAAAATATAGGCGACATTCGCTTCGCCCGTAATAGAGTTAAATTTATCTTCCAAAAATTTTGACGAGCCATTTGAAAAATAGGCCGCCATCCTCTATTTGAACACCGCCTCCAATTGACCGCCACCATAGAGGAAAGGTTGAAAAATAGAGCGCCACGGAGTTCAATTAGGGTTTTACGGTATACTAGAATATGAGAGAGAAGGCAACTCTACTTTCCTTAGAGCACTTTATTAATATTGCAGTTTACGACACGGGCTACTAAATAAAAACATGGCAACACAATGTTGGCCTGAGTTTGTGCAACCAAGAGTTGTACATTTCTCTACAATTTTAATTAAATATTAAGAGAAGAGAACAAGCCACTTATTAGGTCGAATAACTTAGTAAAGGTACGGCCACACGTAGCAGCCACATGTAACCAATTTCTTGTTCATTCTGACCAAAATCACGAAATGAACGAATTATTCAGCTGAAATTCACAGAATTGTCTGAACTGTGCATGCACACCAAATCGTTGATGAAAGGCCTTGAATTGGCTAAACAAATTATTAGCGAGCACGATTCTAGTAGCTTTTACAATTTATATAGTCCAAAACAAAAACACGACACCCAAGAAAAATACTAACGCGATATGCCATAGTGAATACGATGCAACTGACTCGATTGCGCTATGGTTGGTTCTTTATTGTTCGGACAGCATGGCTACGACAGCATTTCTTTTTTAATAATATTAATTTCTTTTTAACAACAAAAGTTCCATTGTAAAAAGAGTTGCCATCTTAGCGCAATTAAGTCAATTACATCGTATTCACTATTGCAAATCGCGTTAGTATTTTTGTGTGTGTCGTGTTGTCTTGGACTATGTAAATATCAAAAGCTGGTAGAATCATGCTCGCTAATAATTTGTTTAGCCAATTAAAGGCGTTTCGTGAACGATTTTGGTGTGCATGCACAACTCTCACAATTTTGTGAATTTCAACCGAATAATTCTGGGTTTTTCATTCATTTGGTGATTTCGGTCAGAATGAACAAAAAATTTGTTACGCGTGGCTGTACCTTAAAACAGATCAATCAGCACTGCCTTATCAAGGCAGTGTTGTCCATAGAGAGTATTGACCGATCTGATAATTATTAAATGATAGGCTGGTAAGAGCTAATATTGTCTAGATCAGGAGTCTAAAACAAAATATCCGATTTTTGCCTGAAATCTTACAGAAATTAAATTTGAAAGTCTTTAAAATGATGTATACCAGTGTTAAAATATAGCATGAGATTTGGAACGCTCCCTGCCACTCGATGCATAAACATAAGCTATCTATCATTATTATGGAAGATTTTTAAGGACGTTTTAGTTAAACAATTTTCAAGTTTAGCGTTGTAGTTGGATTACCTGCTACAAATGCTTGCCATACCAACAAGGTTGCTATCGCTGTGATTGTATGGAATGTTGTTTCCCTCTTCAGACACCAGCCCAGGACTGTCAAGTATGTGGCAAATATGAGAAATGCGTAGGAAAGGAGACTAACATGTGTATTAAACAAACAATCTGGAGTAGTAAATAAGATAACACATTTAGTCAGCAAAACAAACTGATGAAGACAAACACAATATGTCACCCGATTTACCGATAAACACTTGGCTTCTTCCTGTGTTTTTGTTTGTCAGGTACAAATTACATCGCCAGTAGTTCTCCAGAAGTAATAATTTAATAAGGTCAGAAGGCTTCTTAAAATTTGGCAAAACAGCTGCTGTATGTCTGTAGGCTAACAGCTTATGCCACAGAAACAGCTACATAGGGCCATTATCCAGTTCTATGAAATAAACTTGAGTTCTAAAAGTTCATGCCATACTTACCTGATTGATAGGTTGCGATGTATCAAGAGCTGCAACCTATCTAGTCATCAAGTCTTGCAAATGCACCTGAATACATTCTCACTTTAATAAGATACTACTGCTTAGATTTGGTAACAAATTATGTTTTTCTACTAACAAACTGGTACACCGGCAGAGGCTGATGAAATGCACAGGATAATTATAGAAGATTTCATGGGTGACAACTGACATCCACGAATACTCTAATTCATAATTGAAAAGTGAAAAGATACTGACAAGAGATAAGAGCTCAACTCCACAATGCTGACATTAAGTACCTACTTGGAAGGGCTGCCAGGCTTCCCTTTGAGCGTCATAAGAGCGCTGGCTAGTATCAACTGCTGACTCTGACTCAACGTTGAGATATGCTTGGAGCTACAAGGAGGAATGAAGACGCTAGAGAGCGATATGGGAAAGCACAGCTGCTTGCATGGCTACAGATAGGTGTTCGGCAACAAAAGGTTTCAGGAAGCGTTATACTTGAGTACTTGAGATGAGGTGTAAGCGCTTTACCTGAGGTCATGCATGCTCTTACTCTTTTTAGCTTTGCGTGATTTGCCAAAAAGACTCATACTGGCGGCAGCTTGTCAATGTTGAGTGATATGCGTTCTGGACAATACTGGATCACATCTATGCTTTTATGAGCAAGGAAAATGGCAACGCCCCAGGAAAAGTTCTGAGTGATATTTTAATAAGAGTCAAAGCTAGCAGGAGGCAGCGCTCCATCCTTCATGAGATTAGATGACTTTTGCGAGTTACCAACAACCAACTGCAATACTTTGTATATCTCGTGCCATGCCTACATAAACTAATAATAGTGCAGAGCCTTTAAGAAAAACACTGTCATAAGTATTGATGATGTACATGTAGCACGCCAAATGAATTGACTTCCTCTTGGTTGATGTTTATGGTCTCCAAAGATAGCACGTGTTTATGAATAACAATGTAAATATTTACATAAAATAGTCTTAAATAAAAACAAATAATTATTGTCATAAGGAACAAAAAGGAGCTGCTCTTTAAACCATTTAGTAACTTATGTGCAACTATATGGCAGGAGGCAAAGGTAAGATGCAATAGACAAGAACAATCTGAGCTAATGCTGTAACACTTAACAGTAAGTTGGTAGTTGGAGAGCTAAAACGAAAAGTAGTAGAGTTTTAGTGGTTAACAAGGCCTTTTTTTAGTATTCAGGAACGACATGTGAAATTGAACAGACAAAAAATACAAAAATCATATTATCAGTCTGTCAAATGTTTACGAGAAATGTTTATGGATTAGTTGTTTAGGTTTCGAATCGCTGTTTATTATTCGCTAGTCCTGCTTGTATGTAAGAATCGCTGTTTATTATTCGCTAGTCCTGCTTGTATGTAAGAATCGCTGTTTATTATTCGCTAGTCCTGCTTGTATGTAAGAATTAATCGCTGTTTATTATTCGCTAGTTCTGCTTGTATGTAAGAATCGCTGTTTATTATTCGCTAGTTCTGCTTGTATGTAAGAACACATAGGCATAATGTGTTCTTACATACAAACAGAAACACAGCAGCAATGGCAATGTTATCTCAAAGTCTAGATTGAATACTGCAATACAATTTAATTACGAAGAATAGAAATGTACAGCTTGAAGACGGAATTGTTAATATAAAAACTGATTTCCTTTGATAGCTCTATTTTTCATCTATGAACACACATTTGACAATTTTTTTTTACATATAAGTCATGATTTACTTCATGACTGTTACACCCACTTAGTAGTACTTATAGCACGTATTTTGGACTAGAAGCCAAATAGCTGAAAATTGATTAATGGTATCATTACTAGCTACCACAAATACATACACAAGCTTTAGCGTAACCTTGCCTAAAAATTTTGACTACTGTCAAGGCTAATAACAAATTTGAAAAGATGTTTTTTGATTTTTTAATTGTCAAGTGTATAGATATTATTATAAGCAACATTTAATAATCTGAATAATATAAAAATGATTTGCAGACTCTCTTACAATTTTGTCATAAACTTGCAGTCTTATGCAGTCACTTCAGCTTATCATCCAAACCTGCTGACCATCTGAGGCTTCGGGCGAGAATGGTGCTGTAATAGTAGGGGCATATACTCTCTAAATGGTTGAGAAGGTAAACTTGTTCCTACAGAAGATTGCCTACAACAATTTTTTTACTTAACAATTATATATGCACGTCAATATGGTGCTAAGAAAGTGGTGTACAATTGATGCCATAGCCTTGCCGCTGATGGCTGTGAAATAAAGGAATCATTGTGGTAATAAGCACATTCATCACACCAATATTTTCATTGCAATTGGAAATGAAACCAAATTAACTATTTTTTCAACTACAATAATTGATAACTGAATCTAACAAAAATATAATTGATATTTCGCATAAACTAATCATCAATTAGTGTACTCTAACAAATGTCAAATGTTTGATTGGTGTAAGTATACCTAAAATATAATTCGTGCAGAATTAGTGCTTCCAAAAAACCCGTGGGCGCTACATTTACCGCTAGTTTGTTTTTTCCTGTTCATAGAAAAGAAATTACCGAGGAGAGAATTAGTGAGTCTCATCTTGTGCTACTTGGTACAAGCAGGTGATTCATATAGTTAATTAGTTTGGTATGTATTGTATGGCTGATGTATAGAAATACTGGTAGGTACAAATGGGACTCGTGGTGTACATAGAAAAATGGCAACGCTTCTACATAGGTAAATGCAGCAATAAAATTGACAAATCTAGCACAAATTACCACAAAATGGCTAAAAGAATTGGCCTGGCTTGATATAAATAAAGGGAATAGTGGCTGAGAATTTTTCATAATGCCAGTGAAACCGAGGTAACAGAAAAAACAAATAAATATTAAGAGAAACAAACTTAAGGAGAGATTATACAAATGACATTTCATAGTTTTAAAAGCCAACAACTTCAAAAAGGGAAACAAGAAATTTTTTGTATTGTTCAAGGTTGAACGATCAATCAGGTCAGATCAATCCTACTATTGATACACATCATGGGTGATCTGTAACGTGTTGACAGACACAAAAGGGCCTAGATGACGTAATGTAAAATCAGTCTTGAAATGTTCAGTGTTGTCAGGAGTGTTATCAGGAGTGCAGTTGCCATTGATAAATAACCAGCAGAAGCTAATGCAGCTAGCCAGTGTCATTTTCTAGCCTTCACTGGTAACTGAACTTTTGGGCAACATTCACTTATGCGACACTTTTGGTTTACAAGGCGACAACTTCAGACGAAAAGGCGACACGGTGGACACACCGGCGACAATTCCAGATTGAAAGGTGACAAATTGGTTTGCTGTTTGGTTGAAGGCTAAGTACAGTGCTGTACTGACAAACTATGATATTCTGTCATCGTGTGCAGTGCTTACATTTATTTTTAAAGATTAGCTTTGACAGTGGTATTGTTTTCATTTTACTGATTTTTCTTATAGATATAAATAATGGCATGTATCTTTAAACACCATTGGTGGAATTTCTCTGATTACGCTAGCCCAGACATTTAACAAAATGTTAAGGCTAGTTTTAAAAATGTATTTAGCTTATTCAATTAAAATACAAAAACTTGTTTATGTACCAGCATGTTTGTTCAAAACGGTACGAGAAGTGACATTCTCGGTTGAATTGTCGACAACCTTGTCTCTGATTGTTGAAATTTTAGAGTTATTTTTCCTTGAGAAGAAATATTTTTATGGTTTCGATTATCAAAATTTACGGTAGCCTGCGAGAGATGTTTGCTCTTTGCGTGAGATGAGAAGACAATTCCCTATTTTTGTGATTTCTTAATTATGGCAAGGACAATTTCCTTATCTTTGTTTTTTTTTACAGTTATGATAATAATCCAATGTCACATTATAATGCAGACTCAATAAGCTAAGTAGCGATTCACACTGGTCTTTGTTTGTTGAGATTTTATTTGAGTATCAAGAACGAAGGCTTTTTCTGACATAGGTGTATAACATATATCCATATTTTACTAACTTCTGCAGCTTGTCGCAAAAAGACTAAACAGCATCACAGAGAGCTTATGGAGAAATGACCTATTCCAAGTCATGGAAATCAGCCAGTCCTGATGCCATGTTACCCTTAAAGTCATTTGAAATATTCAACCGAATCACCCTTGTCACAGATACCGATGACACACACAACCTCATTCGTCATTCATTGATCACTCCTCATTAGTTTGAGACAATGAGGAGTGATCAACACCTCCAAGACCTTTGTGATATATACTCAGCTGTAGGTTAATGCTGCCATGTGCCACATCTTAAACTATATTTTGCATTTTAACACGCACTATGAATCTTTTTTATACACAACTATTTTAACAAAGGACAGACTTCATAAAAGAATGAAAGATATTACATGGACAGCCATCGGCTTGAAATTTAATGACAGCTTCATTAAAGAGTGGTGTAGGGAATTTCCTGTTATTATTTTTGTGTATGATTGGAAGTGCGATTCAAGTACCTGCGAGTCACTGTGTATACTTATACTCCTGTAATTCAAATTATCTCTTCCTGTAAGTTTTAGGACTAGCAGAAAGTAATATTCAGTTTCCAATTTATAACCGTGAACCTATCTCTGCATTCTAGATAAGATAGAGAAGTTCCATCGCTAGATGTGTTCATCTACATAGTATCAATCAGAATCAAGTCGTTGTCAATTATCACTATTGAATATACATATGTTTGAAAGTTATATATGATGAAGATCAGCTTTACACGTTTGTATAAATATACCGAAAAGCAAATTTATTAAAATGTATCAAGCTAAACTCAGATGTATTTATTTTCATACTGCAATTAGAACAGGAATATACATTAGTTAGAAAGTTACTAATAAGGGTCCAAATACATAATAACATGATACATGAGCCAGCAATAGTATAATAATTCATCAACCAGGATATGCTAGTGACTCAAGAATGCATCGCTTCAAAGAGGTTAAAAAGTTGGTACTTCCATTATGTCATATGTTAGGCGGTAAGGAAATTCAGACTCTTGCCACACTGATAAGCATCTTGCCAGTTTTCACAAGCAGTCAAGGAAGGAAGTAAAAAATAAAGTAGTGACTGTCTAAAAGACTTCTGAGGATGTGGAGTTGACAAACTGGTAAAATTTAAAATTGTGGAAAAGAATGAAATGAAGAATAGTTGGGCGATTAACGACAGATTAATCTCAGCAGCTTTAATTGAATAATAACCATCTCAATTAAGTAAATATTTGATACAAACTTGAATACAATATGAAATTCTAATGTGTGTAAACGAATAATGTATTCAGATTAATGTGGATATATGAAATAACAGCAACGAGTGAAAAATGTACTAAGGCAAGATTTCCTATCTGGGCATCAATAAAGTTGGTGCCTTGTTAGTGTTCACTACTAATTCACAACGACATAACAGGACTTGATATTTTGAATTATTGCTGCCCGTAATTGTGGCCTTTACATCCGCTGTGTCGACTTTCCGTCTGAAGTTGTCGCCTTTCGAACCGAAAGTGTCGCCTAACCGTCCATAAACCCCTTATTTCCATAACCCAACTTGTAACAGAAGTTACAAGGAAAATAAGATGATGCGATACACTTTAAATGTGAACTTGCAACAAAATTCCTATTACAAATATTTTGTAACAAAAGGTTCACTATGTCATACTCTGCTGTGTGGTAGGTACAAAATATGTGGAAATTGATTACAAGAATCTTAAAAGCTCAAAAACGAACAGTTAATTGCAGCCATCACAAAAACGCCGTAGGTTGGAATCCCTTTATTTTGATGACGTACTCAACTCGACGTGGTTATTGTTTTGACACGTGATGTTATCATGTGAATTGAATAGCCAATAAAAAGCTCAATATAAAACGCCTCGTAGCATCAGTTTATGACAAACACTTCGGGTTCTACCGGAAAGCCCGTATCAAATATATACTCACTACTTAACAGTTTCGTTTCAGCTTGGTTTAATCATCTAATCGTAATCTGATCATGTGACCTATACTTCCTGCCAAATGATGTGAACAATTTCCGCAACATTTTTCGACCATCACACAGGACCAACAAGATCCTCATTTGTATCAGAGGATGATATGCACTCCTTCGAGCTAAGGTTAAAAAATTAAACTAATTTTTAGGCTAGGTTTTGAGATATCAGTGCTCAAAGTGACAGCATTACAATGATGATGAAATAGATGCGGATAGACGTCAATAAAACCACGTCAATAGACGTGGTTTTATTGAATGCGCGAAGTATATTTTTGAAAATATTTCGACGAATGAGGTTGCATGAAAGTCTAAACAGAAGCACATCGTGTTTAACTGCGTACCATTTGATCCGTTTTGGAGAGGGATTCCAACCTAAGGCATTTTCATGATGGCTGCGATTAACAGTTTGTTTTTGAGCTTTTAAGAGCTTGTAATCACATTTCCACATATTTTGCACCTACAACACAGCAGAGCAAGGCATGATGAACCTTTTGATACCAAATAACTGTGATGTGAATTTTGTTGCAAGTCAACATGTAAGTGAGATCAGTAATACCTGTGTATCAACTGTATATGGCAATGTTCCTGAAATGCCCTATTCATGCATTTATCAATTACTACTGACTGATGTTTATTGTCATAAAAAGCATATTATTTTGTTTATTCTGTCTAAACTATACATCACTATTTTCATTTATGTCGATTTGTCTGGACTAACTCTGCAATATTGCATTGATTGTAATACTTTGTCTTTTCTTATGCCACAACCATCCCTACCTTAGAAGATTCTAGTAATAATGCAAAGCCTTCTGATTGACCGACGTCAAGGTTTATAAGCAATTACAGTTTAACACCTGCCAGCAAAAGTCAAATATTCTCCTCTAGAGTTTTATATGATTTTAGAGAATTTTCCTCACATTTTTGACTACCTTCTTTAGTGCTACAACCCGCCTAAAGATTTCTCATATAAAAAAATCAAGCCTTACAAGCAAAATACAGCTGCACAAATTACAAAACTATCACATACCTAAAAACATTGCATTTTTTATTAGTACTAGCTGACACCCAATGCTCTATACCAAAGCGCCATGCCAAATAAAACCCTTTCTTCTCGTTGCTTTTCTCCGAGCATTCTGATGTTCATATATTATATGACAGTGTCTAAACACATATACATGTATATTTCTTTTGACCTTGCCCGTACTTTTACTTCAACTATGTTTTTGCCAATGCATACGTCCACCCTGTTGCTTTCTGAACTTTGTCTGAGACTTTGCCTGAATGTCAAGTTTTTCACATAACACCCAAACTCGTAGTCACAACTTTTCATATAGATGCATCTGGATGCATCATGAAGACCACATCTTTGCATAAAGACATGCAATAGAGTCATTTCAGCTATGGTACCTTGAAGACTTGGTAAACATTAAAATAAACTTAGGGCTTGTGATAAGTTAAGTTTATTATTGATGATAAATGTACATAAAATACAATGCATAATTGAATGACATAAACTGGAAATCAGCCTTTGTATGTTTTTATAAAGGGACAGATTAGACTTGTAAGTTTTAGCCAGTTAAAATAAGATAACCTATTGAATACAAATTGAGCCAATATATGTAAGCTTGGAACAAACATGCTTTCTTACAAAAGTCTTTTTAGAAGGCATTAAAAAGTAAACTTAAACCATAACTGTCACGAACAACTTTTATCGTATTTTCTAGGTAAATCAGACACGCTGATTCCGATTTTGTACTCAAAATAAAGATTAGTCCACTAACCTTCAAAGTCATTTAAGCTTTTTTAAAGCGTTTCAATATCCGTTTCAAAAACAACACAATCGGCATTACAAGCTCCGCCCATAAATATGTGACGAAACCTAGCTTTTTCAGAAACGGAAGTTGGGAATGTTTAGTCCGATTTAGAATAATAGAGATGGGTGTCTTAAAACCCATTATTATCTAAATCCAGCCTGTAAAATAGTTTCAGTTTTTTATGAAACGGATATAAACTATTTAAAATTGCTCGCAGCTTGTTACATGACGTTTAAATGGGCTGGACGCCGAGAAAAATGAGCTCAAAAAGCGCGGTTTTATCACGAGCTAGCGTTGTTATTGCGCTTTTTAAATATGCAATGCTAAATAGCTTATCTACCTTTCAGAAAAGACATATTATTTTTAAGGCTGAATTTAGATATTAATGGATTTTAAAACACCCATCTCTATTATTCTAAATCGGTCTAAACATCCCTACGTAACTTCTGTTCCTAAAAAGCTAGGTTACGTCAAGTATTTATGGGCGGAGCTTGTTATGCCGATCGTGTTGTTTTCGAGACCGATATTAAAACGCTATAAAAAGTTCTTCATTACTCTGAAAGTTAGTGGCCTAATCTTTATTTTGATTACAAAATCGGAATCAGCATGTCTGATTTACCTAGTAAATATGATAAAAGTTGTTCGTGGCAGTTATGGTTTAATGAATGGGTGTACTATATGAAGGTGTCTCAGAGAATGCAGAGTCAGGTTGTACTACATGTAGCTTTCTCAAAGAGCACCTGCTGCACTCCGTAAAGCATCAAGTTCAAAAGCATCCTTACAAGGTTCTCTCAGCCTGGTTTGATAATGTTCACAAAACAAATCGGTCAAGGAAATGTTACTTATGTACTCTAATCAAGTTTTGGTGAGTTTGCAAAAATGTTAGAATTATTTCACCCCTAAACTGATAACGGCAGATTTTGTTCGAGATCTTATTGACAAATAATTACATGCAGTAAAAAATGCTCTATCCAGCTGCCAATAAACATCCAAACATATTTTAAAAGATTCAATTATGAGCACAAACTGTAACATACTTGAAACCGAAAGATGTGTAATGTTGAAGCGGACAAGTTCGATACATTGTCCTTTAAAGGATGGTTGTCGACGACTTTGGTAAGCCTTTAGCAAGACTGTTACAATTGCATCAGCAGAAAAAAATTACAATTCAAATAATTGTTTGGTAAAGGTTACTATGATAATTGGATTAGTACATAAAAGTTAGAGTGTTACTGTTATGATCATGATGACAGTTTTTTGGATGAACGGCTGTTACTATTTGGGGTCATGAGTACAGTGGTACAACTTGTCAATAACAAGCATCGATGACTTTAAAATAAGTTTTTGCTGTCATGGTGTCACTATTGGGCGTATTAAAAAGAGCCGGACTTCATTGCTTTCTGCCTGGTTCATGAAGTTGTATGACATGACTACTGGCTTAGCGTAGCTGTACTCTGTTGAGTACAGCCATAAAGTAGACTTGGACCTCTGAATCAAGCATACAATATTGCATGTTTAAGGCATAACAGATACCGTAAAACCTCTAATTAAACGCCACCTATTTGAACACCACACCTATTTGACCACCACGGTGAGAGAAGGGTTGAAAAATAGAGTGCCACTCTCTAATTGAACACCACCTCTATTTGATCCACTTTGACAATCTTTGATCTGACAATTTACATGAACTCATAATATCAATTGATCACTAGAAGAGTGTCCACAAAATCGTATTAAGAATGAATTGTTTACATCAACAATTAATTCTCTCATTGTCCAACCTAAAGCTTTTCGTTGTTTGTTTCGTTAAAACTTTGAAAGCAAAATTATAGAAATAATTAATAACCGTCTCAGGCTTGTAGTACATGTAGTTCTTTGTTTATTCTTTGTGCATTCTTGATACTACAAAGTACATGTATATAAAATGGTTTACATTAACGATGGTAGATGAACGACTAGTTTTAGATAAAGGTTGTGTTTAGCGAGCAAAACTTTATGCATTGCACTTGTGATAAATGCAGCATGTTAAAGTATTGCTCTGCCAAAAAAATTTTTGGACGCTGATATCAACTAGTTCAGCAGTGCAAGAGAAGAGTTCAGGTTAGAAGACATTGTCGAAGGTATGGACAACCAGAAGATGTTCGTTTCATCAAAAGTAAGAATCATAACGCAGCTATCCGAGCAAAAAATGCAAATATTTTTGTTTTAAAAGCGTTAATTTTTGTTTCTGCATGTAATATAAGTATGGTTCATTTACGACATCTGTTCATGAATATATATATATATATATTTGTAGCATTTGATCAATTATCATTATATAACTTGAAAATTGAAAATTTACAGCATATTATTTAATAGCATCCTTGTGATTATCTTAATACGGCTTACAATGGATCGACGCTCATAAATCATCTTCTATTGCACATAAAAAGCCAGTTCTGACTGCAAACTGTAGCAAGAATATCAATGAATGCAATGAGCTTTTATGCAACGTTATTAAATATAGATATAAAAAAACAAATGGTTTCAAATTTAGAAATAAAAAACTTAAAGCTCTAACAAATTGCAAAACAGTACACAGGCTATAATATCATCACAGGTTAATTGTAAGCAATAGATATTAATTGGTAAAGATATTTCTCGGTTTCTCAAAGCATATTTATTAAAAGATCTTTGACATGTTGGAGTTATGTTAGCAGATTTATTGCATTTAAAAGGTTTAATATCCTTCCAGCAGAAAGAAAGGGCAAAATATAGGCGACATTTGTTTCGCCTGTAAAAGGGCTAAAATTATCTTCCCAAAATTCTGACGAACCATTTGAAAAATACAACGCCAGCCTCTATTTAAACGCCACATCCACTATAAAGAAAGAGTTGAAAAATAGATCGTCATGACGTTCAATTAGAGGTTTTACCATAAATGTGTTGCCCAATTTGATTGGGGCATAACACATTGCCAATTGCTTCAACCAATTACAATCTATTTCCGGAGTAAAGATCTTTTGCTAACAGGATGTGCAGAGTGTTTCAGTAGTACATCTGCACACGATTGATAATGTTTAGTGGAACTAGCATGATAATTGACCTTGACTGAAAAACTCTGCCCACACATTCTTGAAATATTTTTAGGCATTTATAAACTTATCGCGAAACCTATATTGTCGATCAAAAAAGATGCAAGTGAAGGTTTGATTCAGCTTTATTCAATCGAATATCTGAGAAATTCAGCTATCAGGTTTTGCAGGGATCGTTTTGTACGTAGATTAAAACATAATCAATGTAATTGATTAAATACCATCAATGTAATTGATTAAACACCATCAATGTAATTGATTAAACACCATCAATGTGTTCTTGGGCCTGAGGCCTAGAACACCTGACCAGAAAACAACAGGTTGCAACAAAACATAAAACCTGTGGATAGCTCGTTTAATGAGGCATGGAACATTATGGCATTGTTAAAGAAAACCACAAAAAAGTGTGAAAAACTCACAATAGACAGTGGAGTTTGAATAATTCGGACCTGGATAATTTGAATTTCTGCTTAATTCAAACATTTGTCGGTCCCTGTCCCTCTATATGTCTTGCCATTGTAAAAAGTCTGACTAATTTTAATTAACTGGTTAATTCAAACTAAAAGATGGTAAATGTGTAAAGATAAAAAAGCTGAAAAATTATAGTATTAGTCGCAAACACAGAATAAAGCGCAACTGCTATGACATATAGTGCTTGGTGATTGTGAGAGGTGTGTCACTTTATTAGGTCAACCTCCATATTGGCAGCTAGCAGACTATCTTGATAGAGCAAGTTGCGCTACTGGTAATAAATATAATGAAATAAATAATGGCATGCTTCTGTCATGTAGTGACAATGCTTGGTAGTGTTCACTAGTAGAGAAACACACCACCAGGACTAGGTTTTTTTATAAGCTACCTTGGGTGGTCCTAACACTTATCAAGACCTTCTTCTGGAACCGTCAGATTAACCTGAAGGGATACATTTTTGCAACACGTCCAGTCTGACAGAGCCAGGTAGCCATTTCAGTTGTCCAATGTGCGAAAGACAGAGGTGGATCTTTAACGTGCCAACATTGTCAGTGCGGTATACGAGGCCTCCAAATTAAGGTCTAGATCCGAAAGACCCAGCAATTTAGGGTTGAAAGCTTGCTGAGAGCTTTTTGTCAGGTAGGCATTAAGCAGGGCTCGAACCACCAACCCCATGGTTGACAGTCAAAGATGATACCACTAAGCCACCCTGACACCTGTGAGGGTGTCAGGGTGGCTTAGTGCGCTACTGGTAAAACTGTCTTTATACTGTGAGCTTGAAAAAAATAATTGAAAATAGACTCATTGAAAAAAGATAATGCGCTACGACTGTTTCAAACTTGCACAACAGTGAAAATTTGTCTTGAATACAGTCTTGAGTCGCGACTAATCAAAGGTTAATTAACCATCAGTTCTAAGCTTTATTCAAAGTTTTGTCCACTTTTAAAATATGTTTTCAGATTGAGACAAAACTACAAAACGGAAACTTACCAGTATAAGGTAGATATTATTAAAGGTTGACTTGCAACAAAATTCACATTACAATTATTTGGTATAAAAATATTCACCATGTCTTACTCTGCTGTGTTGTAGGTGCAAAATATGTGGAAATGTGATTACAAGCTCCTAAAGGCTAAAAAACGATCAGTTAGTCGTCGCCATCACGAGACTGCCGTAGGTTAGAAGCTCTTTCCAAGACGGCTCAAACGGGACGTAGTTGTACAAGATGGCTTCTGTTTACACTTTCACGCAACCTCATTCGTCGAAATATTTTCACAAATATACTTCACGCATTCAATAAAACCATGTCTATTGTTCTTACATGTCTATTTTATCGTCATTTTAATGCTGTCACTTTCAGCACTGATATCTTATAACTTACCATGAAAATTCGTTTAATATTTTAACCTTAGCTTGAAGGAGTACATATCATTGTCTGATAAACATGACGAGCCCGTTGGTCACCTGTGATAATCGAAAAATGCCACAGAAATTATTCGCAAAGTATGGCTCACTTGATCAGATTACGACTAGACGATTAGACCAAGCCAAAACAAAACTGTAAAGTAGCGAACATCTATATTTGATACGGGGTCTTCGGTAAAACCCGAAGTGTCTGTCATAAACTAGTGCTACGAGAAGTTTTATATTGAGCCTTTTATTGGCCTTTCAATTCACGTGAAAACATCACGTGACAAAACAATAACCAAATGTAATGACTACGTCAGAGAAATAAACTGATTCCAATCTATTCCCTCTACCTTATATATGTTAATGAGAGCATTAAACAGAGCATCTAGTAAAACAAGATCACAGGCGTACAAATCTATATGTAGACCTATACTAGAATATGCTTCGTGCGCATGGTCTCCTCATCAAGCAAAGCATATTAGCAAGTTAGAGAGTATAAATAGAAAATCCTTCAGATGGGCTTACAAAATTAAATGGAAAGACCCAATTTCCCTGAAGATGAACATTTTAAATTGGCCTACTTTAGAAGACCGTAGGTCAGATATAAATATAAGTATGCTTAATAGAATTCTTAGTGATAATATAGCCATCGATATTAAAAACCACGTACTTTTTAACACAACAAGTCGAACACGAAAGGGATTGATCAGAAAGGCAATCTCATGTGATGTGGCCAAATATTGGTATTTTAATAGCATCTTAACAATGAGTGCTTCTGGGTCCAATGCCTTGTCAGCAATTACAGTTGCAGGCCCCTCTTGTAATACCTAATATCACACTTATCCTTGAGAGGTCCCTGTCTGTATGCCTGCCTTGTCGACTTGTTGGCTTGCTTGCTTGTATCGTTTTACTTAAATCGTGTTATTAATGCAAGCAACAAACAAATATATATAAATATTTTGCTTGAGTTTCTTGACTAGATTAACTAGTTTCCTTGCTCGTCTTGTTGACTTAATCAAATAGTTTTTGTTTTTGCATATTTTCTGTAATCATCCGTTATCCGATTGCTCTCTTGAAGCAATCGTCTTATAATAGACCAAAAACCCCTTATTTTCTGTCTTTATTGACTTGTTTAACTTGCATAATTAATTGTCTTATTGATTTAATTAAGTCGTTTATTTGTTTGTCTCATAGAAAAAAAAAAAATAAAATAAAATACTGGTACATAATGACATCTCTATAATGCACCCATCCGGGCGCGAATGAGATAATATAGTAGACTAGACTATGGCGGCTTTTTATTTTTGAGCTTTTAAGAGCTTGTAATCACATTTTCCACATATTTTGCACCCTAACCCTTTCGCGGGCAAAGCAACATTTTTGACGCTTCGCGATACTCCTTCAAATGGGCAGAGTGACATTTTTGTCGCCATAGAAACATATTTCTTTTATTGCGGCTTTTGGTTAGCTAAATGCCGTTTTTTGTTTACATTTTTTATCGATAGAACGCTACGATATATTGGCTTCAGTTAGCCTCTAAAAAAAATTTTCTATTTGCACAAAACAATCGTTTTTAGCGGTAATAAATGAATAAAAATTGCAAAAAAAATTAGAAAACCGTTCTAAATAATTTTTAGTTATTTTTTTTCTTTTTGGTTCTGTTTTAGCCGTTATTTACTGAAAGCTTTGAGAGTTTTAATTTAGTTTATCGTCATGATGACTTCTAAGAGAACTCTCCATGATTATTCTAATACAGCAAGTACTAGTACTGGAGTTACTAAGAGAATCACAGCTGACTGTGACTTTTTAGATTTAGTAGCCAGAGATGACAATGAATCAGTTCAAATTGTGATTGTAATTATTTTACATCTGGAAGTGATATTGATGAAAAAGCTGGTAGCAGTAATGATGATGAGGTGGGTTGGGTGATGCGAGTGCCTGGAAGAATATTACCAATATGAAAAGAGATAAATCTCCTACCATTCATCAGTTTGTAGTAGTGACAGGTCCATGGAGTATTTACTCCAGTAGATGCTGTGTGATTGGTACAAAAAGACAAGAATAAGCACATGGTGCAAAGACTGTGATGTAGGCCTTTGTAAAGGAGAATGCTTTTGGATATATTATACAGAATTTGTGCTTATTAAAGTGTAGACTTGTATCATAAAAATATATACAGTATATATATTTATCTTGGTAGATCTACATATATAAATATTTTTATGTTATACATTTTTATTCATTTATAATATATAGGTATATATACATCAGGACATATACATGTATACATATGCATGCTTATACATAGATATATGCACACAATAACATACAAAAGAGTATAAATCTTTTAAAAGATATTGATTTTCCAGAAAATTAATTCGCCCAGGCCCCGGTCTGATATAGTCCTGAAAATTTTCCCACGAAAGGGTTAACACAGCGGAGTAAGACATGGTGAATCTTTTGATACCAAATAACTGTAATGTGAATTTTGTTGCAAGCCAACCTTTAAGGAAATTCAAAGAGTAAAACCAACTGAGATAGCAAAAAGCAAAAAAATTTCTAAATCTACTGTATCAACATGGATTAAGAATAAAAATAAGACTCTTTCTGCTAACCAAGACTTTTCTGCTAACCAAAAACAAAAACAGATGAAGAAACCAATGCATGAAGATGTTGACCAAGCATTACTAACTTGGTCCATGCAATTGAGAAGCAACAATGTGGCTGTGAATGGGCCAATTCTGCTCGGAAAGGCTAATAGATTTTCACAAGAGCTAAAAAATTGAGCAACTGCAAAATCATGGGTAGAGAGATGGAAAGTCAAGCATGGCATCGTGTTTCAGACAATCTCAGGTGAATTCAATAGTGTTAACACAGATGTTGTTGATAACTGGAAAAACACTAAATTGAAAGAGCTGCTTGAGAAAAATTATCCCTCTGACCTATATAATAGATGAAACAAGTCTATTCTTTAAAATGACTTCTGATAAAGCAGTGCAGCTCAAGGAGCAGAGCTGTTCTAGAGGTAAGCAGAGCAAGGATCAGCTTACACTTGCCCTAGCTGTGAACATGAGTGGAACAGATAAACTTGAACAAGTTGTAATAGGGAAGCCAGCAAAATCATGTTGCTTTATAGGTGTAGCTAATTTTCCAATACTTTACCACACTAACAAAAAAGCCAAGATGACGGAGCCAGACTTTTTAAGCACGGGTAAGAAAACTTGACAGAACAATGAAACTTGCTGGCAAAAAAATTGCTCTTCTCGTGGATCATTGCCCAGCTCACCCTCATATTACAGGTCTCACCAATATTGAGCTTGTGTTCTTTCCACCTAATGTCACCAGCCTACAGCAGCCTTTTGACCAAGGCATAATACACAATTTCAAAGTTCATTACAGAAACCAATCTTTGCAGTGAACCATTGATCATCTTGAACAGTACGGAATAAAGCCAGAAAATGCTCTAAACATTCTAGAAGCATTGAGGTTTTGCAAAGCTGCGTGGCAGCAGTTCCACAACGATGCATAATCAACTGCTTCAAACATGCGTTCAAAAATACTTCCTAGCCTAATGCAACTTCTGATACTGAATTGGGAAAAATGCTGAGCAGTGTGGGTTTGTTCGCAGGTAAAATTCTTTCGATTGAAGACTTGAACGATGTTGATTCAGGCCTACTCATTGTTGAAGACTCAAGTGATGGTGAGATAATAGGCAGTGTTCGTGATCCATCAACATCAAGAGATGCAGAAGCAGATGATATGGAAGTTGACAATCAACCAATACAAATCTCTCCTATAAAAAACCTTGATGGAAAATATTAGCAGATATTTGACATTGAAAATAGCGTACAGTGTAAAGTTCTGAAACAAACTCTGATAACACAATTCACAAACTTTCCTGCTTAACAAGTCTGTCTGTAAATTTTTGTACATGTACTGTACATCGAAATAAACATTTATGATCAATAAACTACATACATACTTTATTGGTGATACCTGAATAGTGTTTTTATTCTTGAGTAAATCATTAACACTTAGGTTAGAAATAAAATATTCAATTCTACATGTATAAATATAGGATGCACTGACTCACAGGGCTTAACAGACCACCAACGGTACGTTGTTAATCTAATGTAAAATACAAGATACGGTATGGTTCTTATAATGCAAACTCTGGTAAATTCAAATTATGTGATCCCTTGATTATGTGGTCCCTTCGAATTTGAATTATGCAGACTCCATAGTCCATGCAGTATTTTTAGTTAATCGAAACAACAAAAGTGCAAACATATGCTATGACGTGAAGAAACCTCGTACAAGCAGTTTACTTGAATTTGGTCAAAGTTCAACAGCAAAACTGAGCCAAACGAATGAATTTATGAATGCGAAAAGCCACCATTCTCAAACCATTATGTTTAGGAAAATCTAAGCAAAAATTGGCGGTTTAGGGCCAGCTTAATTAACCCAAAACTACCAAACATTAATTTGCTAATACTTGCCATGCAAACTTTTTCTTTTTTAACAGATATATAGTGCTTTTTTTTATTTTTTCAATTTATTTCTTTTTAACAGATATATAGTGCTGTTGGTAGTATGGCCATCAAGGCATATATGGATGCTGGTTACTCGACTTTGTTGTAGAAATTGTGTATATCAAAAATCTTGTAATATTACCAGAGTTAGGTTCATGTCCACTGGTCAGGCTAGTCAACTGACAGACTCAGCTATTAAACAGTTGCAATAAGTTCGCATTAACAAAAGATAAAGATTCTCACTAGCTACAATATAAGAAGTGTTTCTGCTCCAAACTCATCACAGTGTGATATAAATAATTGGCTACGAAAGTATTCTTAAACTGTAACATCTGGTATAAGAATCTTTAAACAAAGATACTACGCGCATCATGAAACCTTACATTCATTTTAAAGTCATATCAAGATTATATATGGTGCATCTGATGCATGCTTGATTGCATTGCATGATCTTGGGTTTAGAATGCCAGATTGTCCTTGGGAGACTACGTCTTTATCATGTAGACCTGTAGGAGCTGTGTGCTGTCTGGATGGGTTTGGACACCCAAAACCCATATGTACAGTGGCATATCATATACTTCTTCCATTTAGCTGAGACCGTTGTGAGTGACTATATAACCCAGGTGCCCAAATGGAGGCCTACGGGCCTGATCAGGCCCTGCAGCTGTTTTAATCAGGCCCCCAGCTGTTGTAATTTTTTTTAATGTTTTGAAAATTTTAAAGTTTGTTTGGCAATGCATTATTTGAGAGAGAATTTCCCAGCTTGCATTTTCCTGACTTCTACTATGACTAATGACTATGACAAATAATTCATACGCAATCATGGCTCAGAGATTAGTAGACAAAGAAAACCGACGTTTTAATCCAGACTGGACTACACAATTCTTTTTTCATTAGGTAAAAGGGAAACCTATATGTTTGATATGCAATGAAGCAGTTGCTGTAAACAAGGTAGCAAATGTCAAAAGGCATTGCACTAAAAACCATCCTGACTATGAAGGAAGATTTCCTTCAGGTTCAGCTAGGAGGCAGGAACAGCTTGATGGACTAATAAGGCAGGCTAATGGACAAATGGCTATGATGAGGGAGCTACAAGCTTGCAACAGAGAGTAGCTACGGCTGGGTATGAAGTTTGTTGTAAAATTGCCAAGGCAATGGCTCCATACAGCCACAGCGAACTGTTCACAGAATGCATGGTTTCAGCCGTTAAGGCGCTCTACCCTGAAAAACTAGATATTCAGCAAGCTGTTCAGTCAGTACCGCTATCTAGGAATACATGTACACAACGGATAGAAGCTATTGCCAATCATGTGACTGAAGGTGTCATATATAATTTGAACAGGTGTGAATCATTTTCAGTAGATGAGATGTTGCTCAGCTGAGTGTTTGTTTAGTATCTCAACAACAAGTTTAGTGAAGACCTTGCAGCAGGTATTCCACTGACAGAACGTATGACTGGAGAAAATATATACGTATTAGGCATTCAAGGCTTACATGGACTCCCATGAAGTGTCAATGCATAAGATAATATCTGGAGCAACAGATAGCGCCTCAGCTATGGTGGGTGTATATTCTGGTTTTGTTAATCGCCTGAAAGATAACAATCCTCAGATGATTGCATTTCATCGTATCATACACGAAAGCATTCTCTGAGCACTACTGAAAGATGAATATGGAAGTCTTATTCTGGACATAATGAAACTAATAAACTTTCTCGGATCAAAATCATCTCTACGACACCGCCAGCTTAGAAAATTTCTACAGGAGTCTGATTCCCAGTATGATGAATTGTTAGTACACAACAATGTCAGGTTAGTACCATGTTGCTATCTTCAAATTATATTTGACATACTTATTTTCATTACATTATGATGAGGTAAAAAAGCACGGCAAAGTTGTGAATATCGTCAATTATTTTAATATACAATGTACTTTAATGTACTTGTGCAGATGGCTGAGTAAGGGGAGAGCTTTGCAAAGAGTATGGTCTGCAAGACAGCATATTGAGCAGTTTCTTAGTGAGATTGGAGGAGATGCAGCAGAACGATTTTTAGAGATTCTCAGATCGGAGCATTTACTGAGAGACATGGCTTTTCTGACAGACATTTTGGCTCATCTAAATGACCTAAATTTGAAGTTGCAGGGCAAAGGTCGTAATGTGGTAGAACTCTAACAGGCAGTAACATCTTTTAAAGACAAACTCTTGCGACTTTACGAGGACATAAACAGTGATATGAACCACTTTCCAATCATCAGGGAATTTGTGAATGGTCGTGATGATATTGTGGACCTTACAGCAGCACACGCTTTTCTCATTGATGTTTCTTCAAAGATGGAGCTCCGCTTTGCTGCCTTTGGTAGTATCAATAGCATTATTGAGCTGGTTGCGTGTCCACTTCAGGCACATCAGCTTTGGAAAGTCCAAGTTGATAACTTTCCTCATGTTCAGACAGGTGTGGCAGAATTAGAGCTGTGTGATTTAAAAGCAGATATACTAGCTAAAGCTCAACTTACTGGGCAAACTATTGTAGGGTTCTGAACACAACCTGCTGTGCAGGAGAAGTATCTTATGCTACGCAATATGGCAATGTACTTACTTTCTTTGGTACAACCTACTTGTGTGAATCGATGTTTTCAAAGCAGACATTTATAAAAAGTAGGTATCGGAGTGTACTGACAGAGGCACACACTCAACAGCTCTTAGCCATAGCAGTAACCAAAGATAAACCAGATATTGCAGCAATAGCTGCAAAGCCAACTCGCTTCCATGTGTCCCATTAACATTGCAGATATTTCTTCTGCACATTAGATTTTGTTGAGAACAAACCTACATATGTTATTATGTTACACTTTGTTGCTTTCATGTTTATGTTCATGTATATATGTTTACTTAGGCATTACTTGAAATACACATACATGTACATATATACAGCTATATTCATGCCTGGCCCTCCTGATAAGGCTCTGTTACCTGTTTGGCTCTCCACCAAAAGTATTTGGGCACCCCTGCTATATAACATGGAACAATCGGCAGGATTTTCTCTGTGTGCTTGTTAATGTGTCTGACTTGTGTTATTGTTACTCCTAAAATGCTATCTAAATTTGTGTAGTGCTATTACGTTTAGTGTAGTGCTACTCATGGTGCTTCAGTGAATTTTGCAGGCAGCAATATCTAGTGGTAATGGTTTTATGTGTGTTTCGAATCGTGGTGTTATTAGCATTTCTGTGGTGCTGTTAACACCTGTCTGGTGATTCAGTGAGTGTTTTGTGCGAAGAACATGCCATTTAACATCAACGATTTTTTCATAGCGATTAGATAGTGAAGATATTAAATGTAATTTTAAGAATGCTTATCAGTTTCAAAATATTGTTTGAATTGGTAGGAGTCCAACTGGGTAAAGACGGTGATGAGAAGGATAAGTTTTGTTCTCATATCAAACTTTTTGCATTACGATATGCAATAATGCTGGTAGAGACGTTAAGTTTTGTTGGCTTTAACATGCAAGATGTAGGCTCCACTTATCCAGACACTAAAGCCCATTTAATTGGAATTTATGGCGCTGAAAAATGCTATACATTAAAACACTATAACAATTATTGCAGTTTTGCAAACATTTGGCAAACTAGAGTGTGATTCTTTGTTATGAGTTGAAACTCTCAGAAAGAATGTTAATTTTGGTGGAAACGATGATGTTAGGAAAGAATTTTCTTTAGTTATAATGGTTGATGGCTTAAAAGAAAGGTTTGTAGCATAAGCAATTATATGCAACAAATTGGTTTGAATCGTAAGTTTGACAGATATTTGTCATGGTCAAAAAACTTGCAAAAGAATTTAGTGCAATAACAAAAGGTACCGAGGCTAAAATTAGCAGCATTAGTGTTTTAGAAGTAGCGAGACTTGTTTCCAGTCAATCAAAAAAAGAAGCACTGATCATTACCCATTTAAGTGCACAAGTCAATAGAATTTTGCAAAGGCAACGTAAAAACTGTGATGATAAAAGTCTAAGGGAGAATACTTCAGAGTTAGGGATAGAACTTCTGGTTATGAGTCTCCTATACATGAATGTAGGAGCCAATATAGACTCTAGCCAGTCTTTTTGGAATTTTAGTGTTGATTGATAATTGGCGCACAATGTTTAAGAGTGAACTATCACCTACAGCGATGATAAGTGTTATAACTGTAGTAATCGTGACCACCAACTATGTGGTTGTACTGCAGCTAGGTGTTTTTTATGCAATATGATAAACTATACTAGCATTGACTGCAACAAAAACAGTTCTGAGTATTCTAGGAAACAATATTCTACCAGTACCACTATAATATAAGTAGCAGGATGGAAAGTGGCAGATGAATAAGAAAATGTAGAGATATGAGAGACAGGGACTACCCACACTCCCATCCATATCTGAGTATGAGAGTAAGAGTGGGGTAGATATTTAAAAAAATTTGACATTCACTGGTAGACAATTTAAGGATGTTTAGGCAGATGTATTAACGAAGCTTGATGCCTTATGCCAGCAAGGTTCCAGCAAACTAGTCAAGTAGCACCAACCCCTGTCTACTACAGCATAAAGGCAACATATGCATTGATGAATATGTCACTGTGTGATACAAGGTGGCTAGAGAATGACAACTTGATGCAGTATATGATGATTTCATGCCTCAGGCATTGCTACTGGTTATCAATGATGATCAACTCAGAAGAAAATTGCTTGACGACAATGGAGGTGATCACGGTTTGAGTTTGGAACAAGCAATCAAGAAATGCAGGATTGCTGAAAAACTCAAAGAACAACATGGCAATGTTACTATTAGATGAGTCTGTTCAGGTTGTGAGTCTTAAGACGAAGCACACAAAGCAGTCAACGGCAGCTGTTGCAACAGAGAATGAAGAAACGGTAAGGTCCCCTCATTTAATGGTCAACAAGAGTCTTTGTGGCAACTGTTATCTGTCACACCTACCTCAAAAATTTCCAGCAAATGGACAACAATGTCATAACTGCAATACCTTTAACCACTACAAGGCTCAATGCAAATCTAAGAAACACATCAAGATAGGTGTAGAAAAGAGTGCCAAATCTGAAAATTGTGTAGAAAAACAGAAAGTTGATGGCTAACACAACAATAAAGACTGGTAATAGCTGCAAACAAACCAAGTTTCAATAAGATATGACACATCCTGTAATATCCTGAAATTCTCTTATTATATTGATCTCGGCAATTTAAAGCTAGACAAAAATCATTTTAAACTTTGTCAGTTTGATGGTTCTACAATGAGAGCATTTGGTGGCTGCACTATACAAGTGGAAGGAAAGAACCTCTACTTCCTGGTTCATAGGCACCCAAATTTCTGCCTACTGATTGCCTACTAGATGTGCCTCTAGCATTTGGGTTGATTTCATTCAATAAAGATTAGGTAAATATTGTGAGTAGCAGCAATTTGGAAGACATTTTGAGCAGTTATAAAGACATGTTCACTTGCATTGGATGCTTGCCAGAAAAATACCCTATTGAGCTGGACAAAACAGTGTTACCTCGCCAGTGTCTCATTCGCAAAATATTTCTGTTGATGGTCACAGAATTGAAGAAACTTGATTCATACACTAAGAATTATTAACCATCCAACGACCTAAATTAGCAACAATGTGTCAGTCTGCAAACCAAACAGCTTCTTGAGGGATGTTTGGACCCCTCCAATCTCCATGCCCTACATCATAATCACTATCCAATGCACATCTTGAAAGACGTACTCAGTAAGTTGGATGGCACTAAATTGTTCTCTTTGTGATGCCAAAAATGGTTTTTGCCAAATCAAACTAAGCAATCTCTCAAATAACCTAAATAAATAATAGATGCCATTTGTCAAATGCAAATAGTTGAGAATGCCACTGATTATTTTCAAGTCCAGAGGAATTCCAAAGAAAGCTATCCGGTGCAGTTAGTAATCTCAAGGGAGTGACCGTAGCAGCAGATGACATACTCATATATGGGAAATGATCTATCCAAGATGAAGCCATGCAAGATCCCAATTCAAACATTAAAATATTGCTAACTAGAGCAAGAGTGAACCTCAAGATGAACATGAACAAATGCAAATTCCTCCTTGATGACATACCATATATAGGTCAC
This sequence comes from Watersipora subatra, assembly GCF_963576615.1. Taxonomy (NCBI): domain Eukaryota; kingdom Metazoa; phylum Bryozoa; class Gymnolaemata; order Cheilostomatida; family Watersiporidae; genus Watersipora; species Watersipora subatra. Next base: position 72,865,472 of record NC_088710.1, read on the forward strand.
ATTATCACTCCTGATGGTGTCAAACCAGATACAAGAAAATCAACGCTATTAAAGACATGAAGACACCTATCAACTATGATGGAGTTAGATGCTTGCTGAGTCTAGTTAAGAATTTGGTCATTTATTCCTAACTGAATGCGAGCCACGGAGGCAAATGGTTAGATTAAAAGACTTAGACTTAGCGTGCGAAAAAGACCAAGCCAGGCCCTTTATACCGATAAAACGCCTCATCATTGAAGCCTTAAGCTTGACGTACTTCTGGATCAATGAGTCTGTTGTCATTTAGACAGTCGCATGCACTAATAGACTTGGGGCAGTCCTCTTACACCAGTGTAGCCTGTTTAGGCAGTTATAGATTAAGGAATTAATCTGCGAGTGAGAACTACGCTCTCATTGAACTTGAGCTGCTAGCTACAGTGTATGGAATGTAGAAGTTTGACCAGTATGTATTTGAAAATTCTGATGTGACAATTCACACTGACTATCATAGTCCATTAGAACAAATCCTTGCAAAACCTCTGAACAAAGCATCAAAGAGACTCCAGTCCAGCCTTTGGCCATTCAGTGATATCCCATGAAGGTGATCTACAAATCAGGTTGAGCGCAAGTCTCAGCAAATATACTTTCAAAAGCCCCAGTTGATGGAGAAAATGCCACAGGCACTACTGATGAACAAATTTTTAGTGGTAACCAGCTTCGGAGCTTCCTGTCAAATCTAACAGCAGAAAATCTAAAGAGATCTTCCAGTATGCGACTGTACATATCAACATAAATTATTAAACAACACACCAGAGGTGATCCAATGCTCAGCATACTTCAGTCGATCATGTCAGACTAACCAACCAAGCTGACAGAAGTTATAGAGCCATTGAAACAAGAGATAAAGAGATGAGCTTGCCTTGCTTGATAGAATCATCTACAGAAGGCAAAAGCTGGGAATACCTGATAACGCTAAACAAATGATATTGGGCAAACTGCAATGCAGCTATCAAGAGACAGCTGCTACTGTGTGCATGGCTAAAGCTGCAGTATATTGGCCTCAGCAGTGTAAGGACATAAAGCAAAAAACTGATCAGTGTGTCACATGTGTGTTTCACTCTCCTAGCCAGGCAGCTGAAACCCAGCTAGCCACCCACATTCCTAAAATAAGTATGCCAGAAATCTGTCACATCTCAACATTGGATGCCCTGTTTGGCTGAAAGATATTTAATTAAAGAAGACTAATGGGCAGCAAGGAAAAGTCATTGAATGACTGTTTGATCAGTCATGCCTAGTTGCCATCAACCAGACAGATCAATTAGTGAAACGAAACCAAGAAGATCTCAGACCCTACCATGAAGCTGATGTAAAACATGGTGCTAATAACCAGTGTACTACAGCTGATGTACCAAACTCGATGCTAACCCAACCACTGATGATACCTGTGATGTAGATATCCTCTCCAATCATTACTTAACCGATGAACCTGTTACTCTGCAACAGCCCAGGAACACTGTCAGCTGTCATACCTGCCAGACCTACCTGAAGACACAGCAGACAAAAACAACTCCTGCCAAGTTCAATGACTTTGCTGTGTACAAATAGATTGATGTATAAATTGACATGGCTCATGACTTGTGTTTATGACATTGCAATTATGTGGCTAACAATATGTAAATGTTGCACTTGTTTTCTGACTCTGATACTCTCAACACTTATACTAGATATGGTTTAACATATGCATCCATCCTGGTGCAAAGTTGTATTAAATATATTGCCATAGCTTTGACATGAAGGACGCAAGCCTTCATGTTATAAACAAATGGATGTTAATATTATGTGCTAGCTTTATTACAAACTCCCTACTCACAGTCTAAAGCTTGTTGCCTCCTAACATGATTGGTGGCAAAACCTATGTTTGAACCCCAATAGTTGCAGTGCCTATGTTCAGACTTCAAAGAAAAAAAAGGGCATGTTGTATATGCAGGCGTCTCTTGTGCGTATGACTATGTTACAGAAACTTGGGCTAAGAAAGCCAGATAGGCTTTAGAAGGCAAAGCCTCTCACACAGGTCTGAAGGATTATGTAGCTTTGTCAGCTTACTGAGAAAGCTAAGGAAAAGCGAAATAGATATGGAGAAGGGTATAGTCAAGGGCATTCTTCTTCCTGCTTCTGGAGAGTGAAGTTGTGGTGAGTGATTATACAACAGTATGAAGTACTAACACGAACGAACAAAAACACATAATATGCTATTACTAAAAATGCTGCAGTAACATGATTGATCACTCAGAGTTTTTTTAGTCCTTTATCAACTACTGCAAATTACTAATTACATTAAGTAGCGTGTATAAAACTAACTTTCGCGGTCAGTTCGAGTTTTTGTAAGGATCGGTTAGGTTTGCAAAGGATCGGTTTGACCAAATTTATATGGCACTCATTAACTTGTTGCATATTCTATTTTAATTTTATTCAATTTTTCATTTCCTCTAGTCAGTTTACTTTTCACTTTACTTTAAACATTCACATTGCAACTATAAATGCAACGTATATCTTATTAATGCTTATTTACATCAATTAATAATACTACTACAAGTTTTCCCGATGTCATAGTATAGTTGGCCTGGTCATAGTATAGTTGGTATATAGCTCAACCAAGTTGGCTGAACTTACATCACCAGTACGAAGCTTGGTAAAGAAGAATGTCCACTTCAATTGGGAGCCACACCATCAGGAAGCTCTGGAGAGAATCAAACGCGAACTGTGTACAGCACAACTGATCTCTTACTACGATCCAAATCTAAACGTCACAACATTTTACAATGCGATGCGAGAAAATTTGGACTTGGAGCATGGCTACGACAGATTGACTCTACAGGTCAAGAGAAGATTGTAGCGATGGCTTCCAGGTCATTGACAGACACAGAATCCAGATATTCAAACATTGAGCGCAAATGCCTATCCGTCATGTATGGGCTTGAGAAATTCGAATACTACCTCCTTGGAAAAAAAGTAGCTGTCGAGATCGACCACTCCCCACTCGAGCAGATATTCAAGAAAGGAATTGCAGAAGCTCTAGCGCGACTGCAACATATGCTGATCAGATGCCTGAAGTTTTACCTTGAAGTCAAATACAAACCAGGGAAGACAATTCCCGTGGCTGATGCTTTATCACGTGTGTGTTTCAAGAAGACCGGTGGAACTACACAACACAATAAGAATATACATTTCCTATCACACTCATCAAAAATTATTGATCTCCCACGACTCAACTCTGAAACAGCAAGCAATACTACACTGAGGAAGCTGAAAAGACAAGTCTACGAAGGATGGCCGCAAATAAGAGCACACTGTCCTGAGAACTATGGGACTATTGGAACTTCAGATGTAATCTGGTGCTCGAAGACGGTCTAATCCTGAAAAACGATCGAATGGTTATTCCAACATCACTACGTCAACATCTACTCCAACAGATTCACCAAAGACATCAAGGTGAAACGAAATGCCTACTCAAAGCTAGAGAATCAGTATTCTGGCCAGGCATGACTAAATATATACGTGAAATGGTGCAAGCATGCGAACAGTGCAACAAACACCAACCGGCACAGCAGAAACTACCACTACTGCAACCTGAACTACCAACCAGACCATGAGAGAAACTGGGCACAGATATCTTTGAACTCATTGGTCAGAAACATCTAATTGTCGTAGACTACTATTCAAGATATCCAGTAGTACATACTCTAACAAATATTACAGCTCAAACCATATGCGACCAATTCACCAGCATATTAGCTGAATTTGGACAACCTTCAGTGATAATAGCAGATTTTGGAACCCAATACACCAGTGAAACATTTCGGAGCAAATACAAAGCCAGTGGTATAGAATTGACCTTCAGTTCTCTATACCACCACCAAGCTAACAGTGTTGCGGAACGATTTGTCGGAAACATCAAGTCACTATGGAAGAAAGCCCTAGACGACAAAACATTGATCAAACTAGCGTTATGGTCGTTCAGGACTACACCCTTAGACGATCATATGGCATCCTCATACGAGTTGTTATTCGGACGAAAGCCGAGGACTTTACTACCAAACATAAAAGGCAACATCTCATCAAACCATCCTAGTAACACTGAACATCAAGATGCCAACCAGAAAAGACAATTCCATCAAGCAAAATTCTACAACAAACGATCTGGTCCAGACCAACAACCTCTACAAACCAATAAGCCCGTTTACGTCTGGAATACCCTGAAGAAAGTATGGGAACCTGGTAAAATACTATACCAGCCTGATGCCATTTCCAAGCCGAGAACATACTCTGTGGAAATCAATGGTACACCTTACATCAGGACCTGCGAACACCTAAGACCCCGTTCATCGATAACAAGGGAATCATCAGTGAGCTCTAGACCACTCAACCTCACTATTACCCAACCTACTCTATTACCATCACAATCAGCACCTCCGGCAGAGACAACTACTGAGAACATCACCCAGACTACGGTTACACCCTCAGCACCTATTACGACAACTCGAGGTACAACCTTTAAGCCCAAGCCGCAGATTACACGCGCAGGACGAGTAACTAAAGTACCAGCGAAGTTTCAAGACTAACTTTCATTATCATCCAAAAGAGGGGGATGTCATAGTATAGTATAATCCAGAACATTCTAGACTATTACTCATGCTTACATTATTGCATCATTTACTAGTCTTGTTTATATGTTATACTGTTATACACTTGTGTGCATGACAAGAATTCCGCAAGTCATGTTTTCTATTATTCTGGCATATTCTAGAATGATCTTTTCTACTATATAAGCAAGGTTCCTGGCTATAGCAATCCAGTTCGGTATTAAACTTCTACATTACAGTTCGATACATTAAACATACAGCTCTCTTCTTCTACTCTTATATATATGAGCAATCTTTATTGTAATCAATAGTCTTATTTTACATACTTTTCTTACATATTTTACTCTTCTATGATAGACATACACACATACGTGGATACAGAGAAAAACTTTCACACCCGATGTAATATCAATCACTGAAAAGAATTCAAAGTGGTTAGATGTTCTAATATAGGTTTTCCTAAGGAGCGACATTCGACTAGCAAATCTTTAAAAAACATTCCGATTTAACAGGTCTTTTTTAAAGTTGTCCGCTACAATTTAGGGACAAACTGGGCCTGTTTACACTATACGCCAGTTTGATCGTGGCGTACTGAACTTTCCCGGTTAATTTATTGACGAGCTGGAATTGTTTATACGTTGCTACAAACTGCAGATAGTACCTGTTGATTTCCGGCGACTTTAAATTTTTTGGTGCAGCATTGATTATTCGAAACATTGAGGGTTTTAAAGATTTTGCTTAGTTTCATATCTAGCTTTTGTAAAGAGTTACTTTTGAATATAATTCTATAGGGTTTATGTAATAAACGGGTGGATTTAAACAGGAACAACCAACCCTAACTTTGTAAAGTATTAATTAATTATTTCAATTGATTACAATTAAAATGCTTTAACTTCGCTGATGTTTAAATGGTGGAATTGAGTCTATATCAAGCACTTATTAAGTCATTAAAAAAACTTTACTTTGGAACAATATTTGTGACATCATTGTTTTATACTTACACAACCAGTTGAACGCACACTTGATCATCGTCTGATGCGGGCGGAAAACGTGCTCGTGTAAATTGTATGGACTTTAAATTATTCTTAACATTGTTTTTGGTTGCTATGTAGACAATTTTAGACATAAATTTTAGATTTAAAACAATCTACAGCAGTTATGCTGTTATACAACTCATCATTTTGCTTTTTTTCAACATCGAAATTATGTATTGTATCAATGATATACAGCCCCCAAAGGGGGGCTGTATATCATTGATTGTAGACATATATTTGTATGTATTGGTTTGTAGCCTAAACCCTTTTCTTCATTACTATTCTGTAGGCTCATAATAGAATATGCTTCATGCGCATGGTCTCCTCGTCAAGCAAGGCATATTCAAAAATTGGAGACCATTAGGCCTAATAGAAAATCTTTCCGATGGGCATATAAGATCAAATGGAAAGACTCAATTTTATTGAAAATGAAAGTTTTAAACTGGCATACTTTAGAAGACCGAAGATTAGAAATAGATAGAAATATGCTCAATAGAACTTTTAGTAATAACATAGTCATTGATATAAAGGACCATGTACTACATAGCAAAATGAGTGGAACTCGAAGAGGGGTAATTAGAAAAGCAATATCTTGTGATGTGGCCAAATATTGGTACTTTAATTGCATTTTGGCATTGATTGGATCTGAGCCCAATGCCTTGTCAGCAAGCACAGTCTCAAAGTAAAACTCTGATGACAATATTCTATTTACTATTTATTTGTTGGTTCTCTTGTCGCCTTGTAGAATTTAGTCGTCTTGTCATGATATTAATAGCATCACAATAATAACAACATAAATATTTGTAAATAAAAACAAATAAAAAAAGAAAAAAACAGCATTGACATTTACTTTATTCATTTTGTTTTTACTCCTTTGATCAAAGATCTTAATTTTAACATCCACAATATAACAATTAACTAAAAAAAAAGATAAAATGAACGAGTTGATATTTCTATAATGCACCCACACGGGAGCGAATGAGATAACCAAGTAGACTAGACTACAAATTATATTTTATGATTCTATGTAAAACGCATCACACTTAGTTTGTACAAGTTTTGCTAATTTTAGACTAATCGTAATTCTTTTAAGCTCAAAAAAATTAAAAATTCTGTCAAAGCATCCTTTACATAGAGTTGGATTCTTAACTTTTAACAATTTTAACTTATTTAAATATATATATTTAAATATTATAATGTATTAGGAACTGAAAACTCTTACTTGATGAATGGTAACAACCATGAAACTTTAAGTAGTATATAGTTTTTAAAGTTTTCAGTTCGTAATACATTTTATATAAATGCTCTATTTTAATATTGAGCACTCTCTTCTAGTGTAGTGCAACCTTGTTCTTCATCAGTATATGTATATATATATATATATATATATATATATATATATATATATATATATATATGTATACAGTGAAACTTAGATAACTCAAACTTCACGGGACCAAGCGAAAGTGTTCGAGTTATCAGAGTGTTCAAGTTATCAGAGCACTGTCACAAGTGCATGTATTTATCAGTAGATACATGTACATATACAAACTATATATAACTTAAAAGCATAGATTGCTTGTTGCAAGTTAAATGGGCTCTCATGTGAAGTTTTAAAATTTTTATCAGAAAGTATAGATATTGTCTATCACTTGAGATTTTTTGTTGTTTTAGATGGTGTGACTGCCAGGACGTTCTCAGGTTAAAATTGGCAAAACTTGATCGCGGTTAAAACGCTCAGAAAAAAGACATATTTTTCTCATGAGCGTTTTAACCAAGATTAATTTTGCGGGTTTTACTTTTGAGTTTATTCGAAAGTTACCTGGCTTTCGAAGGGCCATCGCAAAGTGGATGTTTGGTAAAATTTGATTTTTGCAAACCTTTGGAAAAGTCGTTAACGAAGATATTTTGCCGATTGCGTCAATAACGATGCCTAAGAAGTACTAAGAGTTGATGTTTAACTCTATGGCTTGGAATAAAGTGATAACAACCGTCTCGGTAGCCGTTGGGCAAAAAACTGTTCAAATTAATGATGTTAAAGTCACGTTATCTAAAGCAATTTATCATTGGGTAGGACAAGCACAGCACTAACAATTACTCTGTCAGAGTTCCTTTTTCAAGAGCCACCACAAATGATCAACTTTTTTGTGAGTGTCTGGATATACTAGTTTATTGGGTGTTGATTTGTTTTGCCCTTAGAGAAAGAGTGTTTAAAGAAATCTTCATAAAGTGCATTATTGGTGACTGGCATGGCTGACTCAGGTCTATTCTAAACAAAAATAAACTATCTTTTCTGTTTTTTACAGAATACCTTCAAATGAACATAGACTCCCTATCCACTTTTTAAAAAATAATTGAATTCTAGTACCGATTTTGTAGGAAACAGCTTTTTGTTAAAACACCAAACTCTCCCTCTGCGTACTATAAATGAGCAACTAAACTAAGATGATTGTAAAAGCAAGTAGGAATTATCCAATGCTGCTTATGAATGATCCCTTGTTCAAAGTGCTGCCAAGTTTTACTTTAGTGACCAGACATGTTATAGATGAAAGGCTGTCCGTTCTTGTTTGACTGTTTTTCAGTGTATTTGTGTAATAAAGAAGAAGCATTGCTCATAACAGCTATTAAGCTGAGGTTGTCGAGGTAGCTTGCAGGTAAACCGCGATACTAAAATATCACCAATTGTGTATTTGAAGTAGGCAAATATCCAAGCTTCTTATCGCTTGAATAGCAAAAGTTTTTTTAGATTTTAGAAAAGTGAATAATGGCTCTGCCTCATATGCCAAGCTCGTATACCACTAGAAAAAATATATATGAAGCAGCTATAGTACGCAGAAGAATGCAAGATGATGACCTGAGAGAGAGTTGGCAAGACACTGCCAAGTATTTTAATAGAGCCGAGTTGCATTCATCAAAGGATGCAGCGTGGACTTCCAAGGCTACTTTTCAAAGCAGGTCACTTAATTTGCACACTGTAAATTTGTGCGTTGTATTCATGGTGATGTATATTGCATGTAGCTGACCCTGCGTTCCATTGAAATAGTAGGTATTCGTAAAAGTGATGTATTTTCTATATTAATAGCCATCTTGCCATTAGGTTTTCTAAAAACAAAGCAGAAATAGTAAACAAGGTGGATCATCTTCCCAATTGAGCGCCAGTATGTAGATACATACAAGTAGATACATACAAGTAGATACATACAAGTAGATGTATACATGTATGTGCAGTGTTCAGCTTCCATATGGCTTAATTTAGCAAATTCAGTCTAATTGGAGCATTCATCCAATTAGACACCAAATCACTGCTATGTTTGGGATGCCTGTTGTATGCCTTCATGGATACCTTGAAGGCTTTTACCTAGGCCAATATGAAAAAATTAGCCATTATTTGAGTTTTTTATTTACAGTATGGATGCATATAAGAAGAATTATGCGAAGGATACAAAAGCATTAAATTTATCTAGACGAAGAAGTAAGCTAGCCTCTTTATATCACGATGAGAGCTTGCAATATGAGGTTTGCTCTCATTTATTACAACATGTATGCTTCATTTGTTTGTTTGAAGTTGTTGATTAAACAATATTAGGTCGTAAAAATTATATTTACATGTATGATGGAGATAGAAATATGTGATATATCATAAGCTAGGTAACTTGTAGCATTCGTACACGCCTTTATATATTCACAACTGTCTGGCTAGTTTTACAAGGACAAATGCAAATGGTTTTTTAAGGTCAATTCAATAGGTTGTAGCCAAATAACATGAGGCATACAAAGTGTCAACATTGCTGACGTAATCAAGCCATCGCATTACAGGCTGAGTTAAAAGGCTACAGCCTAGACAACTATGGTAGAATTAGTCAGATGAAAGAGAGAAGTGAGGCTTTAAAGTCAGCCAGAGAGGAAGAGAGGAGACAAATAGCTGATGAAAGATTATACGCCCATTTTAGACAAAACTGTCCGGACATTCGTAAGGTTTGTGTCCCCAAAGTATATGACGATCAAACCTCTACGTGAAAAAGTTAAATCAATCTTAGATCCGCTATGTAAATTAAAACTGTCGTTTATATAGTAGATAATTTCACAGCAATACAACTCATTCCATTTTTTTCACAGAACAATAACCTATTATCACTCGTTCAGAAATAATACAGATAATTGAAGTAGTAGTAGAACAATTGTGGTATAGCGTTATGTAGAAAATAAATTAAGCATTTAAACTAAATTGATGAAGTAATTATAAATAAAGGCGCGTGTTTATTTCTATTTTAGTTTGTATAATAAAATCAGTTTTTCATGCCTTTATTTTAGCTGGAATCAGAACAGCACAAGGAGCATGTCGTAGAGCAGTGGGCTGACCAGAAGGAGGAGAGGCTCCTGGTGCGTCCCATCTTTATTTCTCTTCTACCATCGATCTCCCTTTTCAGCACTGCTAAACTTGATGCAGCGCTGATTAATTATTGCTTATTCACAGGCAGCCGAAGAGGAAAGAATGGAGAAGGAAGAGGCTGATGCAGCGATGGAAAGGGAGCGACTTGAGGCGCTGGCTCAACAGCGGCGTGCTGAGCAGAGGCGGCTCGAGAATGAACGGGAGCTGAAGGAGATTCTCAAGCAACAGATGAACGAACTGAAGAGAAGGGAGCAGGAGGTAATGCCTGTCATAAAGTTTGTGTGATGTTTGCGTGATTTGAGTTTGTCATATGATTGTGTGATGAGTGAGTGAATGACAGGTTATTTCGTGTGTGATTTACAGACAGAGATAATTAAGAAGCAGCAGGAAGAGTTATTGAAGCACCAGTGGGAGTTGGAGAGAATAGAAGAAGACAGAAAGCGCATGGAAGAAGAACACAAGAAAAAAGAATTGGGGTTTGTTGACTTGAACTACACTAATTTAATGGCAAGTGCTTAGATTGTTTCTCAAAGCTCAATTTATGAAGATGCCTATAGCTATTGTCTACATATCGTTTTCAGACGCGTTCTATTGAGACAACATACGGCTGCTTTGAAAAGGAAGTCTCGTCAGGTTTTGGAGGAACTTGAACAAGACCGAAGAATTTTGGAATCAATTTTGGAGAAAGAGAATGAGGAGATTACTCTGCGTACAGCTAGGAAACAGGAAGCCCGAGCTGATGCTGCATGGATGAAAGAGGTGCTGCTCTTATAGTTTTTCTATATTCATAAATTTCTGTATACTTGCCTAGAAACAAGCTGACGCAGCTAAAAATATAAGTTGAACGATGATGGTATTTTAATATGTGTATCTACCAACTGTCTGTGCGCTGCTCAAACTCCCACTACAATTACTGAGCAAACTTGATTGCCTGCTATGACTATCCTTTTTATAGGCAAGGATTAGTCTATCAACATTTCAAACATTGGACTATGTGGAGGGGTATCCTAGTTAGTTACTATATGTTTATAATGTAAATGATTTCGTGCATTGCATGCGGCCTACTACAGCAAAATTGCTTGATGCAGGAGGTCATGATCTGCAACCTCACATTTCTTTAGTAGATGATGGTGGTATAAACCTCCAGCTGTTGTCTTACTCCGGTATTAAGGGCAGGCACTACTGCTGGACTATAGGCTAATTTGAGCATTGATATAACGAGAAACTCTCACTTCTAGGTAATTGAAGATCAAATGAGGCTGGAGAAGGAGAGAGAAGCTGAGTTGGACATGCTCTATCAGTGAGTGTCTCCTATTCGACTTCGATATATCCTGCCATGTTATATTACACTTCAGTATATTCCACCTTGTTATATTACACTTCGGTATATTCCACCTAGTTATATTACACTTCAGTATATTCCAACATGTTATATTACACTTCAGTATATTCCACCATGTTATATTGCACTTCAGAATATTCCAACATGTTATATTACACTTCAGTATATTCCAACATGTTATATTACACTTCAGTATATTCCAACATGTTATATTACACTTCAGTATATTCCACCTTGTTATATTACACTTCAGTATATTCCACCATATTATATTACACTTCAGTATATTCCAACATGTTATATTACACTTCAGTATATTCCAACATGTTATATTACACTTCAGTATATTCCAACATGATATATTACACTTCAGTATATTCCAACATGTTATATTACACTTCAGTATATTCCAACATGTTATATTACACTTCAGTATATTCCAACATGTTATATTACACTTCAGTATATTCCAACATGTTATATTACACTTCAGTATATTCCACCTTGTTATATTACACTTCAGTATCTTCCACCTTGTTATATTACACTTCAGTATATTCCAACATGTTATATTACACTTCAGTATATTCCAACATGATATATTACACTTCAGTATATTCCAACATGTTATATTACACTTCAGTATATTCCAACATGTTATATTACACTTCAGTATATTCCAACATGTTATATTGCACTTCAGTATATTCCAACATGTTATATTACACTTCAGTATATTCCAACATGTTATATTACACTTCAGTATATTCCACCTTGTTATATTACACTTCAGTATATTCCACCTTGTTATATTACACTTCAGTATATTCCAACATGATATATTACACTTCAGTATATTCCAACATGTTATATTACACTTCAGTATATTCCAACATGATATATTACACTTCAGTATATTCCAACATGTTATATTACACTTCAGTATATTCCAACATGTTATATTACACTTCAGTATATTCCAACATGTTATATTACACTTCAGTATATTCCACCATGTTATATTACACTTCAGTATATTCCAACATGTTATATTACACTTCAGTATATTCCAACATGATATATTACACTTCAGTATATTCCAACATGTTATATTACACTTCAGTATATTCCAACATATTATATTACATTTCAGTATATTCCAACATGTTATATTACACTTCAGTATATTCCAACATGTTATATTCCATATCATCTTGCACTACTGCATTTAAATCTGGCCTAGTCAACAATGAGTCATGCTAGTTATTTTATCATATCATCATTCTGCAAAGGCATCTGGGAGTACAAGATTACCTATGCGCTGCATGGCTTTTTCTGCTAATGGGTATTTCCTGGAGCTTTATCTTGCCTCCGTCGCTGTCTGCTGCATCCCGATGTGCTCGCTTTGTGTTACTTCTCAAGTTGCCAGCATGCTTTTAGAGAAGAAGCATCGCGGATTTGGAGTGAGAGAGAAGACGAGTGGAGAAGAGAGAGGGAAGCGAGACAGAGACTCATGCAGGATGTATGTTGTACTCCACAGACTTGCTCTACTTTCACCTTGTTTATTGCGAGATAATCTTTTCTATTCATCTGTAAAGCGTTTGTATATCAGCAGCATATTTAGTTTACACAAGTATTTACTACTGGGTCTAATTTTATACCAGGTTCTGGCTGGCAGACAAGAGCAGATTCGAGAAAAGATGGCAGAATTACGCAAGAAGCAGCAAGAGTCCCTAGAAAGGAGAGAGGAACTCATTAAGGATATGGAGAAGGCTAATGAAATGACGCAGAGGGAGCGAGAGCAGACACAGAGGCAGAAGGAACAGCAGAGAGAGGAGATTGGTGCTCAGGTACACGTATTTTCTTATCTTCTTGACAGAATTTGGTTTGTTTTCCTAACTATACACACACTTGTTGTCAACACATTCCGTACAACTGGCCAGTTGCTTTGTGCAGCCAGCATTTTGCTTTGTGTATATTCCAGATATCCACACGAATGACTGAGAAGGAAAGAGGTGTTGTTGATGAAATAGCCCAGCTCGAAATTGAAAAGAAAGCAGAACAAGATTATGACGAGCTACTGAGACAAGAAGCCAATAATTTACGTTTAAAGGGTTACCAGCCACAGGTTTGCCATTAAAATTTTAGGGGATGACAACTTTGCAATTTTATTTAGAATAATATTTCAGGAAGAGAACTTTCATGCTCAGCAGCTGCAAAGGTTACTGCCAGCAGCTGGTATAACGTTTTGTTTCATTACTTCTCCAACATAACTCTGTCATCGTCATATTAGCAACCCACTAACTTTCTAATTAAGACATTTAATTGTACATTTATGGCTTACATCCCTGTAGAGTTGAATCAATGTTTAGTGAATATTTCATCATAAAATGTATTTCACACTTTGCTACAATTAACAGTTTCTTAGTTAAAAATTACATCTTACATCCGAAGCATGTGAATAGTGCTTGTAGGTGTGTGAAAATAGTGCTTGTTGGTGTGTGAATATAGTGCTTGTAGGTGTGTGAATATAGTGCTTGTATGTGTGTGAATATAGTGCTTTTATGTGTGTGAATATAGTGCTTGTAGGTGTGTGAATATAGTGCTTGTAGGTGTGTGAATATAGTACTTGTAGGTGAGTGAATATAGTGCTTGTAGGTGTGTGAATATAGTGCTTGTAGGTGAGTGAATATAGTGCTTGTAGGTGTGTGAATATAGTGCTTGTAGGTGTGTGAATATAGTGCTTGTAGGTGTGTGAATATAGTGCTTGTAGGTGAGTGAATATAGTGCTTGTAGGTGTGTGAATATAGTGCTTGTAGGTGAGTGAATATAGTGCTTGTATGTGTGTGAATATAGTACTTGTAGGTGAGCGAATATAGTGCTTGTAGGTGTGTGAATATAGTACCTGTAGGTGTGTGAATATAGTGCTTGTATGTGTGTGAATATAGTGCTTGTAGGTGAGCGAATATAGTACTTGTAGGTGTGTGAATATAGTACTTGTAGGTGAGCGAATATAGTGCTTGTAGGTGTGTGAATATAGTACCTGTAGGTGTGTGAATATAGTGCTTGTATGTGTGTGAATATAGTGCTTGTATGTGTGTGAATATAGTGCTTGTAGGTGTGTGAATATAGTGCTTGTAGGTGTGTGAATATAGTACTTGTAGGTGAGTGAATATAGTGCTTGTATGTGTGTGAATATAGTACTTGTATGTGTGTGAATATAGTACTTGTAGGTGTGTGAATATAGTGCTTGTAGGTGTGTGAATATAGTGCTTGTAGGTGTGTGAATATAGTGCTTGTAGGTGTGTGAATATAGTACTTGTAGGTGTGTGAATATAGTACTTGTAGGTGTGTGAATATAGTGCTTGTAGGTGTGTGAATATAGTGCTTTTATGTGTGTGAATATAATGCTTGTAGGTGAGTGAATATAGTGCTTGTAGGTGTGTGAATATAGTGCTTGTAGGTGTGTGAATATAGTACTTGTAGGTGAGTGAATATAGTGCTTGTATGTGTGTGAATATAGTACTTGTAGGTGTGTGAATATAGTACTTGTAGGTGTGTGAATATAGTGCTTGTAGGTGTGTGAATATAGTGCTTGTAGGTGTGTGAATATAGTGCTTGTAGGTGTGTGAATATAGTACTTGTAGGTGTGTGAATATAGTACTTGTAGGTGAGTGAATATAGTGCTTGTAGGTGTGTGAATATAGTGCTTTTATGTGTGTGAATATAGTGCTTGTAGGTGAGTGAATATAGTGCTTGTAGGTGTGTGAATATAGTGCTTGTAGGTGTGTGAATATAGTACTTGTAGGTGTGTGAATATAGTGCTTGTAGGTGTGTGAATATAGTGCTTGTAGGTGTGTGAATATAGTGCTTGTAGGTGTGTGAATATAGTGCTTGTAGGTGTGTGAATATAGTGCTTGTAGGTGTGTGAATATAGTGCTTGTAGGTGTGTGAATATAGTGCTTGTAGGTGTGTGAATATAGTGCTTGTAGGTGTGTGAATATAGTACTTGTAGGTGTGTGAATATAGTACTTGTAGGTGAGTGAATATAGTGCTTGTAGGTGTGTGAATATAGTGCTTGTATGTGTGTGAATATAGTGCTTTTATGTGTGTGAATATGGTGCTTGTATGTGTGTGAATATAGTGCTTGTAGGTGTGTGAATATAGTGCTTGTAGGTGTGTGAATATAGTGCTTGTAGGTGTGTGAATATAGTACTTGTAGGTGTGTGAATATAGTGCTTGTAGGTGTGTGAATATAGTGCTTGTAGGTGTGTGAATATAGTGCTTGTAGGTGTGTGAATATAGTACTTGTAGGTGAGTGAATATAGTGCTTGTAGGTGTGTGAATATAGTGCTTGTAGGTGTGTGAATATAGTGCTTGTAGGTGTGTGAATATAGTGCTTGTAGGTGTGTGAATATAGTGCTTGTAGGTGTGTGAATATAGTACTTGTAGGTGTGTGAATATAGTGCTTGTAGGTGTGTGAATATAGTGCTTGTAGGTGTGTGAATATAGTGCTTGTATGTGTGTGAATATAGTGCTTTTATGTGTGTGAATATAGTGCTTGTATGTGTGTGAATATAGTGCTTGTAGGTGTGTGAATATAGTGCTTGTAGGTGTATGAATATAGTGAATGTAGTGCTTATAGAGATTACCATGCTATAATAACATGTTCTTTTGAATAGATTGCATTATTTTGTTCGCTGCTGATTCTTCTTAGATTCACAGTCGGAGGGGAAAGTCTGCATGGCAGTAACTCCATATTTGATTGGTTAATTACTTACTTAACACGGATGGTTACCACACTAAGACTGTCGCCATGACTCATGTGCAACTAAAATATACCTACAAGTCAGAGACGGTGTTTCGCCAAACTCACGAACATCATTACATTCCTTCACTCACAGCCTCAACTTGTCAATAGGACTTCACAGATGTCAAAGTCAAGTCCTAAAAACCTCTAAGTAAGATCTCTTTTTAATGTCCACACTTTCCGAGCTCCAATTCTGTTTTACTGCAGATGTCATTTAGAAAGGGTAGAACCCATACAATCTCCAGTTTGCTTGCAAAGCTAAAATGTTTTTGTTGAGTTTCATGTGGTGTTTATTTACATTTTTATAACATATTTATTCATCAATATTTTATTACAAAATAAAAGTTTTCTTTCAATTGAAGTGCACTTCTGCATAAGCTGATGGGCTAAAATACTATAAATGCTGGAAACATGCAGGAAAATGATCAGCTCACTGTAGACATACTAGTAATAAGTAAAGTCAGCATGACCCTAGTGTGTGGCCATAGAGTGCGAGCTTAGCAGGAAAGAAAGAGCATTAGCAATGGAGTCCCCGAGAGGGTTGTAAATACTGGTTATACAATATTATTGGAAGACTGATATACCATCTTTGGTGGGTGAAGCTCATTGCATGACTGCATGCAAAAGAACGAATCATTTTTAATATGAAGCAAATCTGATGAGCAGTTTACGTAAGAGTAATGAATAGCCGTCTCATCAGCTAGTTACGGAGTTGTTGCCCATCGCATAGATTCATTGGTGCAGCTCATGCGCTCCTTTAGCTTCGGAATTTCTTCATAGTCTCTACCAATTGTGCAAAACTTGGTCGATCGTCTTTTCTGCAAAACCACAAAATATAAATTTTAATGTGTACATAGTGCTTACAAGCATCAAATACAAATGATCACATTGGTTATGAACATGAAATATAAATTTTAATGTGTACATAGTGCTTACAAGCATCAAATACAAATGATCACATTGGTTATGAACATGAAATATAGGTTTTAATGTGTACATAGTGCTTACAAGCATCAAATACAAATGATCACATTGGTTATGAACATGAAATATAAGTTGTAATATACAGTAGATGACCCTACATGTATAATGTAAACCTATAACGTACATTTTACATAACATAAAGAATTTGTGTAAATTTTTTCTTCGTGCTATGTAAAAAATTATAAATAGTGTAAAGTGTAAGTCAGTGAAAATTTGATTCGAATAACGATAATTTTGTAGTCTTACAAATATCGCTTTCTCTTTTGCCGCACTTTTGAGAGAAAACGATGTATATCTCTATCGATTTATACAAGTACTCCGGCAGTCTAGTTCGCCGTGAGAGAATGTCAGGTCTGTTGATAAAGCACAGATAATAAGTAGCCGCAGTTATTAAGAAATACTTGGAAGTCATCGATTGATGCAGGTGTTAGAATGACGATACCTTAATGTCACAAGATGGGGTGTCGTCGAAAGCTATAAACGGATGGACATATAGACACTGCTCTTATCATAGTTAAAATATATTTTTGTTTTACGTTATTGCAGACATGTAAAATATTTTTTTATTATTTTTCCTTTGCAGAATAGACCTTGCATAGAAAAAAATGAACAAATAGTTGTAAATTGACATTGGATGTGCGCACTCCCCTTAACTTAAACATGTACCCTAAACCAAGTGAAAGTGATAAGGAGAAAAATAGTCGATACAAACCAATAATACTGCAGTTACGGCACAGCCAATAAATTGAAAAGATCAGCCTGGTTTTTTCCTTCTTGCAGGGTCAAAAGGGTGAGTCTGGAGAGATCTTTGAATGAATTAAGTAATTTACATGTATTTTACTATTCCAATTATGGATTATTTATGTTGTAGGAACGTCTACTGCATACAGATGGCTTACAAGCATTAATTACAAAAAATACTAAATGTACATTGATTGTGAATGAATCGGATAGCGCCAGTTAGCCAGCATTTGCAGCACCAACAATGGAAATCTGGTGAAAAGCTGTTTTCAAGTGAGAAGTGTCCTTTTCACACTGCTCAACACAATATAGTGATTTTCTCTATTCGATGCTACACACTGCATACTAAAGCTAATAAACCATATCAAATATTCACATGACAGGAACTGCTAGCAAGTGTACACGCTCCCCTATACCTTGCCTGATTCACGTAGCTGAGACACAACGTAACAAACCAAGCAACCAGCGGAATAAAATTTGTGCGATAAGGATAAAAAGATATGAAAATTTTCTGATCTTTTTTTCTATAAAATGAACAACTCTGTTAATTTAATTTTTCATTTGCGCCATAATAGATACATATTTCTCGAGTTAGCTTCAAGTACCGGAAAACAGTTTATACCGCTGAATATTTATTACAAAAGTTGACGTTGGGAAAATTTATTTCATGGTGAGTGGAAACATAGCCTGATGCAACTGCGGTGGCGTGAACTAGTCAACCCTGATGATAAACCTTTACCGCTGGAAAGTGAGGATAGAATGTATAATGAAATATAAGTTTTAATATACAGTAGATGACCCTACATGTATAATGTAAACCTATAACGTACATTTCACATAATGTAAAGAATTTATATTATGATATAATCTTAGCAAACTGCGATTTTGACCTCCCAGCAACTTTCCTGGCCAGAGTTAATGTGAAACTTGAAAACTTACTCGTATTGCCAGCAGTCTAACATGACTTTATAGACATCTGCTGGACATTCTTGTGGTTTGTCTAGTCTTTTTCCTTCATCTATCATTCTTATAATTTCAGCCCCCTTTAGTTTCTATCAAATCAGTAATGACAGCCTGTACATGAATGAAGCGACAAACCCGCACATGACAAACCTGTACATGACAAACCCGTACATGACAAACCTATACATGACAAGCCTGTACATGACAAAGCTACTAACAAATCTGCTTGCTAACGCAAATTGTTCTGGTTTGTAATTACACACATGATATTAATAATATGAGCTGATGAGCTGCAGAGAACTGCAAGAGAAATACACGCGGTAATTATATGGCCAGCATGGCAAAGTATGGAGTATAAGCGCTAGCACTTACTTGATAAGGTTTGCCTCCCCTTGATGTTGCTTCCCAAAGTGTTACACCATAACTCCAAACATCAGACTTAGAGTCAAACTTAAAATAATAGATACATTCGGGGGCGTACCACTTGAGAGGCCATTTTCCAGCAGCAGACGCCTACAAACCCAAGAGCTTAGCAATAATGTAAACTTTACTCAACAAATTGAGAAGCTTCAATAAAATCATTGCAATAGTAAGTCAACAATAAAGTTGGCAATAAATAAGCTCCACGCGTAACCTGCAATATAAATGTCTTTCGTGATAAGTTGCACGCATTCCACTTCCAACTCAAGCTCTACTTCCACAAAACCTACACTAACAACTCTTTAACTAATAACTCTCACTAACCAACAACTTACAAACGCATAACCTTCTCACTAACGATGACCCTCCAACTACCAATATCCTAAAATTTAAGCTTCAGCTTTTTGAGCCACAGCTGAAAGTTTTGAAAGAAGAGGTCACTACCTTATAATATTCACCATCCATGCCAAGTGCTTTTGACATTCCAAAATCACTAATTTTGGCAAACGAGTTGTTGACCAGAAGCACATTTCTCGCGGCTAAATCTCGATGCACGAACTTTTGAGATTCCAAGTATCGCATTCCCACAGCGACTTGATGCATGAGATTTGTGATCTTTATCATGGGCAGATTCCTAAAATACAGCGATGAACAACCTACCAACGCTGTGCATTTATATTCTTCAAAATCAATGCACCCATTGTATTTTTCTATGCGTATTGTTAATCTCGCTTTTTTCAGCGTGCATGATAGATATGCTTACGGATCCTCCTTGAGGAACTTGTTTAAGGGGCCGAGAGGAGCCAGCTCCAACACCAACATTATAGTGTCCGCATGACATACACCGATTAACCTCACAACATTTCGGTTTTTTAATGCAGCCATTATTCTTGCTTCCTTCATTATTTCCTCCTGCAATCAGTCAAATACTAATATCAGCATGCGATATCTCTGAGTCATGAAAATATCCTGGGTGAGACGATGAGTCAATGAGTCAATGACAAAGGATTTAATAGTAAGTGTTGAAATTGGCATACGACTGAAACCGGAGCAAAGTCCAAAATAAAAGACACAAATGGACTCTTAGCTTCCTAATATGAAGTGCTAAACGTAAGGGTTTTCCCTATTATAAGCAGCAGTTTTTCATCAATTATTACAATGAAATACATGCAGCTGACAATACACAGACCATACACAACAACCGATGATTTAGTTTTGAAAAATTTCCACAATGTAAGATACCTGAGATGAAACCAACTTTCACAATTCATACCTTTCCAGCAGCGTCATCGAGCTTTAGAGTTTTGACCGCAACTGGAATGTTTTGTCCACCCCGTTTATACACACCCTTGAGAACAGAACCAAAGCAGCCAGCACCAAGCTTGTCTTTGAGTTCAAGGTCTTTTAGGGAAAGGTTGAATGAGGCCTCTGTGGTTGGCACAGAGTCGTAAATCTTTTGTGTCTCATCATTAATCTCGAGCGGAACACTAGGCTGACCTGTCAAGCATGATAAATGCTAATCTTGCAGGTCATTTGTACTTAATTGAGACAAATGGACCAATCAAACAACTGAAATTATATAAAACTACATAAATAATGACCAAACTAAAAGATCGGATTAGTGGCTAGCTGTTGATCATGAAATGTTGCTGAACTAAAGTTTGCTGACAAGAGCAGACAAATCTGTCAAGATTAATTGATACATATATTAAAGACATGAATAAAAATACCTTAACAATGTCGAGATAAATAAAGTGCAGTGTTATTATATACATATCTGTGTATGTAACTATTGATAACATAGTGTTGCTATAATTGTGTGTATGTAACTACTAGTTGCATAGCATTGCTATAATTGTGTATAAGTAGCTACAGGTAGCGTAGCATTGCTATAATTGTGTACATGTAGCTACAGGTAGCGTAGCACTGCTATAATTGTGTATATGTAGCTACAGCTAACACATTGTTGGTATACTTGTGTTTAATCAGTTGTGGATTTCTAAAGCAATTGAAACATAGCAAAGGTAAAACTACTATGAGTACCGACACCAGCATAAGAGAGAGCAAACCCAGGGAGTTGTTGATGAAAAAGACGGAGCAGCTAGATACACAGGTAAAGCACCAAACGCAACAGCAATCACGCTTAGAAATGTGCTGCTAGAGAGACAGCAGCCACTAATAGTGAGCAGCTGACTACTGTCATAGGTTACAAGTGGGTGTTAGAAAAAAGAGAGAGGTAAAAGGCTGTGCCACGCGATAATGTAAAGCCTTGGCTATGCGTACGGGTGCAGACGAAGAACTTACGAGAGCGAGGAAGCTCTGGCTCATCCCAAACCGCTTCAGCTAGGTGACCAGCCATGCGGTGCCTACCTGAAGCAAAGGATTTTGCTGGCCTCGGAGGAGTTGCTGGCAGAAAGCCATTGTGCTGTTCTACACAAACCAACAAACGGCAGCGATGAACAAGTACGGGTAAGTCACTCACATGTGACATAACAACAATGTCAAAGGCTAGGTTACAGAAAACTACATCAACTAGTCATGCATGCCCAGTAGTAAAGCAAAGGGGTAGAATGTGGTAAAAAGTCACTTTTACTGCACACAAGAACAGAGGAACAAGAACACACAATCTCGCATGCTGAAAATAGGCGTGTGCTTTCACACAGCGAGTGCACTGAGGTAGCGAGTAGTGTTCTTACATATTTTAATTTAGAAAAGCATAGTTACAGATGAAAAATTATTTAAATACAGTCAAACATGGATAACTCGCCCACGGATAGCTCAAACACATGGTTAATTTGAACGGTTTCTTTAGTCCGTTCCCACGTAATGATAAATTGCTATAGATAACTCGAACTCAACACTGTTAATTCGAACTGTTTTTTGCCCAACGGCTACCGAAACGGTTGTTATCGCTTCAGAAAATCACTTTATTCAAAGCCATAGAGGTAAACCTCATCTTTTCGTAATTCATAAGCGTCGTTATTACCACCATCGGCAAAATATTTTTGTCAACGACTTTTCTAAAGGTTTGGTGAAATTTGATTTATACTGCTATACGATTAATAGCACGGGCTAGCCGGGTCACACACGCAAGGATTTTCGCCACGCACATACAAAACAAAAACAGCATGTTGTTTTTGTTTTGTATGGCGTGGCGAAAATCCTTGAGTGCGTGACCCGGCTAGCCCGTGATGAATACCTAGTTTTCTGACGTTGATTTCGTGTTGAATCGACGTCGGAATGTTGAATGTTTAAAACGTCTTAAAAAATGTTGTAATTAAACGTATACGTTGTCTTAGCTAAAAAATCTATTCATCGTTTGACCTAAACACAAAATACGTGTGTACATTCAATAAGTATTTATTCAAAAAGCGTGAGTGATATACAATGTACCGTAAAACCTCGTAAAACTTTTAATTGAACTGCCTCGGAGTGTTGCTCTTAACGAATCCCAGGTAAAGTAAGGTAATCTTTCCATAAACTTCAAGAAAAATTGGCAAAATTGATCGTGGGTAAAACGTTCAAAAGAAAAAGATGTCTTTTCTTTTGAGCACTTCAACAACGATCAAGTTTTGCCAATGTCAATCTAAAAAAACGTCCTGGCAATAACATCACCTCAAACAACAAACCAATCTCAAGTGATAGAAAAATCTCTATACTTTTTGATAAAAACTTTTTAAACTTTACATTAGAAGCATTTAATTTGAAACAAGTCATTTGTGCTTTTGATTTATATTATAGTTTGTATATGTACATGTATCTACTAATAAATAAGTAAAAACATGGACTTGTGACAGTGCTCTGATAACTTGAACGCTCTGATAATTCGAACACTTTTGCTCGGTCCCGTGAAGTTCGAGTTATCCATGTTTGACTGTAGTTAGTTATCCTATTACTGCGCTGCTTTCGTGCTTTGAGGATATCCTTATTAAAGGTCAAAAGGTCATCATTATGCTGAAAACACCAAAATATGTTGTACGCAACTAAATATCGGTTATGCGTAACCCAATGGCACAAATTTTACCTTATCATCACATGGAGAATAACATAACATCATTAATTAACCAAGTGTTGAGCACGTCTCACCTCAGTGCTAATAAATTTTATGCAAGGCATATACCAGCTGTAATAGCCTGCTCGAGGCTTCCGAGATAAACTATACTTTAGACGAGTCACAAGTATAATAATAACCTTATGCTAGCAATATGAATATGTATAACTGTGACATTGATCAGCATTCACTCAGCTCACTATAAACAGCAATTTGAATATGTATAACTGTGACATTGATCAGCATTCACTCAGCTCACTATAAACAGCAATATGAAGATGTATAACTGCAACATTGATCAGCATTCACTCAGCTCACTATAAACAGCAATATGAATATGTATCACTGCAACATTGATCAGCATTCACTCAGCTCACTATAAACAGCAATATGAATATGTATAACTGTGACATTAATCAGCATTCACTCAGCTCACTATAAACAGCAATATGAATATGTATAACTGCAACATTGATCAGCTTTCACTCAGCTCACTATAAACAGCAATATGAATATGTATAACTGCAACATTGATTAGCATTCACTCAGCTCACTATAAACAGCAATATGAATATGTATAACTGCAACATTGATCAGCATTCACTCAGCTCACTATAAACAGCAATATGAATATGTATAACTGCAACATTGATCAGCATTCACTCAGCTCACTATAAACAGCAATATGAAGATGTATAACTGCAACATTGATCAGCATTCACTCAGCTCACTATAAACAGCAATTTGAATATGTATAACTGTAACATTGATCAGCATTCACTCAGCTCACTATAAACAGCAATATGAATATGTATAACTGTGACATTGATCAGCATTTACTCAGCTCACTATAAACAGCAATATGAATATGTATAACTGCAACATTGATCGGCATTCACTCAGCTCACTATAAACAGCAATATGAATATGTATAACTGCAACATTGATCAGCATTCACTCAGCTCACTATAAACAGCAATATGAATATGTATAACTGTGACATTGATCAGCATTCACTCAGCTCACTATAAACAGCAATATGAAGATGTATAACTGCAACATTGATCAGCATTCACTCAGCTCACTATAAACAGCAATTTGAATATGTATAACTGTAACATTGATCAGCATTCACTCAGCTCACTATAAACAGCAATATGAATATGTATAACTGTGACATTGATCAGCATTTACTCAGCTCACTATAAACAGCAATATGAATATGTATAACTGCAACATTGATCGGCATTCACTTAGCTCACTATAAACAGCAATATGAATATGTATAACAGCAACATTGATCAGCTTTCACTCAGCTCACTATAAACAGCAATATGAATATGTATAACAGCAGCATTGATCAGCATTCACTCAGCTCACTATAAACAGCATTATGAATATGTATAACTGCAACATTGATCAGCATTTACTCAGCTCACTATAAACAGCAATATGAATATGTATAACTGCGACATTGATCAGCATTCACTCAGCTCACTATAAACAGCAATATGAATATGTATAACTGTGACAATGATCAGCATTCACTCAGCTCACTATAAACAGCAATATGAATATGTATAACTGTGACAATGATCAGCATTCACTCAGCTCACTATAAACAGCAATATGAATATGTATAACTGCAACATTGATCGGCATTCACTCAGCTCACTATAAACAGCAATATGAATATGTATAACTGCAACATTGATCAGCATTCACTCAGCTCACTATAAACAGCAATATGAATATGTATAACTGCAACATTGATCAGCATTCACTCAGCTCACTATAAACAGCAATATGAATATGTATAACTGCAACATTGATCAGCATTCACTCAGCTCACTATAAACAGCAATATGAATATGTATAACTGCAACATTGATGAGCATTCACTCAGCTCACTATAAACAGCAATATGAATATGTATAACTGCAACATTGATCAGCATTCACTCAGCTCACTATAAACAGCAATATGAATATGTATAACTGCGACATTGATCGGCATTCACACAGCTCACTATAAACAGCAATATGAATATGTATAACTGCAACATTGATCAGCATTCACTCAGCTCACTATAAACAGCAATATGAATATGTATAACTGTGACATTGATCAGCTTTCACTCAGCTCACTATAAACAGCAATATGAATATGTATAACTGCGACATTGATCAGCATTCACTCAGCTCACTATAAACAGCAATATGAATATGTATAACTGCAACATTGATCAGCATTCACTCAGCTCACTATAAACAGCAATATGAATATGTATAACTGCAACATTGATCAGCTTTCACTCAGCTCACTATAAACAGCAATATGAATATGTATAACTGCAACATTGATCAGCTTTCACTCAGCTCACTATAAACAGCAATATGAATATGTATAACTGCAACATTGATCAGCATTCACTCAGCTCACTATAAACAGCAATATGAATATGTATAACTGTGACATTGATCAGCATTCACTCAGCTCACTATAAACAGCAATATGAATATGTATAACTGCAACATTGATCAGCATTCACTCAGCTCACTATAAACAGCAATATGAATATGTATAACTGCAACATTGATCAGCAATCACTCAGCTCACTATAAACAGCAATATGAATATGTATAACTGCAACATTGATCAGCATTCACTCAGCTCACTATAAACAGCAATATGAATATGTATAACTGTAACATTGATCAGCAATCACTCAGCTCACTATAAACAGCAATATGAATATGTATAACTGCAACATTGATCAGCATTCACTCAGCTCACTATAAACAGCAATATGAATATGTATAACTGCAACATTGATCAGCATTCACTCAGCTCACTATAAACAGCAATATGAATATGTATAACTGCAACATTGATCAGCATTTACTCAGCTCACTATAAACAGCAATATGAACATGTATAACTGCAACATTGATCAGCATTTACTCAGCTCACTATAAACAGCAATATGAATATGTATAACTGTGACAATGATCAGCATTCACTCAGCTCACTATAAACAGCAATATGAATATGTATAACTGCAACATTGATCAGCATTTACTCAGCTCACTATAAACAGCAATATGAATATGTATAACTGCAACATTGATCAGCATTCACTCAGCTCACTATAAACAGCAATATGAATATGTATAACTGCAACATTGATCAGCATTCACTCAGCTCACTATAAACAGCAATATGAATATGTATAACTGCAACATTGATCAGCATTCACTCAGCTCACTATAAACAGCAATATGAATATGTATAACTGCAACATTGATCAGCATTCACTCAGCTCACTATAAACAGCAATATGAATATGTATAACTGCAACATTGATCAGCATTCACTCAGCTCACTATAAACAGCAATATGAATATGCATAACTGCAACATTGATCAGCATTCACTCAGCTCACTATAAACAGCAATATGAATATGTATAACTGCAACATTGATCAGCATTCACTCAGCTCACTATAAACAGCAATATGAATATGTATAACTGCAACATTGATCAGCATTCACTCAGCTCACTATAAACAGCAATATGAATATGTATAACTGTGACATTGATCAGCATTTACTCAGCTCACTATAAACAGCAATATGAATATGTATAACTGTAACATTGATCAGCTTTCACTCAGCTCACTATAAACAGCAATATGAATATGTATAACTGCAACATTAATCAGCATTCACCCAGCTCACTATAAACAATCAACGATTCCCTTTAAAGAAAACATAAACCTGCAGCTTTTTATGTTTCGAAGTTTTTTTTTATTTAGATAGGTTAATAGTTCAAGTGAAAGACAAAAGTGATACTGAAGTTATGATACTGATATGTTAGATTGACAGCACGAATTGTTGTAAAGATTTGGATATGAAATTTGACTCCCTTCAGAGGTAAAGGCACTCATAATAATCAGCAACCTGAATGACATCAACATGAGATGAACAATGTTTACTTGCAGACCAGAAAATTCAACCGCTTACCTTTAACCTTGTTGAATTTGTGAGGTTGAATATTTCCTTTACTGCCTCGTGGCTCATTAGACCGTGTTGTGCTGACGGTAGCTGATGCGCCACGATTGGAGGAATTATACTGCTGTCCTTGGAGCTGCCTGAATGGAGCTAAAAACACATAAAGGAAACAATGACTCGACAACGACATTTATGGCTGCCGGCATGTTAAAATCTATTGATGAAATTCATGACATTAACAGCTGAACTGACATTAGGTATACAAAAAGTATGTGACATAATTCATGCAGCCAAAGCTCCGACTCCTTACTAGATATCTGCTAGTATTACGGATGGACAAGCCTAAGGGAATATGACTGGTTGGTGAAAGTATTACTGATGTGCATGGGAGGAAGACACTTACGCTGGTAACCGGGTCTTATACAAGGCAGTTTTAGTGGACAGAGGAGGCCATCAGCCTTGTTGTGGTAGTGGTCAACCATCTGCAAAAGAGAAAGCTGTTAGACACACCGAGGCTTGTACTTCATAGCCAACCATGTTGTCAAGGATGGAAGACAATCGTTATACCGTCTGACCGCAACATCACAGGTCGTTCACGGGTTCCAGAGACGCTTTCAATGGAAAGGTTATAGAACATTAATTACACAAAATGATTTTATACAAAAAATTTATGTCATTACTCGTAGAAAGATTTCTAGCTCTCCTTCCCTTCACACTAGTACCAAGAGTACAGTCATGTCTCGACATACGAGTGCGCTAATGTCAGAGAAAAATCAAAATACGAGCAAAACTGAGCAAGTTTCCACCTTGAGATACGAAAACCTTTGAGATACGAGCATATGAGCCAGTTCTCGATGGCTGCTAAATGGCCATGTATGCGAGAAACAGTTTTCAAGAACAGCACCGCTTCAAATAGGTTTGAAAAAAGTTTTAAAAAGGTCAACTAAAATTTATAGTGAAAGCGAGGCAAAAAGCACCAAGCCAAAAACAGATAATAAAAAGTCAAGACCAAAATCAAATTAACGTTATGTTAGGTGAAACTTAGCTTTAAATGTATATTAAGTAAGCCAAATTCATTTAAGTTATATTCAAAGTCTGTGTTAGCTTACATATCATTACAAAAGTGTAGTGTACCAAACGCATGGCTGTCAAGTCTCTCTCACACTGCCATTAGCCTCTACTTCAGCCTCAAAGGTAAAATCTTGATTGCAGAGCATGACCACTAAATAGATATTTGTTACTTGTAGGCCTAGGTAGTGAATAATAATTAAAAACGTTTGTCCATCTTAATATCCTGTTTTAAGTAGTTCTCTTTAGTATGAGAGCAGATCAAATAACATTAAGTTATTTTATTTAGGAAATATTGCATTGAGATACGAGAATATTGACATGCGAACTCAGTCCCAGAATACATTAAGCTCGTATGTCAAGGTATGACTGTACATGTAGTACAAGTATGCGCAATACCAGTATGTACAAAAAGTCAATTAGACTTTCCTAGCAGCTAAACACAGCCATCGATTTTGCACCCTGCAAGCTCTATCATTAATATAATGATCTATGAAAATTGAGCAGAGTTCCTCTTGACATTTGGCCGTAGAAAGCATTTAGAGCCTGACAGTTCACTAATCTCATATTGAACATTGGGTAGAACTGATGAGTGTAGAGCACAGGAAAAAACATCAAAAGGGCTTTAGAAGTCCGCCTCGCCTAAAGACAGATCCTTTAGTAAAGAACAAATTATCCATCAACTAGCTGAAATAAAAGTATTCTTATGTGTGAGTCCTCTATAACTTCCGATACGATTGCTTTATACACACAACAGATAGCTCTTGATAAAATTCTTCCAGTATCCGAAAAATGAAAGTAGATTGCAGAAACGGGCGGGAGAAGACAAATATTAATTAATAGTAAGGGAATATGAATAAAACGCATGGATAAAAGATGGCAGCGGAGAGTACCTACCTCGATGAGACTCTCAAAATTGGGGCCTTGCTCGATGTGATACATTCTATTCTTAAAGCTAACAATATAATGCTTTGCCTCCGCTTCAAAGCTTAGCGTTAATCTATATTCTCCTTTGTCCTTCTGGTAACGTAACCTGCAAACATATGTTGCAACCAAGGCTAATCCAAAGGTACGTCATGGTAACAAACTTACGACAAGACTCATAGCATTTTAACCTTGACATATGAGCTAACCCTTTGCTAGCAGAGTCTGATAGCAGTATGATAAGTATTGGAACTAATAACTGATCTAATCTACAAATGAGGTTGAGATATACATGTAGATAGGCAAATAGAAAAAAGCCCACAGCAACAGTTTGTAGGACAACTGTTAATGTTTTTGAACAATTTATTAAACGTTTCCTGCACTGTTTGAACATACTGTTCGAAAGGAACAGTATGTAGCTGAAAAGCCTTGTACGAGTCAGCATCCTTCAACTAGCTAACAGTGCACAGGGAGAGCAATAAATTGCCAAAATAAATCCCTGTTGATGAAAATCAACAGGGATTTATTTCTCACTATTCTTATAGATTTATTCTGTCACCCTAACACTACCTTTTCATTCAGAAAGCTTGCACATTCTTAATAGAAGGTCATGTGTCCGAAGAGAAGAAAAAACTAGATTTTTATGAGAGAGAGCATTCACTCAAGTAGATTAAGTGACAGCGCTGTCAGGAGTCTGAGTTAGATCAAATGGCATCAATGGAACTACCTTCACAAAGGTGACATCACATGTGAAGCAAGATAACGGCGAAATAAGGAATTGAGCAATAGTGGTAGTGGCAATAGCAAAGTATCCATAAACTTACACCTAGGCTCTATATTACAGTATGTACAAGTATACAATTCAATATGCATGACAGAGTTTATATACAAAGCTTAATCTAACAGCTCTGATTATTACGCATCTGTACAATCATGCAGAGCTGCACAAAGAAACAAAAATCCAATTTGATTGTTATTAATATTCATCAAAAAAATCTTCTGAAAGAAAAATATATAATAATCATTCTTATATGTACATAAAAAACAAATACAAAACAAGTAATCTTTCTGAAAAAAATGAACACTGTAATGCACAACCATAACCAAAAAAAACAAAATATTGGATATATGATTCTACTAAACATCTTTGTTGTCAATACACAGTTTATGTGCAATTGCAACATCAAATATTAGTGTTGAAGGTTGACATGCAATTCACGACTAACTTGTTTCCTTGCTCATTCAATTGTGAGCAGACATGATTTTATTAAGTGTCTTGTAAACTTTCAATTGTGAGCAGACATGATTTTATTAAGTGTCTTGTAAACTTTCAATTGTGAGCAGACATGATTCTATTAAGTGTCTTGTAAACTTTCAATTGTGAGCAGACATGATTTTATTAAGTGTCTTGTAAACTCATCCTTTTTAAGTTGATTTGTCAGTTTGCTGACCAATCTGCTGCTTTAATTATCATTGCTGTTGGCACTATTTTGACTACAGCAGACCAATGAAATTGAGGATGAACTATTCCTGTGCATACCGATAGTTTTAAGGTCCAAACACACTAGGCGATTTTATTGCGGGCTGTCACGAGGAGTTCGGAGAAATCGCTGGTGTGTGCCTAAACACTTGAGTGACTCACCAGCAAACGATAACGTGAGCAAGCTCACAAACTGCCAATAAAATTCTATATCATTAGTTTCTTCGGAGTTGTTAATAAATTTAGGTAAGTCAATATGGCGCCGTCTAGGCAATGACATAAACGACTTCCGCTTTCGTTATAAGGCCTATCTCACTTTCACACAACATATTATTATACAGATTATACACAACAAGAAAACATAAGAAAAAACGATTCTTGTATTTTTAACAGTAATATTTTACAACTTTTATAGATAGTTTACTTCATAAAAGTTTTTTATATTCAATATACTAAATATTTACCATTCTCATGATGGTCAACCCGTGCAACAATTGACTCCAAATGTTGGTTTTCATCTGTTTTATTTTTATTTTTTGTGTATCATGTCATATAGGACTGGGAGTGCTTTTATTAAATTTATAAACTACTCAGTGTTCGTTCTGATGATGTTTCAATCGCAACAAAATAGCAAAATGTTGCTACTGTACGGCATTCTGGGAAAACCAACCAATCAAAATGCATCTTGCTAGCAATAAAGTTGTGATAGAGAATGTCTAGCGCAGGGGTCAGAAACCTTTTTGACTGAGAAAGCCAAAAACACACACATGTTTCAAAATTTAATTCTAGGAGAGCCATATGTATATTTTGAATCTCGAAAACATAAAATTGAAAAAGAAGACCAACAAATATAGTATGTTTGAGCAATTTTAGAGTATAAGAAAACTGGACTTATTTTGAACATCAATGTTCGAATAACAATTTTTCTTTTAGCCATTTTTTGGTTCGAAGGGTTTACCTTTTGATCTAAAAATTACTCGTGCGGTCTCTGTAGGAGTACAGAACGAAGTACAGAAAGCACTAGAAACTCTTTGCTCCGCGCACCCCATCAAAAAGTTGCAAATGAAAATATATTTCTATTAAATGGACGTTATTTTTTATTGTGTTTATTGTTACTGTAATTTCAGCATTATTTGTATTATTACGTTAATTAAATTGACAGTCAAATTATGGATTATTTTTCCACTGATTTATCAAAAAGCCAGATGCAATCATCAAAAGAGCCACATATGGCTCGAGAGCCAAAGGTTCCCTACCCCTGGTCTAGCGTTATCGCTCTGCATGAGCTCGCTGAGCGAGTTCTAGCGCAGATTAGCGCCATGCAGCACGGTATTGCACAAAATATCGCCAAATGTGTTTGCACCTTTAGGGTTCAGGGATCAGACTTCTTTACAACAATTTGAGAGCAACCATTGCCAACCAATCGGCATCCTTTCACAACTGCCTATTTGTTGATGAGACTAAGATATTCATGAGGCAAGCATCCCTCTACCAACCCACTTGAGTCACCGAAATCTACCGAAACCATTAGCCTTCTATAAAAAGCATAGGTGTCCTTGGGTGCAGATATACAGGAATGACAAAAAAGAAGTGACAATACATTATGCCTGCTCGTTTCCCCCAAAGCAAATTATTGCATAAACAGAAATGCAGTTATGAATGATATTTCCCCATTTGAGCTTGACCACAAAGCATCTTGGAGTCAAACACCTTACCAATAAGATTACAATGCTGCTGAGAACAGTAATATCAGTGATATCAGTGATATTAGCCTCAGCTTGCTGACACTCTTGAAAAGCAAAGGAGCATAAGACTGCACAACCCACAGTATCTAAATAATAACTAGGAAGCTATTCAGATCAATGCAGATAAGGAAATTATATGAGAACGCTATCACCCTTTGCATGAGTCGATCGATATATGAATAATTGTAAAGGAGGAACTAATTTTTGCTTGTCATGCCTGTGCATTCAGTTGAGTAGAACCAATCATCAATACTCCTGACTTTGAGAAGGATGAAAGAAATTTCAGTTCTCATATCTCAGTTCATCAGCTGAGAGTCGTCACAACTTTGTGTCGTTAAACTACAACCTAGCAAATTTTATGCGAGAAACTATTTTCTTCTTCATAGAGATGCTCTCTTCCTTTCCTATTAGGCTCGTATATAATGTCCTTATTTCATTTATTGAATCTCTTCATATCTGGTCATCAGAATCTTTCCCTTTACGAGGTTCCGCTTGCTGAATCTAGTAAGAGACCATCTCCTACATGTTTGTAGAACTGACTCTTCTCGTTTGTTTTCAACCAAACAACTATCTTATTTCCCATTATATTGATTTAGTTTCCCTCATCCTCGTTTCTCTGTCAGCAGCCAACAACCAGAGTTTGAGCTCTAGGGTCAGCATGATTACCGGTGTTAAATCTAAACAGCTGCAGACACTTTCATTCATTTTTTACTTTATCCATTCATAGTACACATCCTGAATACATCGTATTAATATGATAATTGACCTTTCCGTAATCATCGTAATCATGTAATACATATTGGCTACATTTAATTCTATCTATTCTAAACTATCATTAGTCAGTTGGTTGTACTTATTCAAGCACTTGCTGCGCTTGAATAAAAGGCTGAACGTATCTTACTAAACCAGAAAACTATGTTATAGAAAAAACAATACACGCCCAAAAATTTAAAAAAACCCCCAACTGCCATGAAAGAAAAGTTTTCAGCTTTCAAACGAAAGTAAGCTCACAAAAGACCACAGCTTTGAACAATAGCCGTAGGAAACTGTGGATTCCTTTCTTAGTAGTGTTGAAAGCTATTAAGCACCAGTTAATCAGTTCAGTCAAAAGTTCCCCAACTATTGCCTACAGTCTCTTCGCTTTGCCCGTCATATCTGAGCATTACCCATAGTCCTTCAGCATTACCCATATCCCCTCAGCATTACCCATAGTCCCTCAGCATTACCCATAATCCGTTAGCATTACCCGTAGCCCCTCGGTTTTATCCATAATCTCCTAGTATATTTAGTAGTACTCATAGTCCCCTAGCATTGCCCATATCCCCTAGCATTACCCATAATCCCCTAGTATTGCCCATAGTGCCCCTAGTATTACCCATAGTCCCCTATCATTGCCCATAGTAACTAAGTCACTCAGTACCGTCAGTACCTTTTTAGTACTACCTAGACAGCTGTAGAAAAAACAACAGCCCTGAGACAGCTATTGAATGGGAAAGGCAAATGTTTGATTAATCTTTGAGAAGGCAAGGGTAGAATTTACTCACAGATATTTGCCATCTTCATGACCACATTTGGCAAAAGCGCGTTCAGCATCTTCTCTTGTGATGTTGCCATGAAACCAAGGCTGAGAAGTATGGAGAGTGCCCTTGACCTCATTTATTAATCTCTGTCTCATATCATCAGTCAGCAGTTCATTCCTATTTCCCTGTAGATGCCAACAGATTGCCAGCGTGCAAACACAGTCGCAAACACTAAACACACTAGCAGTGATACCAACAGAGATCAATATTATAAAATGCAAAAGTTAGTGACACACTTGGAGATATGTAAACACTCTACGGTAGGAAGTATAAAAGACAGAAAGAACCGGCACAGCCAAGAGATACTTCTCAAGTAGATGTTAATTATTCTCACCTTTATTCCAAGTTCCCTCGCCTTATCCAACAGAATTGCATCAAGTTCTGCAGAGGAAACTCCCCTAAATACCACATATGATTCATTGGGTGATCGGCTGCAGGGATTAGTCGGGTAGGTCAACAGTCCGTCTCTGTGTGTGCGATGGTACTCGAGCAGTTCCACTGGCCCAGGAAACCTTTTACCATTTTCTATCATTACTTTTCCATCAACTTGCATTTCCATGCTATAGTGGTGAATACTACAAAGAAAACGTGAAAGGGATCGGGTAGAAGAAACTAGGTATGATTGTCTAACATGAAAGGGATCGGGTAGAAGAAATTAGGTATGATTGTCTAACATGAAAGGGATCGGGTAGAAGAAACTAGGTATGATTGTATAACATGAAAGGGATCGGGCAGAAGAAACTAGGTATGATTGTCTAACATGAAAGGGATCGGGTAGAAGAAACTAGGTATGATGTCTAACATGAAAGGGATCGAGTAGAAGAAACTAGGTATGATTGTCTAACATGAAAGGGATCGGGTAGAAGAAACTAGGTATGATTGTCTAACATGAAAGGGATCGGGTAGAAGAAACTAGGTATGATTGTCTAACATGAAAGGGATCGGGTAGAAAAAACTAGGTTTGATTGTCTAACATGAAAGGGATCGGGTAGAAGAAACTAGGTATGAGTGCCTAACATGAAAGGGATCGGGTAGAAGAAACTAGGTATGATTGTCTAACATGAAAGGGATCGGATAGAAGAAACTAGGTATGATTGTCTAACATGAAAGGGATCGGGCAGAAGAAACTAGGTATGATTGTCTAACATGAAAGGGATCGGGTAGAAGAAACTAGGTATGATTGTCTAACATGAAAGGGATCGGGTAGAAGAAACTAGGTATGATTGTCTAACATGAAAGGGATCGGGTAGAAGAAACTAGGTATGATTGTCTAACATGAAAGGGATCGGGTTGAAGAAACTAGGTATGATTGTCTAACATGAAAGGGATCGGGTAGAAGAAACTAGGTATGATTGTCTAACATGAAAGGGATCGCGTAGAAGAAACTAGGTATGATTGTCTAACATGAAAGGGATCGGGTAGAAGAAACTAGGTATGATTGTCTAACATGAAAGGGATCGGGTAGAAGAAACTAGGTATGATTGTCTAACATGAAAGGAATCGGGTAGAAGAAACTAGGTATGATTGTCTAACATGAAAGGGATCGGGTTGAAGAAACTAGGTATGATTGTCTAACATGAAAGGGATCGGGTAGAAGAAACTAGGTATGATTGTCTAACATGAAAGGGATCGGGTAGAAGAAACTAGGTATGACTGTCTAACATGAAAGGGATCGGGTAGAAGAAACTAGGTATGATTGTCTAACATGAAAGGAATCGGGTAGAAGAAACTAGGTATGATTGTCTAACATGAAAGGGATCGGGTTGAAGAAACTAGGTATGATTGTCTAACATGAAAGGGATCGGGTAGAAGAAACTAGGTATGATTGTCTAACATGAAAAATTTTCAAAATACCAAGTAAAAGTCTAGCAAATATTCGACTCTACTAGAAGTATTTTCCAATATATGACATTAAAAGTTGGCCAAGCATTACAGTTTTGCAAGTAAAAGATAAGCAAAAAGTGAAAATTGACAAAAAACACAAAAAATTAAATAGGTTAAGTTAGTTTATATAAACTTCGCTTCTTGTAAGTTTGTGTAAGTTGCTACACTGCGTATCCCTATCATCCCCTCCACTTTCGCACCCACAGTTTCCTGCATCCCCAAGCATACACTGCGTTTGTCAGTCACCAAGGTAAAGAACAATAAAATACTTCTGTTTTAAACAG
The DNA here is from genome assembly GCF_963576615.1 of Watersipora subatra. Lineage (NCBI taxonomy): Eukaryota > Metazoa > Bryozoa > Gymnolaemata > Cheilostomatida > Watersiporidae > Watersipora > Watersipora subatra. Next base: position 72,901,804 of record NC_088710.1, read on the forward strand.
TAGCTTTTAATTAATGAGATTAAATTCTTTACATCTCTTACATAATGCATTTGTTAGCAACGAATCATAGATTTTGAAGCTGAGGAGAAGATTAAACGAAATACAATGTATTTTTATAAAAAAATATTAGCCCTAGCACATGAATGTTTTAACATACAAACCAAATATCTAAACGAACTAAATGCATCTGTGAAGGTCTGACTATACTGAGGTTTGCATTGAAAGCATAGTGAACAATCAGAGTAAAGTAGCGACTGTCCTATTGCGGTGAAGACATGAGTTAGTCTCAACATATTTTTTACTTCAACTCTGAGATAATCAAGTTAGAAGAGAGATCAATCATGGAAAGATAGCTTTCTGTCAGAAAAATATGTAGCAGCACTGAGACATAAGGAGCTGTTCATGAGAAAGTTGATATGATCAATATTGGGTTTAGTTGTTATGTAATGAACTACAAGCCCAAAGCATCTGCCATTTCCTGTAAAAGAAACAATTCTTGCAGCGGAACGACCCAAACCTTCCTTCCACTTTTATAATCAAGTCTGATCACTCTAATGGAATCTGGCTTCTAAAAATCAATTTAAAAACGGGTCAATCCAGTTTCTCCAAATGAAAAAACTGAGTGAAACTTTCAAACTTAAGCAAAAGACTGTAATCTAATGTAATATACAAGTTATCTGTTTACACCAGCTGTTTTTAGCACAGTATTTAATGCACAGGCTTGCTAAATATAAATCATTATGAAAGAGCTGACAATAACAAAGAGGGAATCCTTACTATATCTGTTTCAGTTGAAGATTATGGCTAGCAAATGGTAATCATGGTGGCTTCATACCTCCATGCATGCGCCTTTGCACGCCGCAAAAAAACATTGTATACAAACAAAGATATAAGATATTGCAGCACTGACAAGGAATTCAGTTTTTGAAAGTAAATACCAGGCAGATATCATAATACAGTTAACCGATTAAAATTATGTACCGCCGTGTATGCACAGCGGCAGTTGCTTCCGTGGTTCTTGCTTCTACTTTTATGGATATTTAGTTTTAGATATCAGCCAATGGCGGTTTTAGTTTTATGTGCAAATGTTAAATTCAATTATACAACACTATATTGATAGACAAACATGATGGTGGTTACATAGCGTGGTATCAAGTGTATCTGGTGAGTACTACCAGATACGTCTGGTGTCTGGCAGGGACCACCAGATAGGTCTGGTGTCTGGCGAGATTCACCAACATGGAGGCTTCTGATTTATTTTTGGTAAATGATATTTTAGTAGGATAATGATTTTAGATTGCACGAGTAAGAAACCCTTAATGCATTACTCTCCTCACCATCCTCACCAGCCTCACCAGCCTTAACAGAGCTTCAATTACAAACATACTTGTTGTGGGCGCACAAGGACAGCACATAGTCACCCATTCTTTTTGTGCTCTCACGCAAAAGAAAGAGTCCATCCTGACAGCCGCGCTCCCTTAATATCTTTTCACTTTCATCCCGAGTGATTCTCCCATAGAAGTAGGACTGTGCTCCAACAGGCTTAGCTGTCAGAGTTCCGCTCATCGCTTACGGTTACCGGCAGCGAATCGGCATGAGTTGCGCAGCCTGTAAACGCTGAAAACCATATAAGGTATCATAAGTAGGCGTATACTCTGTACCATACGACATATGAATGACTACATTATAATACGTAGCTTTACAACGCACAGCAGTATGAGCCAGTCATTATATCAACTTTATAACATACTACAGTATGATTTGCAGTTGTTATATCAACTTTACAACACACCACAGTAGGAGTCAGTCATTATATTATACTCTACAACACACCACAATACCAGTCAGTTGTTATATCAACTTTACAACACACCACAGTACAGTACAAGTCAGTTGTTATATCAACTTTACAACACAACATGAGTCAGTTGTTATATCAACTTTACAACAAACCACAATACGAGTCAGTCGTTATATCAACTTTACAACACAACATGAGTCAGTTGTTATATCAACTTTACAACATACCACAAAAGAGTCAGTCATTATATCAACTTTACAACATACCACAAAAGAGTCAGTCATTATATCAACTTTACAACACACCACAGTAAGAGTCAGTCGTTATATCAACTTTACAACACACCACAGTATGAGTCAGTCGTTATATCAACTTTACAACACACCACAGTATGAGTCGGTCGTTATATCAACTTTACAACACACCATGAGTCAGTTGTTATATCAACTTTACAACATACCACAAAAGAGTCAGTCATTATATCAACTTTACAACATACCACAAAAGAGTCAGTCATTATATCAACTTTACAACAGACCACAGTATGAGTCAGTCGTTATATCAACTTTACAACACACCACAGTATGAGTCGGTCGTTATATCAACTTTACAACACACCATGAGTCAGTTGTTATATCAACTTTACAACATACCACAAAAGAGTCAGTCATTATATCAACTTTACAACATACCACAAAAGAGTCAGTCATTATATCAACTTTACAACAGACCACAGTATGAGTCAGTCGTTATATCAACTTTACAACACACCACAATAAGAGTCAGTCATTATATCAACTTTACAACACACCACAGTATGAGTCTGTCGTTATATCAACTTTACAACATACCACAAAAGAGTCAGTCATTATATCAACTTTACAACACACCACAGTATGAGTCAGTCGTTATATCAACTTTACAACATACCACAAAAGAGTCAGTCATTATATCAACTTTACAACACACCACAGTATGAGTCTGACGTTATATCAACTTTACAACATACCACAAAAGAGTCAGTCATTATATCAACTTTACAACATACCACAAAAGAGTCAGTCATTATATCAACTTTACAACATACCACAAAAGAGTCAGTCGTTATATCAACTTTACAACATACCACAGTAAGAGTCAGTCGTTATATCAACTTTACAACACACCACAGTATGAGTCAGTCGTTATATTATACCTTACAACACACCACAGTATGAGTTAGTTATCACATAAACTTCACAACACACTATGGATAGAAGACAGCCATTATACCAGCTTTAAGAGGCAAGATGGTCATTACTCAGAGCTAAATTCAAGCTCTATATGTTCTCAGCATGGCGTATCTGTCTGGAACAAATATGTTAGCATAGTGAGTGAATTTCTAAATTTGAATCGCCTGAATTAAAGATTCTAGCAAATGCAGAGGCATAACTACACATTTCTAACAATGAAGACGCAAACCAAAGAAGTGCACCTATCAAAACATACACAACAAAGCTGTAATTATGAATCCATGTAATTTGCTAATCTAAGCACATCTGTAGCTTTAAAATGAAAAAATTATTTTTGTGTAAGTTTTATGCAAGACTAAGATGGTAAATAAGCCATTTGTTCAAAACTTACTCAGACTAATACTGGCTAAAGTTGGTTAGAGAAATAACTAGTAGAAGATAGATTAGTAGTTGTGTTCTGATTGGACACATTAATGGTTTGATATATCAATGGAGATGGTGCCACCGCTGTTTAGTAATTAAAATTAGAGCTAAAACTTGTCTGCTCGGCTCACTAGCACTTTAGATAAACACTTATGGCATCTTTTGAAATAAACCATTGCCGCTTATTTAATAGCTGAATAAAGACTTTTGCATTACAAACAATGAGCAGTGAAGTCACATTACCTCAAATGCTAACAATATTCATAGGCAGAACAAACAAGGTTTTCATAATGGAAAGTCCATGATGAACAACTCACACTCTTTCACCTTTCTCGCCCAATGAACCCAATTTACTCTTCCCTCACTTATATGCAAGCAAACACTAAGGAGTCATCAACAGTTCAGGCAAATCTAAGTCAGTGCAGGAAGTTTACTAAGATATGTTTAGCACCTGCTTCCCCAAGACCTCCAAGAGATCACAAGTCCCTCCCCAAGTCGTCCAAGATATCACACTCACCTCCCCAAGGCCTCCCAGATATTACACTTCCTTCCATATGATCTCCCAGATATTACATTTCCCTCCCCAAGTTCTCCCAAATATTACAATTCCTCCCAAGTCCTCCAGAATATTACACCCATCTCCCCAAGTTCTCTCAGATATTACACTCACTTCCCCAAGCCCTCCCAGATATTACACTTCCCTTCCCCATGTTCTCCCAGATATTAAACTTCCCTTCCCAATTTCTCGCAGATATTACACTCACCTCGTAATTTTGACCAAGTTTCTTATCGCATGAGTCTAGTGAAGCTCAAGAAGGAACGCAGGGATGATTAGTATTAAAAGAGTGGAATGATCCATATACGTGTCTTGCTTAGCTTATCACTGACTGCAAATACACAATATTAGTTCAGCACTGCTTCCAGTCAGTGTTGGCCACTGACTAGAAGTACACCGAATAATGTATCAACAGTCCAAGCAAATTCAACCTTTAAATTTACAATTGCTTTCAACATTTCTGGCATCCAACAATGGATGTGAGCAAAATTCTGTTGCAACGGCTGCAGCACGTACTATCCTTCACTGGCATGCATCAACATAACTATCTTCGTGCATATCTTGTCGAAAGTTCCTGCATATCTAGCAGTTATTGGTAGGCTACTGGTTTGTCTTTGCTCATTACCACTAATATTTCCTAATACACAAATCAAAGTTATAATTGAAGCTGTAACAGTTATATATAGTATTTTCTTTCAGGCAGGGTTGGAAAAAACCACGGTTTTTATGAAAAAACCAGGTTTTTTCGGTTTAAACTGGTTTTTATGGTTTAAACCAGTTTTTATGGTTTAAACCGGTTTTTATGGTATTTATAATTTTTACCAAGGCTTTTGCAATTTTAAGTCTAATTAACATCACTTACTATAGCTGCATGAGCGAGTACTGAACATACATATGTGGAATTGTCTGTTAAAGATGGCACTGTGGGAGTTGTTATGGGAAAAAAGAGAGAAAACATATGGAAACTTCGGAATGAGTCTTTAATCAAACACGATTGATGAAATACAGAGCAAAAATCTTATCACATAAAGTGAATATTTTACATACAGCTCTATGTATAAGTAGGAATTTTAATCCAAGTGATTAGTCGTGTGGTAGTGTAGAGCAGAGCATAATGCAGATGCATTGCTAGTGTTTGGAGCAGTGGCAGATGACTCAACTTCTATTACCTGAATACTAGCATCACTGTCAATGTAAATTGGTGTTTTCAGCTTGATATTTTGCTATGTGAGCTTTAAGCCTATCTGCATGACCTCGCGTTACGACAGCACACCTATTACATTTTGCCTTGAAACCTTTGCCTTTTGCAGTTCAAGTGATAAACTGCCAAACAGGATCTTGTTTGCGAGGCATGTTGGAAATTTGATGTAGAACTTTAACTTTTCAAAACACAAAAAACTTCATAAACTAAATTCTAACAATCCAACTACTTTGGTTTGTGCCCAATAAATGAAATATTAGTTTGCAAACTTAAAGCTTTTGCCCAAAAAGATTTTATTGTTTTAGTTTCTAATTATAAGTAATCCTTTCTCACTGGCCAGACTTGAGAAAGTATTCATTCATTATTAGAGACGATTGGATTAGTATATTTCACATGGTTTTTATATTTCATCATTAAAGAGATCACTTGAAAAGAGCAATTGAAAATGAAATTCACTAATTCATTGTGCTAGGATTTCATGTAGTTTCAACTTGAGCTATGCCATCAATTTACTACTGCGTCCTAAATAAACTTCTACAGCTGATAATTACATATAATTGCATTTCTACCACACATGAACCACTAGAAGCTCAAAATATTATGTTTTTCACAAAAAATATTGAAAAAGCCTGGTTTGACCGGGTTTAAACCACTCGGTTTAAACCGAGCCAACCCTGCTTTCAAGCTTAATGTTATGACACTTCTAGTGAGCGTCGACAAGCAATGTTTTACAAATGTTTTCATAAGTCAATCAGAATTCAGCTAAAGCTAAAATAACCTCAGGCACGTGCTCTTTGTTCCTCTACCCACCCCTATGCAATTTCAAGTATAAGAGATAACAACTTATAATGACAATGTCTGATAAGTGAAGGTAAACAAAACTGAATTTTTTCACTCCCCACGTATCAGCTAAAGTAGAGAGCAGTAGAGACGATAGATGTGACTAGAACAAGGTACAAAGTCTGTAAACTAAAATTAACCCGCGACACGTCACATGATATGCCAGCAAAATTTAGATCAACTCTTAAAGAAAATCAATTTATTTTCAATAGAATTCACAATTTTCTCTTAAATCATCCACTTTCTAAAAGTTTGCACCTTGGTGAAAGAAACCAGCATAAACACTACTAAATGAGTAGCCACACAAGTGAATGATTGATACCGATGTAAGCATTGATGTGATTGACACATGAGTCCAATGGCATCAGCCCTAACTTCAGTATGTTGATACTTTGCAGCATGCGCGCCTCATGGAATAACGATGTAAGCAATGAGCAAACTTTTTCCATTTTAAAATGTTACTTGTAATGATAACTGATTAATAAAAATAGATCATTGAAAATATCTTTGAGCTCTTTGAACAAAATTTCACCAGTGTGCCAATTATTAGAATACACTCGTTTCATATAAAGCATAGTAAAAGAACCAATCCGAATGCACGTCTGGCATGAGTAACCACTAAAGCATCTACACATGACCATTTCATAACATAAGTGCTCTTAAGCACCCACCTTTGGTGCTCCACATGTGACAAAAATGCATGATAAGTCGCTTCACACTTGAACATTGAAATTAGTGTTGCAGACACTATATAACGCTTGAGGATAATTTGCATGAACAACACACAAGGCTCACCACACATGTTCACTTAATCTCTGTGTGATGGGGGTATACTTCTACATTTATTACACGTGAATTCTCACCGACACATGTGTCTTAAAGGTTGACTTGCAACAAAATTCACATAGTTATTTGGTATCAAAAGATTCCCCATGTCTTACTCTGCTGTGTTTTAGGTGCAAAATATGTAGAAATGTGATTACAAGCTCTTAAAAGCTCAAAAACCAACAGTTAATCGCTGCCATCACGAAAACGCCGTAGGTTGGAATCAATTTATTTCTCTGACGTACTCAAACGATTTGGTTATTGTTTTGACACATGATGTTATCACATGAATTGAAAGGCCAATAAAAGGCTCAATATAAAACGTCTCGTAGTACTAGTTTATGACAAACACATCGGGGTTTTACCGAAAAGCTCGCATCAAATATAGATGCTCGCTATATCATAGTTTTGTTCCGGCTTAATCTAATCGTCTAGCCGTAATCTGATCATGTGACCCATACTTTCTGCCAAACAGCGCGATTAATTTCTGCAGTATTTTTCGCTTATCACAGGTGACCAACAGGCTCCTCATGTTTATCAGAGGATGATATGCCCTCCTTCGAGCTAAGATTAAAAAATGAAACAAATTTTTACGGTTGGTTTTGAGATATTAGTGCTCAAAATGACAGCATTACAATGATGATGAAATAGACGCTAAGGACAATAGACATGATTTTAATGAATGCGAGAAGTATATTTGTGAAAATACTTCGACGAATGAGGTTGCGTGAAAGTGTAAACAGAAACCATCTTGTTCAGCTACGTCCTATTTGAGCCGTTTCGGAAAGGGATTCTATCTAATCTACGGCGTTTTCATGATGGCTGCGATTAACTGTTCGTTTTTAGTTTTTAGGAGCTTGTAATCACATTTCCACATATTTTGCACTTACAACACAACAGAGTAAAACATGGTAAATTTTGTGATACCAAATAACTGTAATGTGAATTTTGTTGAAAGTAAACCTTAAACTTGATCCAACAGCATTTAAACTTGCAGCAAGTAGAAACGTCAGCCTCAATCAGATATCCACCTTTTAACTTTTACAATAATAAAAACTGCTTTAAAATATGACTACAGTAGACGCTCCTATAACGTAAACCTCCTATTACATAAATTCCAGTTAATGTAAAGAATTTATGTGGTTTTTGCTTCAGATTACACAAAAAATTACGTATATCTTAAAGCATGAAGTCGGTGCGAATGCTCAAATTCGAATTGAATAACAAAAATCTCATAATTAGCCTTTAAAATATCGTTTTCTTTTTTGTCGTACTTGGGAGAGAAAACAACCTGTAGGGGTATCACTATTATATATATATATATAATTATATATATATTAGTTGTGCTAGTTAGTACTACCCCGGCGTTGCCCGGGTGATAAACATCAGCTTATAAACAATGAGAAGTAATGAGAGTTGGCTGCCACTTGCTATTGGCCTAGGACATTGCCAATGGAAAATTTGAGTACGCTTACTAATGAGAGCTATTCGTCTCAGTGGCATAACGCAACCACCCTGTGTAGTACGCAAAACCGTTTAGTATTTGTGCCCATATATCAACATATATCGGCATGATATAAAATCAGTCTCTATGGCTTAATTGGTACGGCGTCGGACTGGTGAACGGGAGGGTTGGAGATCAAATCTCCTTCGGTACGGATTTTTTATTACAAGATTTTAGGAGCTATAGACGGAATGCAGACAAACATGCTTTGAGAAATATATATACTAGTACCCTGGTGTCTAGTGTGCTATGAAAGACGTAAATAAGGGTGTATGCAAAAAGCACATAGCAGCTGTACAATTGTTCAAGAATACCCAAAGGTGATCAGTTGTGTAGGTGTTAGAGTATCGGTCAACCAAGCTAAATATCATGAGATGGAGTCTCATTGAAAGCAATGTTTTAATATAAGTGAAAAAATCGATTTAAACCAACATTGCAGATGTGCGATCCCCATAACTTTACTCAAAAAGTACTATAATCATGGACCAAGTGATGATTATAAGAGAAAAGAAAAAGAGTTGTCGATACAAACCAATAATACCACAGTTACTGTACTGTCATTAAATTGAAAAGTTAGGTTTAGTTTTCTCCCTTTTTGAAATGAAAAAGGTGTGAGTTTGGGAACGGAATCTTGGAACGGATTAGGCAATTTGTATGCACTTTACTGTTTGCATAACGTGAAAACCTGATAACGTAAACGTTGTCAGAACAGATTATTTATGTTGTAAGAGCGTCTACTGTATTGTGTTGTCTGATTAATAAAACAGAATGTTGCCACAAATTTTGATTGGATAGCAGCAATATTTCATGCTCCATCTGCAATTCTCCTAATGAAAATGCAAAAAATATAATAACGCAACAGCTTAACCATATAGCATTGTTCATTACATAGCTGCTATCAGATTTATGAACACTCCTGATCTTATTCAAAAGTGTTTTGACTAATTGGCAGAATTTTTTTACAACATTCAAAAAGTGAATGAAAACCATATAATATGATTGGTTTCTAATTGATATATGTTAATTGATTTATGATATAGTAGGCACCTATCTGCACCTTTCTTGTAAATTATGCGTAGAAGACCAAGCACTAAAAGACTCCAACCAAGAGACTCAAACACTTAACCGAAGAGTAATGCCAAAACGGAATATGCCTAGTTGATTAACAATACAAATTGAATTAGATAAAGTGTGTAAAATAAACTTGAAACTTTTCAAACAAATGAGCACAAATCAAACACAAGACATGGCACCTCAAATTTGTCATTTATATTAATTTTATTATCACATCAATTTGCCTTAACGTAATGTATATCTATTATTTAATTGAATGTCAACCACCACAGTATCAACAACCAGATAACAGTTATTGTTTAGATCAAACTAATTTTACAAGTTTTTTGCATTTAATGCATGACAGTTCCAAACGATTCCAATGATGGGTTTAACCGCTTTTAGACGGAGGAATTGGTAACTTCCTAAAACGAACATGCTGAATGTGTGACTTGAATAGCTGTGTTGCCAAAAAATGAAAGCTGGAAATAGTTTAAAATTATATTCAAATGCATCAGGTTATCGTGTCGTGAATAATCTAACATTTTATACAAACAAGCAACTTAGGTATGCAAACAGGATGCCAAAACGGGCTACTTGGAAACTCACCTACTAACTGTTTACACCTTTTTTACAACCGTAAAAGCTAAACCAGTAGAATTGGAAGTTTGTGCAGTTTATGGTACTGCGTACATTGAACAACCAGAAAAAAACTGATACTGAAATATTAGCAAAAATCAAGTAGGAACTAAAGCCCAAAAAAGTTCAACGGCTAACGTTATTTTTCCACGAAATGTAAAGTCGGGACTCGCTATAAAGAATACCTCTCCAATCCGAAATCACCAATAATAGACGCGGTCCTATATTAGACGGGACTATCAACTTAATGTCGTCCCAGTAGTTTATGTATCTAGAGCCACTGAGTGTACACTCAATAGCTCTGTCTGTATTCCTAAAAATTCAGTAGAATATCGCAACGCTTCCGTAGTTTTCTTAATTTTTCGACGCAGAAATTGGCATAGCTAATCAATTGTCTCATCATACTAGCTATAGCTATTATGCCATGATGAAACTGATTGATGTTTATAAAGGAGATCTAAAATCAATAACAACAAAAAACCAGAACAGTTCTGGTGTACAGTAACCCTTTTATTGCACGACGATGCCTTTGCTTTGTATTGGTCGTTTCTAAAATAGAAATTGGGCAAACAACTTCGCTCTTAAACAGAAAAATGAATTTGTCTAAGCTGAACTAAAACCTTTAATGATTATGATGAAACAGCAATGTCTGTTTGTAGTAGTGATAAACTATGTCTTTAATGCTAGTACCAATAATAAGGCTTTCAATTTATAAAGTTCATTATCAGGAGTTTAAATGTTAGATGGGCACTTAAAGTTTTTTTATTGGATATAGGTTGCTTGAATTTTTGGTTCCAAGGCAAGTTAATCTTTTTGAGGATAAACAGCGTTTTCAAGTATACTAGACATAGCATCTAAAATAAATGATGCATTTTCTCAACAAGGTTTAGTTAACGCTGTCAGTTAATTTTGTCTGAGGCTTAAATGATTGTATGCACTTTAGCACCCATGTGAATTCGTAGAGTTTTAGCTATCATCGTTATACACCAGTAAAATAAGGGCAAGTTCAGTTTTTAGGTTCAAATGAGATAAAAGAAGGTTCAAACATATTATGCGGGATTTTTTTTGTGCCAAGTGTATTTGTGAGGCCTGTCATTCCGTAGAGAAAAATAGGCACTTTCGAACATTTGGTATGTAGGCCTATGTATGAATTCATGGAGAGTTCTGAAGAAATTATGTATAGTTTTTACCACTTTACTTGCTTAATTTTTACTTTTTTCAGTAAAATATAACATTCCAGAGGCAATATTATATATATATTCCTTCAATACATCCTCTAGTGGTCATTATTTTCTATAAAACGCCAAGCTACTGGTAAGGTAGCCCAGCTAAGAGGATTGCAAAAGTCATTCGCTGTAACTGGTAAAACAATTTACTTTTCACACTGAGCTCTCATCAGCAATTTTTGAAAATGAACATGAAGTGAAACTTTTTCCAATTATGAAATGCAGAATAAGGCATACAGGTAGATACAGCCAGCCTTATGACAAATGCGATAATACAACAAGGCTAAAATGGCATAAGGAGCAGACATGTTTGCAGAGAGCTGATGCTGCTTGCTTGGTGGTTACCACTTTGAAAACACCCATCACAGCAACTTTGCAATTATATAAAAAAAAAACAAAGTATTTTTGTGTCTCTATTATTAACATGGAGCTTTGTATAGCGGTATTCCCATTATTTCTAAACAATTACTACATTTCCCCTCAAGATAGACTGTAAGCTACTAAATTTAAATAGTTTTATGCATAGACAAACCCATGTGAAAGTTTACTAAAGATAGAGCTGTTTACTTCAAGACAGTAACTTTCTTGTCAAAGCAGGTAGTGCCTACATTAAAACTGCTAGCTTTTCTACAGCTTCTCCCAACATTTAGTTTTTGTTTTTTAATTGTAGAACAAGAGCTGTTACCTTGCGTATGAATGTGTGTATTTACACAACTTTTGTGCCTCTATGTAACAAGTCTAGCTAGTTATTATCCTAAAAATTCTTTGAGTGGTGAACAAAACAAACTCTTCAAAGATACAAGTAGCCCTGAGAAGATGGACCCTCGAGTTATGCTTGTTTACAAAGGAGACACGAGAGACTGGGGGGCTATTAGCAGACTATTAGCTCTGACTGCAGAAGGATGTCTTTTGGAAGAACAAGTGTGGCCCTGAGCTTTTTAAGATGTGTGATGCCTCATGTGTCAATGAGAGGAACTTGCTGGTCATTGTCATCCTAAGATGTGTGATGCTTCATACGTTGATGAGGAGAACTTGCTGCTCATTGTCGATGTCCAGGGCCCTGGTTGCTGACACGCTATATTATAGTATTATTGTTTACTCTTCAAACAGCCTGAGTGATAGTGTAATCTTAACAATTCGCCAGCTTTCTTGACAGATAGCTGGCGAAAAATGTGTTGGCGTATTGAACATGAACAACACACTATGCCTGACATAGTAGCTTTAGGATACACTAAATCGTACCTTTAATTTGTATTTCCTTTCTGGGTTATTTTGTTTAGCCTTAGTTTCTTACCATGAAATAATAAAAATTTTGATTTGTGTGGTTGACCCTTTGCCGTGTACTGTTTGGTTGGCTAAATTTAAAACCACATTTGAGTATGTATTTGGGCATATAAAAACACTAAGACTAGGTTTTCTTCTATCAGCGGCTTATTCAAACACTGCCAAGATCGCTTATAACTCTACCAAGTCTGCCTTTTTATCCATGCATTGACCTAAACTCTAGAGCATATGCTTGTTAAACAATACTCGCTGATGTCTTAGGTCTACATCAGTCATACTGATCTGTAAGACTGGATGTTCAGTGTTGAGCAGTAGTTCAGAAATGACTTCATTTATCCTCTTATGTATTGATAGCACCTTGAATATCGCTGTGCCTCAGATGTTGAGAGGACACCGCCATAAAGAAGGTTGAAGCTCCATTTGCAAAGGATATGCAGCTCGCAGCATTGTAAATGCTGATACAGATATCTAGAGAGATTTTTTGGTAAGTATATGGTCAACAGAACTAGAAGTCTGAAATTTCTCAAGCATGAAAACATCATTAGTCTGGAGAGAAATAAGAGAGTTCATGTAACTTTGTAAGTCTGGTAGTTGAGTGAGAGAAGAAGAGAAAACTGCTTAGCGGTTCCTCTTAAGTAAAAACTAGTGAATCAATTGCAGTTGACACAGCTGTTAATCTCATATTTTATATAGAAAACTCTTAGTGTGTTTGATAAAACTTTTATGAGAAACAGTTATGTAAAAACTTGCCTTTTAAAAAACCTTCCTAAAAAATCAGGTTTGTGAATTGCAATGCTGACTAATTTATTGCTTACCCATGCTTTGATAATGACCATTTTTTCATAGCAAAAGAAGGTTACACTACGCCTTGGAACAATGGAATAGGCAAGGAAATTAGCATACATGTACACTGTCTGAAGAGTATTTTCTGCTGTTAGTGATGTAGCTACACATTGTGTACCTTTCTTTCCGCAAACCGAATGCTTGCCAGAAGCGATGTCTCAGTCATTCCGACGGTTAACTTTTAGTAGATGCACAAACAGACATGAAAGGGAATGAAGATTCAAAGCGTTATAAAGAGAACTTCTGCAGAAGTATTTGATGAATAGTTTTATGTGAATGATGAATTTCTGTCATAGTTGTAACCGACACCATAATGTTATGCATTTTGTTGTGATATTGTTTGTAAGACGCATGAAATGTAATTTATAGTCATTGATAACACATAGACATGTAGATAGACTGACTCTCTAGACAACCAGCTGGTTCATCCTGCCAAGCTCTAGCCAGTGTCAAGTGCACTGCAGCACTGCTTGAAGCAATGTTTAAAAGACTTGTTCAACAGGATTCTAGAGAGTTGAAGCTTGAAAACAGCCGGTATGGTGTAGTCCCATAGACATAATCCTCTTTATTGAGAGCTCAACCAACGCAAGCATTATAATAATACTCAGTTGCCAGCCAATTATTTTGTTTTTAGCAAGACTCATCAGTGACGCTTAGAGTGGCAAGGTAGACAAATCCCAGCTTCTAAAATTAGTACATTCGCTCTCAATTGAACTTTTATGAGAAGATGAAGAAGCTACCAGCCACTCGTTATTTCCTGTTACTTGCCATTGAAAGTGACAACTGAGTGACTAGTCATTATTTAGTTAGTAGTTTGCATGACTCAGAGATATCAATGGTAGGAGTTAACAACAAACACAGTCTTGTCTGGGCAGGTAAGATGAATGAGGGTTTGTTTATTTCTCATATCGAATCATGAGCGCTCTTGCAATTACAGCATGGTTTCATTCCTTAATTCCGCTACATAACATCATGCCTTGACTCAACAGCCTTTGTGCTGGCATCCTATTTTAGTGTCTCATTGTATGCTCAGTGCAGAGCATTACTAATGTTACTGTGGGTTGTTTACTAAGAGCCAGGCAGAGTTGAATGAGAAAGAAAATCTACCATAGCTGATTTAAACTACGCTTTCTGTGATATGAATGTTTAGCATAGCTTCTGAAGAAAACTGGTCATAAAACTGTTTAAAATAACAAAAAAGTTTTTGTTCTGTGTCAATTTAGAATGCTAAGTTATAGCAAAGAGCTATAAAAAAGAGGGCGCAATAAGCTCAGAAGTTTAAAGTTAATTTTGACCCGAACACAGATGTGAGAGTTGCAACAGTGCAGCCTTGCAACAAACATAAGTGGTTGCCTTGCGATGCCTTCGTCACAAGTATTCATAGAAACATGGAACTAGTTTTTTCTCCTCAATATGATACAAACATCATATTCACAGATAGAACAGCAGCCAATCAGCTCTTCATTTACTCTCTGCTCATAGAAAAGCTCCAGATCAAGTTGGAATAAGATCCTTACTAAAATCCTTATTGTGGTTATTAACCCACAGCTTGTACCTGTAACTAGTCTCCGAGTTGTGCTCTCTGTACTGCGATAACTCCTACTATATGTACAGTATCCATTTGCATTGGCCCAGCTACATTTCAAGGCTTGCAACATTTGTGATTTATCAGATTGCGAGTACAAGCAATCATATTGCAACTCAACAGAATTATGTAGTGATAAAAATTGACTATAGAGCGAGCATTAATATTAAAAAACAACTCTTTAAATGTTTGCAATCTTAACCCTCAAGAAAGGAAACTTTTAGGGAATGCTTTCCTAAAGGGAGATTACCTTTAGAGAGAGCTTTATCAACACTTCACAGTTCATATGACTCTATCGTATCTCACATCATGAAAAACAGTACATATCTAG